>NC_135504.1:7701154-8026154 GCF_052857255.1 Amblyomma americanum
TTTTGCTTTGCAGCATTGTTAGACATTGTTTTTGACCTCGCGATTGCTTGTGTCGTGATGGGACCGCATCTTATGCACCTTGTAGGCAGTGCTTATAGGGGGATGCAGCGCGGCTATATATAGCTTCTCCAGACCTGGCCGTTTCATGGATATTGAGCGGGACAGCATCATTCCCCAGGGTCGTATGACCTTTATGATGGCCTGGAAGTGCGCAGGGTGTCCAGGCTAACTTCAGCCAAGGGTTGAAAACGAAGTTTTTGAGGTAGGCCAGGGAAACCTCTTACATACACCTACCAACCAGCTTGCGCATCATAGGAAATTTTTGTTTTGCAATTAATTAATCAGCAATTAAGATATTTTTTTCTAAACGCGTAAATATTGACTTAAGACAGGAAATGTGAATTGCAAAGTTGGAGAGCACCTTTAGAAACCCCCTTCTATTTATTTGCGATAAAGAAAGCCTCACGCGTATCTTTTTTTCCGAGCTCCAAAGAAAGCCCGCGAAATACAAAAAATCACGTGACTAGCGCATTCGCGCGCCACGATCGTGCTGCTCTCAATCCTGGCTTGAGTGAACGAAATCAGCTGCTTGCAATGCGCGACGACCTCATTGCTCCGGCAGGCCGATATGTCGACGGTGGTTGCGACGCCCGCGCGAGCCAGTCTGCAAGCGTATATATATATATATATATATATATATATATATATATATATATATATATATATATATATATATATATATATATATATATATATATATATATATATATTGTAGGGGTGTGTTTATTCGGTGAACCCAGATGATTCCAGCCGCTCAGGGGAGACTCGCAGCGAAGCGTCAGGCGTGGCGAAAGAGCAAGGCAGCGAACAACTTCTTCGTCCTTGAGAGCGGCAGCACGCGACGCATGTCAGTGGTTATATCGATGAAGATTACCACACTACAGTTTCCCCCCGGGCAGAGAAGGAGCCATCCTGGCGACTCATGGTGCCGAAAGGACAGACGGATCGTAGTAGGGCTTGAGTCGGTCCACATGAACTATTTCGCGTCCACGGCGACGCAAGTCCGCAGATGGCGTAACGGGCTCAACTACGTAGTTCACAGGAGATGTTTTTTGAAGCACTCGGTATGGACCGTGATACCGAGCAAGAAGCTTCTTTGACAGGCCGGCGGTTGTGGCAGGAACCCAGAGCCACACCAGGGAGTTGGGCGCATATGAAGGCGCCTCACCAGTGTCACGATGGTGTTTTTGTTGCCATTGATTTTCCTTTGTGAGCGAACGAGCGAGCTGACGGCATTCTTCTGCATACTGGGCGGCGTCCGAGAGTGGCGTCGATTCAGAAACATCAGGGCGGTAGGGAAAAAGCGCGTCCATTGTGCAGGTTGGCTCGCGCCCGTAAAGAAGAAAAAAGGGAGAGAATCCAGTGGTGGTCTGTATCGCAGTGTTGTACGCGTAGGTTACGAAGGGAAGAACGTGGTCCCAGTTGGAATGAGCGTCGTTGACGTACATGGCCAGCATGTCACTCAGAGTACGGTTGAAGCGTTCTGTCAGGCCATTCGTCTGAGGGTGGTAAGAAGTAGCGGTGCGATGAATGATGCGACATTCTTTCAGTAGGGCCTCGAGAGCGTCGCACAAGAAAACGCGTCCGCGGTCACTGAGCAGTTCCTTCGGAGTCCCGTGGCGAAGAATCAAGTTGTTGAGAATGAACAAAGCAACGTCTCTTGCAGAGGCAGAGGGCAACGGTGATGTTTCAGTGTAGCGAGTCAGATGGTCTACTGCCACAATAATCCACCGGTTTCCAGCAGGAGTAGTCGGAAGAGGGCCATAGAGATCTATGCCAACGCGGTCAAACGGACGAGCAGGGCAGGGTAACGGCTGCAACGAAACAGAGGACTTCTGAGGAGTTTTTCGGCGTTGACAAGATTCGCAAGCGCGCACGAAATGTCTTACGAAGCGGTACATTCCACGCCAGTAAAATCGCAGACGTAGGCGTGTGTAGGTTTTCAATACGCCACCGTGAGCACATTGTGGGTCACCATGGTACGCAGCACAAATGTCGGCGCGGAGATGACGCGGGATGACTAGAAGCCACTTCCGTCCATCAAGCAAATAATTGCGGCGATAGAGAAGACCGTCACGAATGGAGAAGTGGTGTGCTTGGCGGACGAGCGCTTTGGAGGAATGACCGGGAGTAGGACTTGAGAGAAAATTCAAAAGTGCATTGATCCAGGGGTCATTCCGCTGCTCGGTAGCCATGTCGATAGTTGTAAGAGTCGACATATCGTAGGCACAGACGTGGTCAGACGAATTATCTCTAGGCAATGGCGAGCGGGAAAGAGCATCCGCGTCCGTATGCTTCAGCCCTGATCGATAAATGACATGAATGTCAAACTCCTGGAGACGAAGAGCCCAGCGAGCAAGGCGACCGGATGGGTCTTTCAGAGAGGCAAGCCAGCACAAAGCGTGGTGATCGGTCACAACGTAAAACGGTCGACCATACACATAAGGACGAAATTTTCCGATAGCCCAAATAATGGCCAAACATTCCCTTTCTGTGACTGAATAATTAGATTCTGCCTTTGTCAATGTTCGGCTGGCGTATGCCACAACATACTCGCTGTAACCAGGCTTACGTTGGGTAAGGACGGCACCAAGCCCAATACCGCTGGCATCAGTGTGGATCTCCGTAGGCGCAGCCGGATCAAAGTGGCGTAGAATGGGCGGCGAAACCAAAAGGCGGCGTAAAGTGTCAAAGGCTTTATCGCAGGCTGGAGTCCAGGCGGAAAGGTCGGAGCTGCCGGCAAGGAGCTGGGTCAGAGGAGCGATGATAGAGGCGAAGTTCAAGATGAAACGTCGAAAGTAGGAGCAGAGGCCGATAAAGCTCCGAAGCTGCTTCAGGGAGGTTGGCTTCGGGAACTCTGCAACTGCGCGAAGTTTGGTGGGGTCGGGAAGAATGCCGTCCTTAGAAACTACGTGGCCTAAAATTGTGAGTTTTCGAGCGGCAAAGTGGCACTTCTTCAAATTCAACTGAAGCCCAGCGCCGGCGAGACACGTGAGGACATCCTTTAGGCGGAGAAGGTGAGAAGAAAAGTCGGCAGAAAAAAACTACGATGTCGTCCAGATAACAAAGACAGGTCTGCCACTTGAGTCCACGAAGAACAGTGTCCATCAGGCGCTCGAAAGTAGCCGGGGCATTGCAGAGGCCAAAGGGCATAACGTTGAACTCGTATAATCCATCCGGTGTTATAAAGGCAGTTTTCGAGCGGTCATTATCAGCCATCGGTACCTGCCAGTAGCCGGAGCGCAAATCCAAAGAGGAGAAATACTCGGCTCCCTGTAAACAGTCCAAGGCGTCGTCGATTCGCGGCAAAGGATAGACATCTTTGCGCGTGATTTTGTTAAGCCTACGGTAATCGACGCAAAACCGGATGGAACCATCTTTCTTGGTGACCAAAACAACCGGAGAAGCCCATGGACTGTTAGATGGCTGTATGACGCCCCGGCGAAGCATGTCGTCCACGTTGTCAGCAATGACTTGGCGCTCAGAGGCCGACACGCGATAAGGACGCTGTCGTAAAGGTGCGTTTGTACCAGTGTCGATTGCGTGCGTAACGACAGACGTGCGACCCAGAGCAGTGTGAGGAAGGTCGAAGGCAGAAGTGAAGTTCTGTAGAAGAGCAGCGAGTTGATCGCGTTGTGCGGGTGGGAGATCTGCGTCAATAGCTTGTTGAAGAACATCGGGTGGTGTCGAAGCGGTCGCTGTATCGCAAGAGCTGAGCACATTAACGTCTAATGAAGTAGGCGTTGCAGGAAGAGTATTTACAAGCGCGGGATCAAGTTCTTCAATACGACCGAGACACTCGCCGCGTAGCAGGACGGACGGGCACGAAAATGGATTTGAGACGTACATTGCACTAAGGCCATCTTCGATCTTGAGGACCGCAAATGGAAGCAGGAGGCAGGGATGGCGTGAAGCGGCGTCGGAAGGTGTGAAGAAGACAGTCGAACTAATAACGCTTTCACAGGAGAGTGGAACGAGGGCAGCAGAAAATGGAGGAATGTCTGTGTCACTGGCGACGAGGAGTTTTGCAGGCCGGGTAGGGACGTCACACAAGACGGTATCACAAAGAGGTAAAAAGGAAACTTCCGCGCGGGCGCAGTCAATAACGGCATGATGAGTGGAAAGGAAATCGTAGCCCAGGATGATGTCGTGTGAGCAGCGAGACAGTACAATAAACTCGATGGTGTATAAGACGTCTTCGATGAGAACACGGGCCGTGCACGCCGCTGAGGGATGAATGCGCTGTGATGAGGCGGTGCGAAGCGAAAAGTCGGAAAGTGCGGTGGTCACCTTACGAAGACGACGGCAAAGAGCTTCACTGATGACTGATACGGCAGCGCCCGTGTCGACTAGAGCGAGTACTGCGACGCCGTCGACAAACACTTGAATTACGTTAGTGGGAGAACACCGAGGACTTGAAGAGTTCGAACCAAGCGCAGTTCTTGCCCCGGGAACTGCGACTGTTAGTTTCCCTCAACGGTGCCGGTAGAACGTCGGAGTGGGGACGGGGAACGGCGACGAGGGGAAGGTGATCGGCGAGCTGTGTACGTTTGATTGTCACGAGATACAAATTCGGAACTGGGCGGATTTCTCGGCGAGGGCTGGTCTGTATTGTAGGAGTAGTTCCATAGTTCAGGTCGAGAAGGTGGAAGGCGTTGGCGGCAAAGGCGTGCGACATGGCCCGGCAGCCCGCAAGAGTAGCAGATTGGTCGGTTGTCCGCGGTACGCCAAGGGTTCGTAGGGCGTTGGCGTACCCTTGGAATAGGGACATGGAATGCAGACCCAGGCAAAGGCGAAGGAAGGTTGGAAGGAGCGGCCTGGTAGGAAAGAGATGCTGATGGCATGAGCGGCCTGGCCGCAACTTGGGCGTAAGTCAGTGGTGCCGTTACTTGCGCTGGCACGGGGCTGGGCGGCAGCACAGGGCTGGGCGGGAGCATGGAGCTGGGAGGAAGAACGGCAGCGATGTGATCTTGAACGGCACGCCGTATGGTAGGGGCCAAAGACGGAGCCATGTCAGGAACAAGGCGGCCACTATCCTGTAACTGAGGGACCAGCGATAGCTGGCGGGCGACCTCTTCTCGAACGAAGGCTTTGATTTGCTGAAGTAAAGGGCTGTCCTCTGATGGGGTAGAACCGCCCAGCGCAAGTGTAGAGATGGCGTCGTCTCTAACACCGGACCGCCGGGTAGAAGCGCGCTTCTTACGAAGCACGTCGTAGCTCTGGCAAAGCTTGATCACGTCACTCACCGTGGCAGGATTTTTTACCCAGAGCATTTGGCACGCGTCGTCAGAGATGCCTTTCATGATGTTCTCGATCTTATCCGCTTCAGTCATTAGCGGATCGACACGCTTGCATAGGTCCACGATGTCCTCTATATAACTAGTGAACGACTCATCGACTTGCTGAGTGCGCTCACGCAAGCGTTGTTCTGCCCGGAGCTTGCGAACTGCAGGGCGGCCGAACACTTCTGCAAAATTCTTTTTAAATGCAGACCAAGATGGCAGGTCTGCCTCATGGTTGCGAAACCAGAGGTTCGCCACGTCAGTCAGATAAAAGATTACATTGCTTAGCTTGATAGCGTCGTCCCATCTGTTGTAGCTACTGACGCGCTCATATGCCGCCAACCAATCGTCGACGTCCTGGTCGGCTGTGCCACTGAAGAAGCACGGATCACGCTGCCGTAGAGCTCCAGAACACAGCACGGTGGTTGGGAGGGGCGACGATGTCGTGGCAGTGTCATCCGGCATGCTGGAAGCAGAGGGTAACGTGCGGCTTCTTAGTTCCAGGGTGGACGGGAACGTACCCAGCACCTCCACCAATTGTAGGGGTGTGTTTATTCGGTGAACCCAGATGATTCCAGCCGCTCAGGGGAGACTCGCAGCGAAGCGTCAGGCGTGGCGAAAGAGCAAGGCAGCGAACAACTTCTTCGTCCTTGAGAGCGGCAGCACGCGACGCATGTCAGTGGTTATATCGATGAAGATTACCACACTACAGTTTATATATATATATATATATATATATATACGTGAAGTTGGAGGACATATCACAGCTCACTATCTGAAGATAGAATACGAAGAAAGCAAGAGCTGTGAAATCAAGCGTTATGTGGTTCAGAGGTCCAGCAGGGTACTATGTGGTCATCATCATCAGCCTGACTACACCCACTGCAGGGCAAAGGCCCCTCCCATGTCTCTCCAATTAACCCTGCCCTTCGCCAGTTGCGGCCACCGTATCCTCGCCAACTTCTTAATCTCATCCGCCCACCTAACTTCCTGGGTTAATGACATCCCAGTCGAAATCAGGAGGAAGAGATGTGCTTGGGCAGGGCATGTTATGCGAAAGCACGACAACCGCTGGCACTTATGGGTGACGGGGTGGGTATGTGTTGCTAACAAAAAACTAGAACCTTTGACCACAACACAGAGTAAATTAAAGAGGAAGCCGAATCTACGTTCGGGCCAGACGTGTGGGACTTATAAATGGTATAGAATTTAGCGATAGAAGTGCGTCTCTTGATTTATCTTAAATGGCTTGAGACATTATGGGCCTGGTATCTGATTACACCAACTCAGGGTCACATTAGTGCTTTATGTCTCCTAAGACGGCTGATATAAATAAATTACTGCTAATGATATTACAACCTCGTTGTAATCACGCGCCGCCGATAATCCTGTGTGATGCGAAATGTCATCAGTGCAGCAACATTACTACCCACGTGGTCCACAGCTCGCTTCTACAATCTAAAAGGAAGAAGAAAGGGGAAGAGTAAAGGAGTCAAAGCATTCCGAGTCCATTAATCCGTCGTTATACTGACCCTCGATGGAACGAAAGAAACTCATGGAAGTTGACTCACATAGCCTTGGTGAAAAACTCGTCGCACGAACTCCCAATAAATGCATCACATTTGAGCAGGTTTCGCTTTCCGAGTGTAGTCCAAACTTACCTCATACGAAAAGTATTATTAGGAGGCTTTGCTACTGCCTTTTACCGAAGTGGGCGTTGCGTCGATATGTGACATTCTTTTTTCGCTAAAGGTTTAGTTTGAGCGAAACAGCCTGTCTTTTTGACTCTCTTTTGTTAAGAAAACACAGTACCGAAGACATGCTCCTGCGGTCTCCTATACGTATTGTGGTTTCGGAGATATTAGCCCACTGCTCGCCGGTTTTCTGGGGACACCCTTCATGTAGCGGTCCGTGTCGTTAAAAAAGTAAAAAGCAACTTCGTCTCCCCATAGAGATGAGGAAAGCGTGTCGCCATTCTCTTATACATTCCCCAGTTTCCTGTCCTGCAACTTCCATTCATCTTTTATTATTTTTGCCGCATTGCAGACTCCGCGCATAAAATATTATTCCACACAGCGAAAGGAAGTGTACGCATTTAAAGCAGACACGTCCCAGGCGGCAGCCTGGCTACAGCGGGCGTTGCGACGTACAGATGGATGGTAAAATAGCGTCTCCTTTGAAGCAGGACGTTGACAAGCGCCACGAGGCGTCAGTGCGGTGCGACGTCTGGTGGATAATTGCGTGGAGTAACAATGTCGCGGATATGAAAGCTGCCTTTAGGCGCTAGTACAACAGGAGGGCGAGGGTGTGTGCATTTGTAGTGGAACCGCGGTAGAGATGCAAGAATGGAAGAAAAAAAAACATGCAGGTCCACACAGTGAAACACTGAGCGCTACAGAAGAAATGCACCAGCGAACGTATATAAGAAGGCCAGATCTCGTAACACGTCGCATGTAGTGGTAGGCGCGGGGGGGGGGGGGGGGGGGGGGGGAGGGGGGGGGAGGAGATGAAGTAAAGGTCTAGTCATCCAAGCTCAGATCTGACGGCTTTCATCAAGACAGGCATATCTTCCTCTGCAATGCTATGAGAGCCCAGGGCTGAGATTCTCTGGAAAGAGAAACCGTTCTTTTATTTCACTGCTACTTGGGCCCAACGACTTTGTACGTGTCCAGGAACAAGCTCGTCACGTGAAAGCAGCAACCAAAAACAGAACAAAGCATTCAAAGTTCGTTGGCGACCAGAAAGCTATTCTATACGGACGCCCAAGGTTAGGCGAATTTACGGCCGTCCGTGGGACAGAATGGCAGAAACCCAAACAAGAAAGGTTTCAGACGCTGCTGGCGTATAAGCGAACGATAAAAAAGGATAAACAAATATCGACCTCTTTCCAGAGCGTGACAACCACGAAAACACTTACAAAAAAAGGAAATAACCTCCCGTATTTGGGGCATTGTCCTGCGCCTGTCCCGGGGCGGGTTCGTGGGGATCTAGGCGATAGGGTAAAACGCACGTGCCTATGGCTGCCAGTGACGTGCGAAGATGAATGTACCGCAGAAATTGCCTTTTCTCTCGTGTGAGGCCAGGATTGAGGAGGAAGTGTCGAGGGAGCTTGCAGGAAGATAAACAAAATGCTACTAGGCCATATACACCCAACCGACTGCGTTATGGTGGCAATGGAGATAACGTAAACAAAAAAACTATCTTGTTATCAGGTTTGCTTCTTCTATCGCAAGGACATGCCGAGAAGACGTGGGAGCGAAGGGAACGTGTGGTCTCCGAAGTATCGGTGGAAATTTCCAGTCAGGCCTATAGGCCCGAAGCGCTGCTGTGACGTGTCGTGACGATCCCGCACGGTGTAGCGTGAAAAAAAAATGAAATAAAGTAAGACAGGCGACGTAAATGTCTTGAACATTCTTATATATTGTGCTGCCGAGCAGTGGTGAGAAAGGAACCGGGAATGTCTTCGGTGCTAGCTTCCTCACTCGTTTCGTAGGCACAGGTTTATGCGTCACTGCTTTGTGTAGTTCTAGGCGTAAGCCGGTTAGAGGTATCTGGCCACATTGGCCACATTGCATGCAGTGCTACATTCTGTAGTGTCTTCTACTAACGATTCGCTGCGCCCCTGGCAAGCCATCCAAGTTCGGACGTGAGACGTATGTGACGTATGTGAGACTGACAGCTTCCTTACATACTGTACCGCTCACCTGACCAACTGGGAAACATTCCAGTTCCGATACCAGCCTCACTGCTGTCCCGTTGGTTGCCGCCAGAGGTCAGAGAATGAGCTTCCAACACTCACGAAACGGCCCGGTGTGCGGTTGGCAACGTAAAAATGAAACGTGGTAACACGAGAGCCATGTTCTCCGGTACATAAGGCCTGGCACGACTAATGATAATCATCATAGGTAATCATTCCTAACGAGTGATAATAATCATGAACATTCTGATGTTCATCGGAGACGTGACGTCCACTGAAAGACAAGGGCTTCTCAGTGATCTTCAATTCGGCCACGTTCCATAGTCGGCTGCCATGTCTCGGCGATAATCCTAATATTATTACGTCGCCTGTACCTCCGCCAGGTTCCACGACGCTTTCCTTTCTACAGCGTCCAGTTTGTCATCCAAATAGACCTCCGACTGCCTATTCCAAGAGCGGCGGAAATCGCCAGTGATGGAGAGAAAGGTTTACGGGCTAGCGACCAGGCAGGCGTTCAAAATGGCGACCTCTGAGAGGCAGCGAGAAATGTCGTCCGTATCGCAGAAGCATCTCCCCACTTGAGAACTTCGGATAGCGAGCAACCACATTACAGCGTCAAGGACATCGAAAAGAAACTTTAACAAAAAAAAAAAGAAGGCAATTTCGCTACGACCACGAGTTTAGCGCGCACTTTCCCTAGACAGGCGATGCTGTGAAATCGGGATCCGAAGGCGCTAGGATTCCAGAGAACAGGAGTTCGCGCCCTCCTGAAAATGGAAAACCCGGAACGCAAATCTCTTTTTCCGTTTTCTAAAAGAAAATGAGAAAAGGAATGAAACGAAAATGCAATACGAAGAATGACAAAGGAAGTGGAGGAAAATGGAAAAATAAGCTCGGGACGAGAACGGCGCGGCTTATGTGGGGGGGAGCCACGCAGAACCGATAAAACAGCGGCAAAGGCACTCTGCACTTCGCTCGAGAGAATCCGCACGAGCAAATAGGCTCAAAGCTCTCGGCTCTCCCCCTATACTGCTTGTCGCAGTTCTGTGCAGCACAGTTGAAGGCGCAGGGCTAGTGGAATTCTATCATTCCACTATGTCTACTAGAAGATAGTGCCCTGCTGTTTAATCGTCGACATTGCTCATCGATATTCTTCTCTGCAGCCCGGAAAAACGACAGCGCTAAATGATATTCATAAAAGTTGTGTACTTTAATTATCTGGTATCGTTGAAAAATTTATGCAGTGCGTTGAAGGAATAACTTATTGACAATTATCCTAATAACCCTTTTTTGTAAATGAAAATTGGTTCTTGAGGAGAGGCAGTGACGCAGTAACTGTTTCACGTACCTCTGTGGGCACCCGAATAGAGCCGTAAGGGAAGGGATAAAGGAGGGAGGGAGGGAAGAAAGGAAGAAAGAGGTGCCGTAGTGGAGGGCTCCGGAATAATCTCGACCACCTGGGTTTATTTAACTTGCGCTGACATCGCACAGCACACGGGCGCCCTTTTGCGTTTAGCCTCTATCGAAACGCGGCCGCCGCTGTCGGGTTAGAACCCGCGTACTCCGGCTCAGTAGACAAGTGTCCTAACCAGTGAGCCACCTAGTGTTTGTGAGGGCCGGCCCCTTAAAAGTCGGTCCAGTCACACCTCCCTGCGCCTTTTTTCGAGGCAATAAAACTCTACCACCACCACCGCGGCGGGTGCCTTTTTTTGTAGGAAGAATAATTTTTCCAAGTTCTTCTTAGTACGAGTTTCCTACACTAAATGGGCGGAAATGAACTGACCATCTCCTGAAGTGACCAGTGTTTGTTGCTCTATTTTGTATTTGCGTCATTATTTATTTTGTAATTGAATTTTTCTGTTCCCGCGAATCTTTTGCCTTCTTTATTTATTATCTATTTTCTTTACCGTTCACGGAACAGCAGTTCTGTATTTATTAATGAAGCATAGCACAAATATCTTTGGAGTCTGTTTTCTTTGGCTCATAAAAAGGCCTATGGGCGTAGTGGCCATGGAAATCAGCTCAAAACATCACATACCCAGATATTGTGGGCAAAGGCGATTTTGAACGGGAAAGAGATTGCAAAGGCAATTTTTCCATATATTCTAAGCTTTCACTTTGACAATCAATATTTCCACAGATCTCCCGCGAGCAGGCTCCCATTTTTTGCTATTAGTGTTTTTGCAATCGTCAAAAACGTTCTCCATTGGTTTTCTACGGCAGTCTTAACTATCGATGCGAGCGATGGAAAAAACTTTAAGAGGAAGATTCGGCTACGCATCGGAAGAATGGACCATTGTCTTCAATATTTGCATAACAGCAGATTACAATATTGCAATATTCAAAATTTTTGTCCAAGAATTCAGGACGTTAACAAACGATTTTGTACCGGCTGTTTCGGTCTCGGTCGGCGACAGTGCTGAAGTGAACTTGTTGGCGTCACCAGCAAGCACTGGTTGTTTCTGTGAACAGCGACTGGGTTGGCAAATTTCTATGCTTTCCGGATGGGGATGGCCGACAGCCCTGCCTGTGAGAGCTGTGGTTGTGAGAAGACCATCGCTCATCTTCTCTGTGAGTGCCCCGCATTTGCGAGTGCAAGACATACACTGTGTTGTGCCCTGGACCGCCTCGATCCTCGCCCATTAACAGAGCAAAAGATCCTCGGTCCGTGGCCACAGCAGTCGACTGCCCTCAAGGCATACAAGGCACTCTTTGCCTAGTTGAGAGCGACTGGATTGAGTGACAAATTGTGACAGCGTTGTGCGTGTGCGTGTGTTATGCCTTTTTCCCTTCTCTCTTCCTCCTTTTAGTCCCCTAATCCCTCTTCCCCAGTGCAGGGTAGCCAACAGGAACCCCTTTCTGGTTAACACCCCTGCCTTTCCCTCCTCCTCTTTATCTATCTATCTATCTACGACTGGGTTCGATGACGTTGCAATAATTGGGGCAAGTGCACGCTGACGTCACTCGATGCAGGTTCCTCGCACAACATTCAAAATCATTAAAGTACTTCGCACTCAACTTGCCAGAAGACCAACGAAACAAATAATACCGCTTGCTCGCGCTCGAAATTTTGAGCTTGTAGTACGTCTTTTTTATTTAATTGAATTGAATTGGCTATTGGGGAAAGGAAATGACGCAGTATCTGTCTCACATATCTCGGTGGACATCCGAACTGCGCCCCAAGGGAAGGGATAAAGGAAGGACTGACATAATAAAGGAAGAAAGAGGTTCCGTAGTGGAAGGCTCCGGTCTCCGGAATAATTTCGACAACCTGGGGACCTTTAACGTGCACTGACATCGCACAGCACACGGGCGCTTTTGCGTTTCGCCTCCTTCCTGGCTTCGAATTTGCATGCTATAACATTCTGTTACTCTAGAGCGTCTTCAAT
Organism: Amblyomma americanum; assembly: GCF_052857255.1. Classification (NCBI taxonomy): domain Eukaryota; kingdom Metazoa; phylum Arthropoda; class Arachnida; order Ixodida; family Ixodidae; genus Amblyomma; species Amblyomma americanum. The sequence continues at coordinate 7,713,583 of NC_135504.1, forward strand.
CTCATTTCTGCTTTTCCCTATCTTATTTCGTTTTCGTTTCGGTCTTGGGGCTTTTTTTCGTCTTTCCTCGCCCTTCCGCCATCGTAATTTCATTTTCTCTCTGTATAGTTATTTCGCCTCGCTTCGTTCCCTCCTATTCGTTCACGCCTTCTTCTTTTCCAATAGACTTTATTACCTGCTTGCGACGGCAGCGCCTCCCAGCGCTCTTTCTCCGCTTTCCGTCTCTCTCCTCCCTCCTTGTCGATGAAGAATAACTTATTGCCCTCTCAAAGAACTGCCGCGCTGGGTAAACAACACCGTCGGCGCAAGCGGAAGAGGTGCTCTGACTCCCGGAGCGCGAAGAACACCGGCTTGCTTGCCTCCGCGCTGAAACACGCCCAGTGCCGCCGTCCACGTTTGAAGCCCCAAGTTCCGTGCTATATTCAGGCATCGATCCGAGGAGCCTTTCTAGCGAGAAACGAAACAAATGGGATAAATCGCGAGACGATGCTTATGCATAAGCGATATACTATAGCTGAAAAACAAAGTCAACGTGATGTCGCGAATTTTTATACAAGCGGTGTTTTCAAAAGGATGAGTGCGCTGACAGTATACGGTGCAAATATTCGGAGAGAGAAAAAATAAACGGGTAGAGAGAGGAAGCGCTCGAGCCTCGTTGCTTCAGGTATGCGAAGCATATTGGCTTATGTTCAAAGGGGAGCGACGTGCTGGCTTCCTTTTTTCACATACATTAGTATCCATTAGTAAGCCTTGAGAATTCTAATATTTCTCCGCTGATGCTCTACTATTGCACCGCGATTACTTCACCAATGCTGAGCCACTACTGCAATGCATAAAGGCTGTCTTGAAACCATGGCATCGCAGCTATATAAACTCTGATAAAAAAATTTGGGAAACAAAATTCTTAATGCAAGTAGGTTGATAGTAAAGTCCAGAACTAAATCGTTCAAAAAATTGACGAAGAATATTGATAACTGTGATGTAATGCATGAACCAGATTCGAATTGTTCGGCGGCGAAACGAACCAGGGCCCGTATAGAAGCAACGGTTGGTGCACTAATGCTCCGCCGTTGATGCACTGCTGTATACCTCCCGCGGCTATGCGCAGTTGCTTTTTCCACCATTTCTCCACTGCTGTTCCGTTACAGCTCCCCTATCTCAATTTCCACTCATAACAAAGAAGTGTCAAGAAAAATATCGCCATCTGCCGCTGTGGTTGCGGGCTTTGTCAGGTGCAAAGGCGATTGGTGCACTCTAAATACGCTTATATGAGAATGAAAAGAGATTAAGCTGTCCCCCTAGCGCACTCTATTTTGCAAAAGGGTGTGCGCTGGAAGACAGCTTACTCCTTTTTACTCTTTTCTGTTCATCCACGTTTTAGATGTGATATTTCATCTGACTCGAGAGAAAATAGATGAGCCGGGAAGAGTACGACTCCCCGCTCCTCAAAAGTACCGCGGGTAGAGAAAGTATGGAAATGAAAAAAAGGTACAACAACAACAACAACAACAACAACAACAACAACAACAATAATAATAATAATAATAATAATAATAATAATAATAATAATTGGTTTTGGGGGAAATGAAATGGCGCAGCATCTGTCCCACATTTCGGCGGACACCTGAACCGCGCCGTAAGGGCATGGATAAAGGAGGGAGTGAAAGAAGAAAGGAAGAAAGAAGTGCCGTAGTGGAGGGCTCCGGAATAATTTCGACCACCTGGTGGTCTTTAACGTGCACTGAAATAAATCGGACTAGTGCGAAAATTACAATGTAATAGAAGAAAGACCGCGGCGGCTGCGTTTTTATGAAGGAAAAACGCTAAGGCGCCCGTGTGCTGTGCCATGTCAGTGCACGTTAAAGATTCCCAGGTGGTCGAAATTATCCCGGAGCCCTCCACTACGACACCTCTCTCTTCCTTTCTTTTTTCACTCCCTCCTTTATCCCTTCCCTTACGGCGCGGTTGAGGTGTCCGCCGATATACGAGACAGATACAGCGCCATTTCCTTTCCCCCCAAGACCAATTATTATTATTAATAGAAGAAAAGGATGAGGGAACGAAAAAGAAAGGAACTGGAGAGAGAGAAAGAGAGGGAAAAAGGATCTACCTTCCAGCGTCCCCACAGGCAAGGGAAGGTTTCGATGCACCACAAGCAGCGTTTATTTTCCGTTTCCTTTTTTTCCTCTCCCTTGTTTACCTTCCCTTTCATCTTTTCAGACGAGCTGGACAGTGCTTAACGCTATGATTAATTTGAAACGCTTATATACTTGATTTAGCGGACAAAACTCGTTCAACTCCTACGTTCATATCCTCCACAGCACACGAACTATGGCCGTTTTCCGTAGACGTAATGCTCTCGGAGAGTCACCAGGAGCCGACGGAGACTGCATTACATTAAGAGATGAGACGACATTACATTAAGATGAGATGCATTACATTAAGAGATGAGATGAAGAGCCCGTTAGTTCGCTTATGCGTAAATCTAAACTTCAGTTAAAGCGATTACTGAGCGCACGTGACTTCGTCATTTGCAGCGAGGGCTTATGGTACATGAAACTTGACTTGGGCTTTTGTAATGCCTCGCTGAAATGTGCTTTCGGCAGAAAAAGTGAGCGGATCGCAGAAGCGCATTTAAAGTTTTACTGCAGGATAGCTTAGCACTCAGTCAGAAAATGACGATTAAGTTCCATTCTGCTTGCTATCCTTTATTTCCGCTTCCCCAGCTAAGGTGCTTCAGTGTCGATGGCAGATGCCGGGGCTAGCAAAAAATCTTATCCTTCCTTTTTATTATTATTTTAATAAACCACCACTACTACTACTACTACTGCAAGCGCGGTCTGCCATGCCTAGCGTCCAGCGTCACAATATATCCGTCACTACTATGCCAGTTTTCAAGAATTAAAACTAATCCGCTCCCGTGGTCCAGTTAATTCACCGGTTGACATTGCCCTACGTGTAATACGGTTGCCCCCGCATTAGAGCACCTAGAGCATTCCACCAAACATTTAATTGCGCAGCTGCCCGTGCAAAAACGGCGGCTCGGGCTGAACACTGAATAACACGCTTCTCTCAACGTGCCAACCTCTGAATTCTCCCACAAATATACCACTGCTTCCTGCAGGTTTTTATCGATGGTTATTGAGCTTACGTGTACCTGTTTGTATACATTATCTACCACCGCTCTTTGAAGAGATTAGCCGACACGTTTCCAGCAGTTCGTCTGCCCATGCATAGGTGACGCAACAATTCGCAACCCTTTAAATATTCAGCCAATCAGCGGGCTTGTCCGCACAGGCGCTTCTCAGGTTGGAATTTCGCAAGTAGCATGCTTTACGAGATCTGGTTCTGCACCGGGTATGATTAAAGCGTGTTTGCGTTTGTGCAAATGCGGGCCTGAACCTTAGTCCTTTGACGGGCTAAGAGCAGACTCCTCCCGTCGCCTGCATAAGTGCGCCGGGATGACGAATAGCAGTATTAGTACGCGGAAGCAATTCCTCTTTTCAGACGATGAGTTACACTGCGTTATAATCCATCGCTACATTTGCATACATTGAGACTGCTGACGTAGTGCGGGTCGGAAACATGCATTTCGAACGACAATGTCTATTGCAGGTTTTCAAAGAGGATTAACGGATGAAATTTCGCATGCAGCATTGTGAATTTTGGAGGAAAATAGTTGTGAACTATTCATGAAGTGGCGCGGTTAACGAGTTCTGGTTGATCGTTTACAGGCGCCTAACGCAGCCTACGCTAGACTTGAGTATTCCGGTTCCTGGCGTGTCTAGGCCGCGTACCGTATTTGCCAAAAATAGCAAGGTAACCCTTTCTGCTTGTGATGTTATCAGGACATGGTATAGACCTTTTCAGTAAGGGCTCCCTGGGCGTCGCCATATTGATTACTGGGCTGTTGAGTGCACGTGACGTCAGCAGAGTGGAAGCGGCAGCGGAACCGGTTTGCAACAGTCCACACAGGATGCGGTTGGGCAGCTCCCACGTGCGATAGAAAGCCCTAGAGGGAGCATGCACCGACGTCACAATGGCCGTCATTGTGAAGTTCATGTAGCACGGCAAAAAGGCTGCAGGCATATCTAATCGGCTTATCGCGATCTGCTCCTGCTTGTACTCTTGAAGCTGCGCCCTGTACTACAAAATGACGCCCGTGACGTCACCGGAGCGTTGCCGCTGCGCCGCCAGGCCAATTTTCCCGGAATCAAGGCAGGCTGGTTACTTATGGCAAAGACAGTACCACCATTCACGTTACTTTGACGGTTTCAACGCCAGTGCTGTGTATTTAATAGTAGTGCTTTACGTAGACCTTGGATGACAGAAATCAAGCCCCTCTACAGCTTCAAGCGATAAACCCGCATGTGCTTACAGAACGTATTGTGCTTACAGGATAAGGTACATCACAAGGTACGCTTTGAATTCCGACTAATGACAAAAAAATGAAAATTGATTTTTGAGGAAAGGGAATGGCGCAGTAACTGTTCCATGTATCTCGATGGACACCCGAACCACGCCGTAAGGGATAAACGAGGGAGTGAAAGAAGAAAGGATGATAAAAGTGCCTTAGTGGAGGGCTCCGGAATAATTTCGACCACCTGGGGATCTTTAACGTGCACTGACATCGCACAGCACACAGGCGCCTTTTGCGTTGCACCTCCATTGAAACGCGGCCGCCGCGGTCGGTTTCGAAACCAGGCACTTCAGCTCAGTAGCCGAGCGCCCTAACCACTGAGCCACCGCGGCATACAATACATGTCCATAACGCAGTCCTAGAATAACTGTAAGCAGCTTCCAGTATCGTGAAAAGAACAGCCTACTAGTGTGCATCCAAAGACTGACGATTAACCGGCGCTGCCTCCACGCGCCGCCGGCGTTACGTTCTCAAGTCTGCATGTGTAACTAATCTGGCCGTGTAATGTGCGTTTGTTGGTACAGCGAAAGCCGTTGACGAAAGCTCGCGGAAGGCGGGCATACCACGCACGTGCACACGGCGTAGACAGTCCCTTCAGTACAATCATTTTCATTCCGTTTTGTTCCGTTTTATTCCTAGCCGCGAAAGCTTGGCTGTAACCACTTCTTGCTGCGTGCCTAACGTGCCTCAGAACCTGCCTCAGACGTGAAGAAGGCACGCTCTCGCGAAATTTCTTTATTTTGCGCATCTTCTTCACGTGTATATCCCTGACATCTTTCCACTGTCCAGAACTTCCCTTGTTCACAAGGAACAGCCTGCGCAGACGTCTGCTATGCTGGCTAGGCGCAGGCATCGCCTGCTTTTTGCCGCGTACATATCGTCTGCGTCCTCAGCGTAAACAGACTGCATTCGTTGTGTGTGTCTGCGCGCCCAGAGCATTATATTATGTGTTTTCTTCTGTTTTTACGACGCCATTTTCTTGCACCTCTAGCTGCGTGATATGGAGCACCAGTCGCGTTCGGCCGCTGGTAAGAGACGCGTTCTATACGAGGCTCCTTTTTCTGACATGCGCATGCGTCCACCCCGTGTTGTACGGCCGCCCCCTTACATTTCTGGCGTTTACGATTTCGTGAGGGGGCGCTGCTGCGCAAGCAGTATAGGAGAAGCAGAAGAACAGGAGCACTAGGCCTAGGCGGAATTCGCGCTTTCTGAGTGCGGTTTCTTGTTTGCGCGGTCTAAGACGGCGCCCGCATCTCCTCTCACGAGCACGTCAGACGGGTTGGACGTTGCTTCGGCGCATCTTTCATATGCGGAAAGCTGTAAGCACGTAAATAAAGGGGAACAAAAGAAGAAGAAAAACTCCTGGTATGGCAGCGCCTGTACGGGAGCACCACTATTCTGGAATAGCCAGTGGAGGCGTAATGTGTATGTTATATGTGCCCAACATACGCGGACCGTTTCGGTTCGCACTATGGAGATCCGTTTTTACTTTTTTTCTCGACGCGTATTTCTCTATGTGGTATTTATATTTTGTTTGATTACGGACGAATATACATATCCCTGCTACGGCTAAAGCCTTATTCATTCAACTTTGTGTTCTTTTTCATCGCAGAAGCAGCAACACTCTGCAGCCAGCAGCAGCTGGTCAAAATGGATTTTCGTCCGGAAAGATATGTTTTAATACCCTTTTTCACTGCGGTCGGGGTAGTTCAACTTTCTTTTAAAAGGAGAGCTATACCTCTCGCTGGACGGGGCGTGGAATACGAGTGCTTTCAGTCCAATGCAGCCGCAGCAAAACCACGCCCGTAAGACGAAGTTCCAGAAAGACGGAACACAAAAACAGACGGTCAGGCCATAGGGTAATTCTGCGCCAGTTTTGTGCGGGCACACCCGTATTGCTTTCTTTCATTGGAACATTTATTTGCTTGTGAGAAGCTTAAGAAAGATTGCAAAAAAAAACGCTTCTTAAACTCCTTTTAGTTCAAAGGACGAGGATGCGGAGAGGCCGAAGCCCAGTGAAAAGAAAAAAAAAGCGCCATTGTAAAACATAAAAGCACAAAGTTGGATAAGGGCGCCACGCTAGAGCGGGCAAGAAGCACATGATAAACGGCCACCAAAACGAAATAACAAAAAAATACAGTGGAGAAGCATACGATTGCCGGTCCCCGAAAAAAAAATAAGCAGGCGATCTCCGCTCACAAGCAGACGACGTATCGGAAGGGGGGGGACGCGAGTGGTATCGATCGCATCGAGAGGGCAGCACCATCGGTACCCGAAGATTCTTCCCGCTGGATTTCACTTACAAAATTCCATTCTCGATATCTTTTCGTTAAGGTTTAACGGGTCGAAAAAAAGCAGAAAGTAGATATTTTTTAGAGAGGGAGCTCTCAAGAGCCATGTCTGAGCCAAATCGGACGCAGATACCTAGTGTAGTGTACGCTGGAACGGGGAAAAGAAAAAATTGTCTTGAACTTCGGAATAGACGGTGGGAACAAAAAAAAACTGCGAAAGAAGGCTGCAGAAAAAGATTCGGTGCGATTCAACGTTTGATCAAATTTAGTTTGTTTTTTTTCTCCTCTGCCCTCAAACGGACTACTCCGCCCGACTGGGGCCTGATGAAGCGTGGCTTCGGCATTCTTTTCTTAAACGAGGCCCTGGTCATGTATTTATCATTTTTCTGGCGCTGTTTTACAGTTCTGCTTTTTTGCGAGATTTAACTTTTTCCTCTCTATCAGTTTATTTTTTTATAGAATCATTGTGACGCTGTTCTTTTCATCGTCCTCCTAACTCCTCTTCAGGAATTCTTCCTCTTTTTAAATACGAAACTGCGGCCGCCCTACTTTTCCTGAATGTTTGTACGCTTCCCCCGCACCCCGTCTTTTTGGTTGGCGGAACGTCAAGCAATGCAAGTGGGACCACCAGCTTTCCCGCAGAGCTTTTGGCCGCCCAGGAATGCGTGAGAAATTTTAGACCGGGCTTAAAAATCACTCTCCATTTTCGTGCTATCTACGGGGAAGCACTGTTTCGCGCGCGACGCGTGAGCATTTTTTTTTTATTTTAACGCAGACGACAAAACTTGAGCCGCAGACGAATAGCGCGACATCGGGTAGTGAAAACATCGTATGCCACGCGGGAACGGCGTTCTAAAAGCGTCGCACTGGCGCGTACATTTTGAATCAGCTACGCAAAAGGAAGCCGCAAGGAGACTTGTAAAAGACTATGCGCACATGAACCGCAAAAAATCACTCATTTTGAAGGAGCAGAAAAAGGCTTCAAGTGCCGTGCACGACCAACGTAAACACTTGGGCTGAATTGGCGCCGCATTTTCGCAGAAATATAAAAAAAATCCCGCCAGAATATTTTTCTTTTTGACAGAGAGCGCACTCTGAAAGGCCGAGTAAAAGCCGGGAGATGAAAGCGCGAAACGCACTCTGAAGCGATGTACATGGCTGAAGTTTTTTTAGAAAAAAATGTGGAACTGCTTCGACAAAGAACTCAACAATTGAAAGCACGCTGAAAAAGTAAACAGAGAACTTGCGAGGGGCTCAAGCACGAATAATTTGTAATTGGAGCGCAAACATTTACAACCGCGAGCAAGCAATCCAAATTTCACAGCCGCAGTGTTATTGCGCATATTATCAAAGCGAACCAAACAGTCTTCGTCTGTGTGTCGTCACCATCGCTGAGCCATCTTCACGTGTAAGGCTCCGTGCTCATTCATGAAAATATTGGTCACGTGAGGTTCCGAAGTGGTGACGTGCCTGGGTCACGCGCCTGCAGGTGAAAAATTCCGACAGGCCAGAAAACTGACCGACCAATAATCTATGCTAATTAGTCAAAACGTGATCATGTGAGGTCTTCAAGCGGTGACGTCATTGAAATTGCTGTTATATGAGATGCGTACTGGTACGATGGCGATGCTCTGGTATCTTGAAGATTTAATTGATGCAGCTACTGTGAAAGCATACGCGTACACAGAACGAAGACCTTCCGCGGTGTCTCAGTAATCATGGCGCTCGGCTGCTGATCCTAAAGACGTGGGTTCGATTCCTGCTGCTGTGGTCGCATTCCGATGGAGGTTAAATGATAGAGGTCCGTGCACTGTACGATGTCAGTGCATGTTAAAGAACCCCACGTGATCGAAATTATCCGGATCCCTCCACTACGGTGTCCCTCATAGCCTTAGTCGCCTTCGAATACTAAACACAGCCAAAACGAAACCAAACAAGACGTATAAATATTGAGACTAGTGCTGTTGAACTTACTGAAGCCAATAAACTGGTTCCTCACTTCGGAATCATCATAGAAAGTAACGGATTTTTAACCAGGACAACATACAAAAGCTTGCTTGTAATTCACCATCTCAGATGCGCCGCATCACCTAAAGGTCGGCAGTAAGCAAGGCCAGATGGCGGCCCGAACCCCCTTCCAACATGATCGCGGATGTCTTTTTAGTTCAATAGCGTAAATTGCTGGGCTAGTTGGTTCACAATGCAAAGATGGTGGAACCAGCGAAACTGACGCAGGACAAGACAAAAAGGAGCACACATACAACACCGCTGGACTTCAGCTGTAAGTCCAGCGGCGTTGTATGTGTGCTTCCTTGTTCTTGTCCTGCGTCAGTTTCGCTGGTTCCAGCATCTGTGCATGTCTTTTTAGCTCGCGTTATGTTGTTTTACACTCTCGCGTTAAGCTGCCCGCAAAACATCTCTGCTTCGCGGATCTCCCTAGCACGTATACTCATAGTGCGTAAGGCAGCGAGAAATAACCGGATTTCATGCTGCAGCGGCGCTAACGCGAAGACGGCAATTCCTGCGGGATAACGGCTCTTAAGCGCCACATGGCGTCTCGTTATGACGTCTCGCGCTAAGGCGCTGCAGCGGGGTATGTAGGGTCCTAGGCGCCAGGAGGCGACACCGCTTTCGTCTCTTTAGACGCGTTTCCCGCACTTTCTACGAAACTGCGTCCGTGAGCAGACAGCACGCAGGAAGCGGCAAAGAATTTGCCGTCTGCGAAACAAAGCCGGCCTGATGATGGCCGCTCTAGATGAGGCAATAAGCACCGCTCGTTTGATGTCATCGCGTAGCTGCCGCCATTAACACACGAGTCTTCTTTTGATGTTGCTGCTGCAGAGGCCGGCTGTGTGTTTTATATTTTTGTCGCTTGCCCTGCGTGCTGAAATATTCACCGCGACACTTCTGCAGCCCTTCCCACTCAGTCGTAATCAAGAGGGCAGCGTTTTTCTTTGTCATTTCCTTTCAGCTGAAGCCGACAGATGGCAACACCAGTCGGCGATGGCAGCAAGGCAAACCATAGGAGGCAAAGCGGCGTATTCGAAATTATTCCGGGAAGGCAGACGTTCTATTTTTCGCCCCAATCACGCGAACAAAATCTCCCAGTAGATGTACCGCATGCGGAGATTATCAGCTATAATCATTCATGCGATAAAGTAGGTGCGCGCAGCTTTGATGGAATCGTCATTGGCCCGAAGTGGGAGTAGTTAGTGGAACGTGATGGCTGTTTTAATTCTGTACACCAGGAAAATCGTAGTAAATTTGGTGTAGGTTTTTCGCAACCACGTTAAGGCGTATACAGTCGAAGTAGCAGTTGTTACGCTGCACATTTATTTCTTAATGACAAAACATCCGCCGCGCCTGCTTCGAAGTTAAAGAATGCTCTACAAGGTAAAACTTGCTTACCCGAAGTCCATTAGCGTAGTGTTAATCAAACGAAGTGCAAATTAGAAAGTGCGACTAGCCATGCAACATCAAACTTCATGTGTTACGCTCTGGCGACTCGATTTTAGTACAGCCTCTTGTTTGAATGCGGTATCTAAAGGTGATACAACTTGCCTGCCCCCGAGACGTCTACGATGGCGACAGAAAAGTCGGGCGTCTGAGGTGCTAACCCTGCCGTCAGCTATCCGTTGTGCTCTACACCTTTCCAGCAGGCATGAATAAGTTTATTTTTCTACCATAGGCGGCGCGACAATCTGTAAACATTACCATCTTTCCAAGAAACGTGCCAGAATTTCAAACACAGGACCAGTCGGGATTCACAGCTGATGTGATTGAAGAGCCTTTCCTCAAAGAAATTCTGCCTGGGTGAAAACTGAACAAATCACCCTAGTGACAAAAACAGGAAAGAAATTAGTTTCGTATAGCCGTAACGATATAATTATATTGCTCTGACAGCCATACTGTTAGCATTGTATTACGATGCTAAGACAGTAGCCACAGTAGCAGTAGTACAACGTGCGAGCAGTAGCAGTAGAACATCGTAGTACTTCTCTTATACTATGACATACCATGACCCATTATGCTACATTACTCAATTGCACTTGTAAAACTGAGAAAGCTGGATGCACCAAATTCCCTGGAACTGTTTTTTGCACTCGTCTCGGAAGTTATCCCTGAAAAGTGTAAACTAGATTTTCTGTCGCACAAAACTTAGCTTCACAGCCCGTTAAATTAGTGCTCATATTTCCATCTCCACTCCTTTACTTTTATTTAATTCTACATTCGCTTCTTTCCTTCTCGCCAACTTCGATTCCTTTATTCTGTGTGTGTTTTTATTTTTGGTCTTCCTGCTTTATTTCTCCTCCTTTGTTAATTCCTAGTCATTTCCTTCCTTGCTCCTGTCGTTAGAGAATATTGATTACTCAGAAAATAATCGCAACCTCGTGCGCTACCAGAAGCGGGCTTTCTTGCAGTAAGAAATGGTATGTGGCAGAGCCAACTGCAGCAAGGAAGGGATGGAGGCGGTGACAACCGGTGGTCTGTTTGGGTGTAAGTGTGGACACCAAAAGAAGGAGAGTGGAATCGGGGCATTCCGGAAATCTTATGGGCTCACGAGGTTAGGCAATTTTCTGGAACAAAGTGTCCTCGTCTTACTTAAAACGGGGCTGATTACAGGCCATTAGGGAGAGTAGTTTCCTGCAGTGAACTCAACTGAGACTTCTTCTTCTTCTTCTTCGTATTATTATTATTATTATTATTATTATTATTATTATTATTATTATTATTATTATTATTATTATTATTACTATTGGTCTAATAATGACACTAGTGCTTTATACACGACAAGGCTTTGTCATTACGGGAAACGTCTTCTCTGAAAATCATCGCTCTAAAGGCACCAGTGCCGTTTTTAATACGTTTTTAAACAGTGAATGCTAGACAAGTTTTAAAAAAACGACACAGGGAAATTAGGGCAGCCACAACAAGCGCTTCGTGCCGTATCATAGATAGCAAAAAAGAAAGAAAGATAATTAAGTTTTAGTAGAATACGGCTTTCTTGCCACTGCAGGCGTAAACACTGCTATTTACATATCGTTTCGCATCATGTGTGGGTTCAGCGCGGTTTTTTAATTATGCCAAAGGTCAGAATATGACTAAAATATGCGGGGCCCCTGCTGCCAGCTTTGAAGGATTTGCAAACAGAGGCGCAACCTACGAGATACGGCGTTATCAACGCGCAGCTCTTGAGCAAAAGAGAGAAGTAATCCTTTTGCAACGGTGGCGTTACAGTGCGTAGGTCTTCAAATGCGTAGACCAATCAGAGGCCGGAATATTAAAACGTGCGGCATAGGAGGAGCCTCGCATGCAGATGGCTCACTTAAAGTGGAACCTATCTTAAATCAATAGGTACAAACAAGTAACAATTGATTTCGTGATTCAACTATACCAGGTAACTGAAATTATTAAATGTGGTAATTTTAGTTCAGTACAGCGTAAAATTTCTTTTAGAATGTCAGGCATTTATTTAATCTCTTTAGGCTTAAATAAAAATTTTTAACAAGATTTACTAATCTTGTTCCACCACTGAAATTTTTGCAGAAGATTTTCTCCTGCCTCCTTGTTCAGCATATATCTTTTCTTCCCTGGTTGAAATAAAATTGACTGATTGATTGATCGATTGATATTGATAAGTTAACTAAACCTCAAAAACGGTGCAATATATAACTACTCGACAATTTTTTTTACAAAATCAACCTTTAATAGGAAGGCATTCTTGTCACAGCAGCCGCAACACGAAGGTTAGTTTGCCTTCATCGCAACCCGGCAACACCTGAAACCAAAATGCTAACTCGCAATACATTTATAATATCAACAATAGAATACGCAAAGATCGACATCAAAAGAAAAACGCAGTCAGCAATATTTTAACAAGTGCAAGATGACGAGCTCGGCAACTGATTACTTGAACCCTGTAGGACAGCGGGACGTGGTCGTCCCATTTACTTGAAGTGCCGGCAAACGGAGAAAGGTGCACATGTGTGCCCTATTTGTGCGTGCTGAAAACGATAGAACTATAAATCAAACTATTAAGCATGTTTTAATATCTCGCTAATAGATGTGCTTGGTGTTGTATGCCTTTACGAAAAGAGGAGATGTATGTAATTCGGCGCCGGAAATTTTGGCGGTAAGATCAATTTTGTAAAAACTTTTGAGCTGTCGATTTTTTCCATTAGTCAATTAACTGCCGCATAATACTGCTTACAGCCAATTTCTATCTGTAATAAAAGTTTTTTTTATACATTGAAATGACTACGGTGCGGATTTGAAATCTTTTTACGAAGTCATTTGCGCAAATGTGGACCACTTTACACAACAAATCAGTGATCGAAACGGCTTGAAAGTGACATCACACGTAAAAATTCTTTAAAAACCCCCGCACCATCCTTTTAACTCTTTGATGCCCAGTGCCGTGGGATCCATGACACAATATTCGGATGCATTGTGCTTAAAGCTATATGAAGTTAGCATGTGAAGCATCGTGTCAACATGTTCTCAGCAGCCAGCGCTTTCCAGACAGAATTTTAGACGTTACTGCGAGCAAGATGAATGAAAGAATAGGTTGGGGTGGAGGGGGGGGGGGGGGGGGGTGAATGTTTGGTTTCCCCCAAGTGTTCAACAATTCCTTGTGTCTCCTTTTCTGACAAGTATTGCGGGCAAAATAAGAAGGCACTTGCTGGACTAAAAAATTAATCTCTCGGTTCCTTCGAGTTGGTTCGGATCCCTCGATTTGATCTCTCATACAGCTCGAACTAGCTGCACAACATGGAGCAAATTCCAATGATTGTTAATTGGCAAATTAACTAGTCCTAAAATTTTAGTGGCGCTCAAAACATTTTGCTTTTAGCTTTTGAATGTGGGTACGTTAGCTTGCATAATTGCGAGGTGATTAACCTTTTCTTAGATTGATTCATAATTTGGGCATTAAACGTTTTGAATGCATGCAGCCAAGAAATGGAATAGCCAGGAACCGTCAATTACGAGAAGTGCTACGTTCGATGAAATCGTTAGGCTAGTCGAGGATTTCCTGTACAAAAATGAATAATTTTGGGTCAGAAAGTTCATATGAGCACACATTATTGGCCGGAAAGTAGTACTTCAATCTAAAATCTAATGTGCATTCCTAGCATTTTTTACTTGAAAAGTATTTCCTTTAGCTTCCTTCTTACATGCCGCTGTAAAATTGCCATTGTTTAAGGTTCATTGAAAATTTTCCCTCCCACCGTTGACATACAACTGTTGTATATTCTTACATAATTTTTCATGAAAAAAAATTGTAATATTGCGTGGCTATTAGCTTCCGTATATACACTGCCTGCAAAGATCATCCAGGGGATTGACAGCACCTGTTAAAAAATAAAGACGTAAATATAATTTAACACCGTGTATACTGTTCTTACACTGAAGTAGTCTGAAGAGATGATAATTTTTTGCGACAAAGCGACGCACGGAGTAAGCTTTTATTTTAGCAGTTTTTAGTCGCCAAGACTTTGAGAGTCGATCATTCAATTTATTCTGTCTCTTCTCTATTACTAAGTCGTGTTGTTTTGATCTCGTGTTTCCCAATATTATCCAAGCAGTGAGTTTAAAAGCGGATCCAACCTTTTCATCGCGTCGCTCCATGATCCATCGAACCCAGCAGTCTTACCAAGATTCCCCAAAACGGATTGGCGTGCAGCCGAGCACTGCACCATCGTATCCTACCCAACCCTTTTTGGTCAAAACCGGCGCGGAGGAGTTTCTAGCAAAGCCAGGCCATCGTTTCTACAACGACCACTAGAAAAAAAAAAGATTCGTCAAAAAGGTCACAAAGTGCTCGGACGACAGCGCCGCGCGTTCAAGAAGATTTGCAGGCGACCTAATCCACTGAGATCCCGAGCCAGGATCCGTTTCCGATCAAGCCAAAGCCCAGCCAAGCCGCGAACCGTCTGGAAGCCTCTCCATTCCCGGAGATTTACATATGTATTTACATAATCCCCTCCCGGCCCTGGCAAACAGCGCGCGCATAAGCTCCAGGGGAGCGGCTGGCAGTAAAGTGTGGACACACCGCGAGCTCACTGGCTTGCCAGTGACAATACAAACGCCAGCAATATAAGCGGCACAAAAACGACACGACCCGAAGCAAGCTACGAACGGGTTCGGTCTGTTTGTTTATCTTTCTTCGCTATTCCTGCACTGCGGTCCGAGCCTGAACCCCGGAGCTCCATTCGCATTGCGAACCGGGCCGCATATATGCGGGACACTGGCTGGGAGAGGAATTCCAGACACACATACAGGCAGGCTCGCACAGGCACGCTCGCTCAGTGCAAAGGAATAAAAAAAACAAGATCCAAGGGCAACAAACTGCAAAAAAAAAAGAGTCCTTGTGTTTGTCGTCCGGTCGGCGACAGATCGTGCGTGGCCTCGCTGCTGTGCGTCTGCTTCCCCGGCCAATATGGCGCCGGCGGGTCGAGAAAGCAGACGACAGGAACCGACGGGGGATGAAGGAAAAGAGAGAGAGAGGAGAGAATAAGGGCGTTGAGCGAGCGCTATCATCGGCTCGACTGAAACCTTTCTACCATTTATCTTTGTTTTGTATTTTTCTTGCTTTTCCAACATTCTTTTTCTTTATTTTTTGTTTCTTTTTGTGCTTGCGCGCTCCTCTCCCGGATTCTGCGGGATGCGCGAAACGCGAGATTCGACCCAACAAACACGGGGGACCTCGACTCGGGCCGCGGCGCTATAAAATGAAAGGTCAGGCTCGGACGGGCGCCGGTGCGCTGAAGAAGAAGAGAACGAAAAAGAGAACATAAATGAGAAAAGCACGAGTGCGGACCGGCGGTTAATGCACCGTGTTAGAGGATGGTGTTTGAAAGGGTGCTATATCCAGCATGCAGGCTGCGCTAGAAATGCACGAGACTCTAGCGGGCGGGGTTGAGGCACGTTCCATTGTACGGGAAGAGAGGCCGGAAATGTATCCGGCGCTTCTCGCAAATTAAATAATCCGGCGCCGTCCACAAAGGGGGGGGGGGGGGGGGGGGCGCTCTCGGCAGCGCGAACCTCATCGTCCCCGACGGTGTCGCGTCGATATAACGTCGGTCGACAGTCGAAAACGGACCACCCCCGTCCAGAAGTCGCGTTCACAGCTCAGCTTGAATGGCAAGCGACATTCAGAAGGATGGCGTTAAATGAGTTAGCGCGCGCAGACTTTGCATTGAGCCTGCTTCACTCGACGGTAGGGGCGCTGCGAGTCTTATCTGCCGCACGTGTCGTCTGCTCTCTCTCTCTCTCTCTCAAAAAAAAAACTCATGAACAGACGAAGTCGTGGTGGGATGTCCGATCTGAACCTGTTATATTCATTTCTCTAAGCCCTCTTACGAAAGGAGCCCGTACCTGTACTCTTTCTAAAGTGGAACGCTGCTTGGGTGAAACCCGGCGAAATAACGAGCTCTGAGGTGCTCTCTACGACTTGCAAACGTGGGCACGACGTCACGACTTTTACGCAGCTCTTGCCGGGCGAGGGCGCAACGAGAGCGCTCGCACGCTAACGTCAAGTACTAAACTAAATGAACGAAAGAAGCGAGAAGCACGAAATTAAAAAGAAAAGGGCACAGGGGCGCGACAACACAGGCGGCTTCTGCTGCATGAGTTGCGGCCCCTCGCGACGCTAATTCGGCCGAGCTGGTGAGGACGAGTGGGCAACACATATGAACACGCTTTCTCGCTTAGCCGTGCGGCAGCTTTGCAGAATGCGGGCGCGGCCTCACGCTCCAGTGGAGACTTCGAAACGAACTTTGACTTCGGATTTGGCTTTGGATCGCGCTCGGTTGCAACCGTACACGTCTGCTCCTATCGTGTTCAACGACAGAAGCTTTTTCATTCGTTCTTGCGTTATCGCGTTCGGTTAGTGTCGCTTTTGAGTCCACTTAATATGGCGCGCAGTCCTCCTCTCGGGTCAGCGAGCCCAGAACTGAGTACGAAAGAGGGTGAGGAGGAAGAAGAGAGGCAGGAAAAGCACGCGAAACAGCTGTCAACACGTGTGTTCATCGCTGGAGTTATTTGAGCGCCGCGGCGTTGGCGACGCGAAACTCGGCGCGTGCACTCGAGGCAGAGATGAAGGCAGACTTGAGAAATGCGGACGCAGCGCCATCGGGCGTCCACTGGTCGTGAAACCCTCCTCTCCAAACTTAATTCAAGCCCGCGTCGCTGTGGAAGTTTCGCCTCGGAGGGCACGCACTGCTGACGCTCCAGATAAGGTTGCCCATCAAGGCGGCCGCCATGATGAATTTGCGTGTACAGGGTGTGGCACCCGTATTGCACGCGTCATGTGCAGTGCGTCAGTTAAAGCAAATAAAAAAACTCTAGGGGACACTTAGGGTCCGCCTTAAGGGTTTAAAGCTACAGCGTAATGGGTTAATTCCCATATATGCAGAAGGTTATTCTCTACTTTGCATTCACAGATCCCTGGGAGTCCTCGTACCCCTCCTGGCGCTGTGGTGCAGTGGTTAAGCGATGCGCCACTGCCCTGCGATGGCAGGTGCTCCCAGCGTGCACCTTGTGCGACCCAGGTTGCTCTTCCTGAGCGACCAATCATTAATTTAACTGCCACCTGCCACGGTGGGCAGTTTGCTCACTATCCGGTTGGCAGGTGGTGATGACACCGCAAGGTCACGTGACATAGGTTGCCAACCTGCCTCCTAGGTTGCTCTCTGGGGACCACCTGTCAGAGCAATGCCCGTGATTTTTCACTCACAACGCCGACAACGCCTATACCGCATTTTCTTGTGAAAGGGGCCGTGCTCGACCCACGGGTTTGTCTAAACCACTCGTCGTCACTTGCTCATTATCAGCGGGTGCAATTTTATGGTGATTAGCAAATTGCTCGACCGCCAACCACGTGGAAGACAAAACAACCTCGGCATTTTACGAAAACCATTTCTTTTTTTTTTAATGCAACCTTTGTGGAATCAAGCCCTCATTAAATGACACCATTAAGTCCAAAGATGGCTTGTAGGTTGGTTCGTAGGTGCCACACATATCTTCTACCAGGCTTCCATGGCGCTCCCCCAGCGAAACATTCCAGAAGGCGATATCCCCACAGTTCCGCATGTTTTCTCCGTGTCACCTATGAAATTTCACGCGGGTTCTGCATATTTCCCTCATAACCGATGTGGAACATACGGGAATCTGCACAGACCAAGGGGGCAACGCCTACGGATAGCTCAGGATACATACAGACTCCTTGTGACGTCATGTGCGTCATCTCGAAAGAATCCCAGAACAGAAAATCTTCTGTTGCCACAACAGATTTTCCTGTAGTATTTTGGGACCTGATAACCGAAATTCTTGTGGTAACAACAGGATTTTCTCTAGTATGGAGAAGTCTCCTGTCGTAACGACAAAGCCAGTTTTGTCGCAACAAGAAACAACTGCGCTATATTTCACAAAAAATCTGTCGTAACGACAAGACGACAAAAATTTCCGCTGTATTTTGGGACCGGCTCTGACGTATTTTTCGACTGGGATATATAGAAGCCAAACGAAAAAAACGCGGCAAAGCATGCATATTTCATGATATTTTCTCCGAATTCCGCGAAAAATATCATGCGAATTCATATTCCCAGGAAAAGGCACGCATATTTCACAAGGAGCATTTGAAAGCAGACTGGTAAATTCTACCGGCATTCAGATAGCGCCTGCCGTGCAGCTTTCATAAGGCTGCACATTCGAAGGGAAGGTCGAGTACAGCAGCAGCGGCGACATCTCTGTCGGTGATATCCCTTGCCGTCGGTGCATATCGAAAACCCTCCAGGTGTATTGTGAAATATCGACTGGACTAAACAGAGATCTGGTGTCGAGTTGCGACGCAGCATGAGTGCTCCATCGTACACCGCAGTCTGTAGCCTGGTATGCGGAACGGAATCCGCATTTACGTAACGGAAATCTCGGTCTGAAATGTCAGCGGTCTTGCTCTGAGTGTATCGTATTGCGCATATTGGATGACACGGTTCGCACAGCAACGTCGTACGATGTGAAGGGGCATTAGGTGCCAGGGCGTCGCGTTTCAGGACGTTTCTCCGCTGGAAGAAGTTGAGAGCGAGCGGGAAGTTTTAGCTCGCGGTGCAACAAAATTGGCCAAAGCAATTGTTCGGCAAGAGATATCTGCCGTGCTAAAAAGTTTTCTGCCATGCCGAAAGCAATAGAAAGCGCCAGGCACCGTATTGCCACACATTTCCGATGGCTTGCGGCACTCCAGATTGTATTGTGTTGTATTGTATTGTACTGTACTATACTGTACTGTGCTGTACTGTACTGTACAGTATCTTATTGTACTGCACATGGTATTGCATTGAATAGCATTGGACTGCATTGTGTTGAACTGTATTGCCTGACGTTTCCAATAGCTTGCGGCCTAGCAGAGTTTATTTCATTGCATTGTATTGCTTTATACGGTATCGTACTCTTATGGTACAGCATTGAATATCATTGCAGTGTATTGTATTGCAGTATTGTACTGTACTGCATGGTACTGCACTGAGTAGCATTGCTCTCTACCCTTAGTCCAGTGCGTTTAATGGGATGTCCCATGGTGAAGCAGGTTTGAAATAAGGGAGTAATTACTCATTATCATCAAACCAAGGGCAGCTAGCTAGAAAAAAAAACTATAAAGCACAAGCTATAAGGAAAGCCTGTAGCCACGTACTTGCGCTTGGGTGTATGCTAATGAGTTATTACCAATTTATTTGAAATACACTTCACTTTGAGAGATTCCCGTAAATACGCTGGACTAAAGGCCTTCCAACGTCAAGCTCATCAATTTTCTCCCGACCTGCTACCTGCTAGCCATTCTGATTAGCTCAATTGGCATGCCGACTACCCCGGATAGGTGGTGGTCCCGGGTTCGATTCCCAAACTAGGACATTTGTTTCTTCAACTTCAAATTTGCTCTGAAAAAAAAAGGGCTTTCTTTTGCAGCAGTATGGCTATGTGGATGTCAATAACTGCACATCTGTTGTGTATTTCTTTATCGCATTAAATTGCATTGCATTGCTAAATTGCAAGTTAAGAAAGCGGCGAATAAATTTCTCTAATGACAAAGGTTTATAATAATTGTATGCTGTGTAGCACAAACTCATTCGATCCAACGTCAAGCAAACCGTATCTCAAGAGAAAGCAGGCTTTCCAGCTGCTATGCTTTCGCGGACAGTGAAAGGTGCTATAAACTGCAATGTAAAATTAGTTTGGATTGACCGCTTATTTTTTCACTGACGTCAGAGATACGGATTTTATCGAAACTAATGTTTTGTTGGGACGTAAAATAACATAAACGTTGAGTATGCTTCACGGGATAGCGTTCGCTTTTCCGCATTACTACATATGAGTAGGCTTTTTCGTATTCGAAATGAGACAAATCCAGACACCGAATTAAAGTGAAGTTGAGCTATAATTTCAAATCCACCCATAGATCTTTCCTCTGAAAAACAATCAAGATGAAATGGTGCATATAACCTACATTTCAAAGCGTATCACATAACAGCTTTCACTGCTCTGCTGTTTTGGTCAAAGTGGGTCTGACTCATTTCGAAGAAGAAAAAAAGCTCCTCATTTATGGCAAAGACTGAGAACAGCGGGTGGATTGGCTGCGCTTCGGGAGTTACTTCGGTGAAATCACAAGGCAGAGCCAGGGGTACGGGGCAGAGGACGCTCAACCCTCTGAAATCGTGGGGAGCCCGTGGGTGGCCGAGCCCGTCAACGCCGCTGATGCGGCCCGTTATTTGGCTTGGCTCGGCTCCCGGGTCTATACCGGGTGTGCGTGATGTGCGCTGAGCGGATATATCGCTTCGCAGAGAGCGGCTAAACTGCTCTCCACTCCAGCGGCGGGGTTTCCCTTCGCAAGCCTCATTCCGAGCCGCCACACTGAGAAGGCCGTTAAAGGGGGGACGCATCGCGTCTTGCGCTCTGAGTCAGTCTCCGTCCATCTATGTGCGCTGCCCTGGTTTCACTCCGCTTCTCGGAGTTGAGGCGTATCGGGAAAGTTTTCAGCGCTTTGCGCAGGCCGCCTCAGTTAGCCAAATATTTTGTGACGTCATGACATGACGAGCGGAGTAACTCGGCAAACGACCTGCAGCGCATGCTTGAAGCAATCACGGAGTCCATTGTGGTCTTGACGTCGAGCGTTTCTACAGAGTGAGGAAACAAAAAAAAAATCTGCCGTTTTCATACCCTATTCATGCGGCAATAAATGCGTCGTTTACCGCCGGAAAAACATCAGCATATCCAAAAAAAAGGCCACTTTTTTTTCTGCAAAGAAAAGCAGGATAGAGTTATTCTCATTGTCATTCTGACTACGCTTACTGTAGCGAAAAGGCATCCCGCGTATTTCTCCGATTAACCCTGTCCTGTGCCACCCGCGGCCACCGTATCCCCGCCAACTTCCTAATCTTATCCGCCCACCTAACCTTCTGCCGCCCCCTGATACGCTTGACTTCTCTTGGAATCCAGTCCGTAAGCCTAAACGACCATGGGTTATCTTGCCTTCACATTACATGCCCCGCCCAAGCCCATTTCTTGTTCTTGATATCAACCAGAATGTCATTAACCCTCGTTTGTTAACGCCCCTTTCATCAACCTGCATCTTTTTTTTTTTTGCAACTCAGCAACATAGGTTGCAGTAGTGACGAAGTTCTGGAACTACAGAACTTTTATTCAGCATTTCTATCGAAGCCTATCGCATTACAGGATTACAAAGTATCGCTGTTTCTGCCATGCTGGGCCACTGGGAATTAGTTGGATGCTGGGTATACGAGAAGCATGTGATCGCATTTCAGACGTGCTTTTCAATCTATGGCAGGCAAAGACTTTCCTGTGTGCTTTTTTTTCCCTGCCATACCGTTTTCCTTCCATTTAGAGTTCCTTTTTTTTTCCCCCCCAACACGCCCACCTTTAGTTCTCGAGGCCACCCGATCACGCATGTACATATCCGACAGAGCAACCACCACCGGCACTTTTAATCCCCGAAAGCTTAAATTTCCCGCGTCTGCCAACCTCGATCGCTCAAGCAACACCCCCCCCCCCCCTCATTTTTTCCCCCGGCACATCCATTCCCTTACAAAAAAAAAAAACTTCAATTTAGCGAGCCCTATTAAGCTTTCCTTCGTATTATACTTTCCTTTGTCCATACGCGGCTCTCTTCGTACGACCCCTTATCATTTTTCACGGCTAATTTTCGAAAAGTTCGGCGCTCCTCCAAACTTTTCTCTTGCAGCTTATTACAACACACGCCTCCGCTCCTAGGCTATCCACCATAAAATATTTTTTACTTTTTTTCATTTCTTCTTTTTTTTCTGTACCTTTTACTTTCCTTTACCTCTGCTCCATGTCTTCACTTTAAGTTGTCTTGACATTCTGCGCTCTTCTTTCCAACGGAGCTGCAGCGCTTCCCTTGAGTCAGTGAAAAAAAAAACAAGTAAATCGAATCAAATCAACTAAGAATTAATTTAGTACATGAGGGATGGGTACATAAACATCAGTGCATACAGGCGAAGGTCCCAGAGTCGGGGGGCTGTAAAGGGACCGTCGATAAATTAATACTGAACTAAATGACAAATGAACAAGCCGCAACTCGGACAGGTAATTATGCGACAGCAACAAAGCTAATTTGCATAGTGAAACTTTATATGTGATGCAAACGGAACAGCTTACAAGATAAGCAAGATATGAAAGGAAAACAGGCAGTTAAGAACAGCGAAGAAGAAAAAAAAAACTGACTTGGAGCAAAGATCATAATGCGTGCCTGTGACGTTCTCCCTAAGGCTGAGTCAAATTTAAAAAAAAAAACGCACTCGAAAGGTTGATGCTCAGGTACCATTTGCCGTCCGACTCTGCAGTACGGCGGTGGTTAATTGCTACAGGTGTTATTAAGCGCGCGCTTTTTATTCAGCGTGCCACGAAAAAGGAAAGGAAAAGGAAAAGCAGAACGCCGAGTTGGGTTTCAAAGCCTTCCACTAACGACGCAGGGAGCACAGAGAGCAAAGGCATAAAGTAACAAAGTTGTATTCAACGTGTCTGGTTACGTGGGAGATACTTATAGTTCGAATGCTAAGAAAACTTATAAAGAAGACGCAAATTTATGCTGCGACGAAAAGAAAAAATTCACGAGTTCAGCCTTTCCCTCCTTCTCCTATCCTATTAAAAAGTCTGGACTTGAATACGTGCCTGTGGCAAAGACTGCAATCGCAATAACGTCGACAACTTTTGTCGAACAACTCTCGAGCGAAAACTCTTGATAGAAAAAAAAATTAAAGAATTAGAATGAAGAAACAGCTATAACTTAAGTACGAAATAAAAGAAATAACGGCGAAAGTTAATCGTTTCTTCGTGCCACCGAAACACAGTGGGTCCCGAGGCCCGCAAATAATGGGCATGTTCTGGATTAATTAAGAAGCAACCAGAAATCGTGAAGAAATAACAATTAGTAAAGAAATTTGAGGGGAGAAAATAAGGGAAAGAAAGAAAAGAAACAAAACAGAAGAGAAAGAAGTAAAGAAGAAATATGGAGCGAAATAACGAAGGAACAATTGTGAAACGTTTAAACGGAGAAAAAAGCGAGATGGGAACAGAAACTAAGCACGGGTAAAGGAAAGAGCGAATCCGAATCTTAAACAACAAAATCTGCAGGCTACGGAATGAAGGCTACAGAGAAATACGATTGTGTCACCGAAACAAGGCTCTTGTGACCCCCCCTTTCCTTTCCCGCTTTTCTCCGCAATCTTCGGTAACAAACCGTTCTCTAGCTTCCCCAGCTCCTCGACTCTTTTTACTTCTTTGAAAGAAGCGGCTGCGAGAAAGCGTTTTATTTCACTGTCTGCCACTTTTTTCCCCAGCTTTCGCTTTTTCCCCAACGTTCCCCAATTCCCGACAACACGTCACCCGCTTATTTTCTGTCCCCAACATTCGTGACGTCTCGCGTGGCACCGTGTTTTTTCTTTATTTATTTGTTTCATTTATATCGTGCCAGTACTGCCAAAGCAAGGTGGAACAACGACTGCGGGCAATCTCTTTGGGGAGCCAAATCCAGCTTATTTCTGCCTGATTCCGCTCTAGGCAACCGCACTGACGACAAAGATGCATATAAATATACACACTTTGGGACAGTTGCAGATAGACTAACGCAGCCGCAAGCATTCGAATACTAAGACAAACACACACATATACACACGCGGGCACAGAGCCACTCATGCGCTCACATAGTCAGGAAGATAGACAAACGCAAGTACAAAGTGGCCCGGGCTTGCCTAGTGGCGGCGCTCAATACTACGGTGGCGCCGCGGCGCGGCGCGTTTTGTCGGCGCGAGTCATTTGTCAGACGGGGCCCGACCGCACTTTCGTCGCCACTACACGATCAGCAGGACGTCGACGCCAGTCGTGTCAGGGAAAATAAAGAAGACAGAACAGAAAACCGCAAGAAAGAGACAGAGAGAAGAGAAAGCCGCTATGAAAGGCTGGGTACACCGCCCTCGCCATAACACCGCATTGTCAAGTGGCTCCGCGGCCGTTCGCAACGTCGGCTGCAGCGCCGAGGAGACCACTCGTGTCGCTGTCATCGCCCGCTGGAGAGGAAGGTGCCAGTGGAGAAGCATCTCTAACGTTAAACGACGATATTCAAGAGATATTGAGGCGTAATTGAACTAAGACTACATCGATTGATTGCCGCGTTCAAATGATAATATGGATCCTTTTTACTGAAAATGTTTTACGAGTTAGAAAAGCCCGAGAGATGAAATACACGTATTGCCGCAGACCATTTTCATAGCCCAACTTTGATGTCGAGGACTCGTGGTTTTTCTTTTCTTTTTTTTTTAATTGGATATCTGCGGCTAAACCGCCTCACCCATCCACTTCCAAGCGGTGATCACAGAATCCATAACAGCCTAATCGAACTTTGTTAAAGGGGCAGTCTGCTGATGGACACGGGCATAAAAATATTGGCATATTCTTACAGATCCTTTCCTATAGGATGACATATATCGAGGGCAGAACTCGAGGAGTTGTCAAGAATTTGTGTAATAAATTGGCACAGTAGTAAGTCAGGCCAGAGCCGACGGTTGCGCCGTGCTGTGTTAAAACTTGGTGGCTTTCTAAGTAGTCGGGCTAAGTTGTCTGAAATTGATATACTACACTTAGTGAATAGGACTGAGTACAATAGTTAGCATTATTTTTCCTGGAAGGAGCTTCCGGCGCCTTAATTTTTTTTCTCTCCAGCACCGTTTTTTTCCAAAGTTTAACACCCAGATTTCTCATCACCTCTTCAAACGTTCTGGAAAGGAAGAATGCCGCTAGGGTACCGGTGGCGCTGCTATCCGCACCACTGCTGCTAGTTCACTAAAGCTGCCAGCAAAAGCGGTTGACGGCATCTGTCAGTCCTGTTTTATTGATAGCATTTTTAAAGCCACCTTAGTGCTCTGAACTACAGGTTTGATAAGCCCTACGCATCTTGCCTAAATTCAGACTTATTGCCGCTGAATGCCGCATAGGCGGAGCGTAAGTCGTCACGCTCCTGATGTCACGGTTTGCAGACGGCGGCTACCTCGAGAAAGCGAGACTACCATACGGAAAATTTGCGTTTCAATCGTTGTGCCTTGTTTGTCAACGCTACAGCTAGACCTCCGTATATTTAGGCAGGGAGTTTTCTATTAGCGCAAAAAATGTATAATCAATAAAGGTGATTAGGCTCTGCTTTTTAGAATAAATTAACGATGCAGCTGTCCTCAGTGTGATTTTAATTACATTCTTCGGGGTCGAGGCGTCGCACTGTCAGTACTGTATGGTAACCGGAAACCCCCGTGTATATCAGTTCTCTAAAGATAATGTTACCCAAGTAGGCATAAGCCTTATTAATGGCAGTGTGAGGCGGGAGGGGGACACCCCTAGCTATCTCCAGTACATTTACAAAGAAATGCGATGCTCTTTGATCACACCGTAAAAATTCTCAGGCTAGCAGACTGTATCGCCACCTGCCGAGTTCAGACGAACTGTTCACATCTGCTCCAACTACGAAGCAAGAAAAGAAAAAAAAAGTTGCAGGCTTCCGCACGTAGCTGTCTGCCCAGATTTCAGGGGGCGCCACCATCTGCGAAGCGGCCAGGGGAAATCGCCGGGTCTCGAAGCGGAGTTTAATTCGCTGCCGGTGTGATCTGAAAGAAACGCAGAGAGCTCTTTCGCTGGTGTCCCACCCGTAGTAATGTGGTCCAGCTGGGTTCGGAATTGGCTGCTTTCGTGGCGAATGCGGCGCCACCTATCGCTGCGACTCCTTTGCCCCAGGCGACAACGAAAAGTCGTAGCTTTTTTCAATGGGTGATGATTTTGTGTTGCTCCAATTACATACGTTCCTGTTCCGTTCGCAAAGCGTCACACTATAAAAGAAAATTGCTGTGTCCAGCATGTCAGGACCAATTGCCTTGTATCGACCAGTACTCTTCGAAAGGTGTCATCGAGCGCTTTCTATAATTACATAGGTTTCGTGGGTTTCTGCGATAAACTTCGGAAGCTATGACCCCCCACCCGCGTTTTCGGTACGGTGGCGCCCTCTCTGTTATGAGCTATGCACTACAGCAAGAAAATTAACATCATGGACGCGGGACATGACCCCACAATCTCGATTCCATCGAAGCGCGGGAAAGGGAAAACCGTGTTTTAACATAGACGCAGGTAAACACGGCGCCTTGAAAGCGGGGAAACAGTGGAACATTCTGGTTTCATTTTGTCTTTGCCAGATGCTTCATCTTGTCGGGACTGTATTTCACACCCGATTCGGTAGTCGCGGTTGAACTTCCGAAGTAGCCGGCAAAGTGCCACAGCTCATGCATTTTGCAAAAGGTTCTACAGGACGCATGCCGCCGACATTGCCGCCAATATTTTGTTTCAGCTGTCCGGAAACCATCGGTAGTGATAGCCATAGCTTCTACCATTCGCTCTTTTGGTTGCGGAATATACGCTTAGGATAGCCTTTTTACGGGATTTGAGATTTGTAATCTGTAGCTGTGGAATAAACTACCTGCCCATGTTGTAGAGAGTGCCAGTAAGGCAGGGTTTCAGACAAGTTTCGACGAATACTTTAACGAATGCTAACATGTCGCTGCCTGTTCGTCGCGTCCTGTTAGTATGTATGTGCATTTTTTATTTCTATGAATTTTTACCAGCATAGCAGTTATTTTAGATGGTGTTTATATAATTCCAACTCAATCTGTTCGTTATTTTAATTTGTCATATTTTACATTTTTAGGAGGCGTTATTGCATTTGTACATTTTGTTCATTCCCACCCTGTCATGACCCTTTGTAACGGTTAACAGTATGAATAAGTAAATAAATAACTAAACAAATAAATAAATAGCATTTTGGTTTAGGATCGTTGCGCTGACGGAGTCAAGGTTTAAGACAGTTCTTCAGTTTAGAAAACTTTAGGCGAACAAAGTTATAGCGTTCGGATTCAAAACGCATGCTAAGCTTATGCTGTACGGGCCAAGCTCTTTGTCGAAAACTACCACTATCAAAAACTGTGCAGGCCAGCGACCAAGAGAAGCTGATGGAGATGATTGAGGGGGGGGGGGGGGGGGGAGCTGTAAGAAGAAACGGGGCGCAATCCAAATGGCCTTTGACCCCCCTCCAGTAGCAGCCATCTTGTGTCTGTTCTCTTTCGTTCTTCCCTGACGACGAGATATCAAGACGAGGGTCATCAGGCAAGCCGTCAAGGGAATTCTCTTTCGACTTCCGGGACCAGCAGGGTACATGTCTCGCATCGCGGTATATCACGGGGACAAGAAAACGGTCGCGCATCAAGGAAATGCTCTCCCGGCGACGAGCCCCATGCATTGCATCGTCAAACGGAGAATTTGCGGGGAAACAGTGGAACATTGTTTTCATTTTGTCTTTGCCAGATGCTTCATCTTGTCTGGACTCCTCGGAGGCGTCCACTGGTCACAGCGATACGAACGACGGTTGTATTTGCTTTTGAACTTCACTCAAATGCAGGTCGGGGTTGAAATGCATACTTTTCAGAAAGCTGAGCGCATTGCAACAAGAATTCGGACAGGTAAAGATCTCTCGTGAATACCATGTTAAACACTTTGAAGGTGTTGGTAAACAATAAAAAAAACGATTTCACAACATAAAGGCGTCAGATCGCGCCGTCCAGAATGCTGGCATGACATAGAGGAACGTTTATACCGGTTACAATGTCGTTGAAAAGTTTCCGATTATTTTCGCAATGCCATGACCCGTCGTACGTAGAATTTTTTTTTTTGTTTCACTGGCGTGGGGGAGTAGTATCATCGTCCCTCTCCTCCATACCATTATGGTCAGATAACAGAGTGGTAGTTAAACTCGCCAAACAGGGACTAAAATGTTTTCCAACGGCAACCACTCGTAATCTGAAGTTTTACTTCTTTCTCTAACACTAAAAAAGTTGCGCAGCGGCTGCTTTCGCTGCATCAAAGCAATCCGTAACCGTACACGAAACTTTGCCGCGTATTTCACCCAAAGGCGCTTTGAGAGCTTCAAAACGATTCTACGCGGTACGGTGTACATTTGTTTACTGGTGGCAATAAAAGTACAAAGTTATTTGCTCAGCCTTAGCTTCCCGTTTCGCTCGAGATCTGATCGCGTTGTCCTCTACATTAGTTGTACTTCGGTGATTGCCTTCACCTCGGCGGACGGCCACACCGGATCCCCTCGCATTAAATTGTTTGTTCTTCGAAAAACGGCCCAGGTGTCAAAACCAGGTACAACATTTCTTTTTATTTTGTCAAGCGAAGAGCTGCCCGGAAAACCAAGACGCCGCAAACCACGGAAGAGGCCGAGACGAGAGACCCGGGCCGAGCGGGTCAGGTTATCGATCGCTAAAACCTAAACAAAAAAACTATATATATATAGGCTGTTCGTTTGAGAACGATGAGCTATAGCAGCATCGCAACAACGAACGCCAAAATCATCCGCCTGCGTGGGAAGACAAAACAACATATAATAAATAAACTGGCGCTTGGGCGGAATCCAACCACAGGAAGAAAAAAAATAGCTGCAGGTTCACTTGAGAAACGCTGGCTGTTGTTGCTGCAGAAACGAATCCCTGCGGATTGCGCTTGCGATCGGCGACGGATTACTGTGCCTCTCTTCTGCCTTTCTTTTAACACGACAGCACCCAAAGATAGTTTTATGGTTTTATGGGGTTTAACGTCCCAAAGCGACTCAGGCTATGAGGGACGCCGTAGAGAAGGGCTCCGGAAATTTCGACCACCTGGGGTTCTTTAACGTGCACTGACATCGCACAGTACACGGGCCTCTTGAATTTCGCCTCCAATGAAATTCGACCGCCGTGGCCGGGATCGAACCCGCGTCTTTCTGGTCAGCAGCCGAGCGCCATAACCACTCAGCCACCGCGGTGGCTTCACAGCACCCTGAGAAGACCCTGTATTCTGTGCAGACCCTTCGCCAGTCAGTCCGACACCGACTGCATGAATGCACTCTCGTTAACCCAGCGCCCCTACCACCGGGGCTTCTCAGAGGTGCGCAGATCCTTACACACAATGCCGGTGCCGGAGAGGCCAATACCACCGACGACTTCGCCGAGTGGAGAAACTACCCAATGGTCATCAAACTTCTGCGGACGTCCTTCGGGCGTTAAGGACGTCCCCAGGACGTCCAAGGAAATTCCAATGCCTATTGGGCACACACCTAAGAGAGGACGACAGCCCGCCAAACGCCACGTGGACGAATAACATGATCAGGCCTCCATATCAATTTCACCACAGGTTGCCTTGTTGCACGTGCAGCATAGGCGCCAGCGCGACGATTTTCCACTTTCTGTTGGAGTGTGACATGCTGCAGCAAACCCGCGCCTTGCACCTCACCCTCGATGTTTGCACTCTACGGAGCTAAATCCTGTCCCGGAGCTCCGCTTCCGTAAGGGAAAAAGGGATCTTATCGGGGTTTTGCGCGCGCCACGGGTGTCGGTCAACGAAAGTGATAACTCTTCCCTCACTACCCTCCCCCCCCCGCCCCCAATAACTGGGTCACCGAGCAATCCTCAATCCAATAAGATTACACCAACCAATAGAGACTGTCTTCTTTTTTTTAATGCAATAGCATTAGAACCGCATTAGAGGAAAAAGTGTCCGGCGTTTGCGGCGTCTGAAGCCTCGGGGAAGAGAAGGCACAGTAGAGAGAGAGAGATGATAAAGAACAGGGGAGGAGAGGGCAGGGAGAAGGCGCAGAAAGGGTGAGTCGGAGGAAGCCGACGGGTGGCGAGGGGCGAGCCACGGTCGCCAATCAGATTTCAGGGGTGGGGAGTGTGGTGAGGGGGAACAGCGTGTCTCACGGTGATTTATGGCCCGGGCCACGCCACCCGCCACATTCAGGGGACGGTGCACTAAGGCTAACGCATAATCTGCCGCATGAAACGAATTTATCGTCTGTTATTTGTTGTCGACAACTTCCTCACGTTCTTCGCCTGCGTGTTCTACCCGGCCCGCCTGGGTAACCTGTCCTCCTACATACGCGGTCAATTAAGCAGTGCACGATATTGCAGCCCCCGTATACCAAGTGTGGGCTTACGAAGGTATGGATGCTCTTACTTTTTATCAAGGCGAGCTTGGGCCAGGATCATTATTCAAATGATCTCTGCTGCGGGGTAGCAAAAGTTGGTCCGCGAAAATCTTTCATGCAATCCCTAAACCCCACTTCGGCAGTGGAACAAAAACCTCAGAGTTTTCGCTGGCTTTGGAAGCGCTGAGGTGAAAAACGATGTGGAACTCTATACAAGGGATACACACCTGAGTTGAGGAGAACAAAACTGGCGAGCCTGTGTATATTCATACTGTAATTTAGCAGCGCGAAACAGGTTGGTTCCTTTACCGCAGACAGAGCATTTCAGACAGTGGAGCAACTATCGTTGTTTACTATTTAGTCCCGGTAGGGAGCGGAAGGTCTGCAAGCTTTTCAGAGTGATATATGTATGAGATACTGCTTCCTGGAGTAAACCACTCTCTTGTCCACGTCACACCATCATCATCATCCTGAATACGCACCCTGCAGGGCAAAGGCCTCTCCCATATATATCTCTCCAATTAACCTTCTCTTGTTCCAGCTCGGTACAGTGATGGCGTGGAGGTAGAACATCCACCTCGCGTGCAAGAGGACCGGGGCCATGCGATTCTCCACTGTATTAAAAAAATCCTTGTGTGGATAGAATTGCATAACCCGGCACAGGGTGCGGCTTGATCTCGATGACAGGAACTGACAACGCACTCCCTCACCAGAACTGGATTTGGTCACCCTGGTGCAGTACTACGCCATAACTTCCTATATGACTCATCAGCCTAACTACGCCTAATGCATGACAAAGGTCTTTCGAATATCCCTCCAGTTAAACCAGTCCTGTGTGAGTTACGGCTTCCTTATCTCCGCGAACTTCCTAACGTCATTCGCGCACCTGACTATCTGCCGCCCCCGGCTACGCTTGCCTTCGCTTGGAATCCATTCCGTTGCCTATAGGTTGTCAGAAGTCATCGGTTGTACTGCCTTCACAGAACACGCCCAGCCCAAGACCGTTGCTTCTTGATGAACTAGGATATTGCCACATTGCTGACAATCTGCCGACGCCACCTGGTGGCCGAACCTGTCTCCCAGCGCGTGGCCGAACGTCTTCTTTCTCTCGAATGTGCGCGGCTGTTCGGCAAGCCTCGCCCGAGTAAACGGTTGTGCTTCCCGCGTCCTCTACGTTTGTCGGTGACAATATCATTAACTCTCCTTTCTTCTTCTCACCGATTCTGTTCTTTTTTGTCTTCTAAAGTTACACCTATAGTTTTCCTTTCAATAGCTCACTGCGCTGTCCTCAGCCTAATTTTAAGCCTATTGGTCTATCCCACGTTTCCGCACCACATGGTGAGTACTTTCAAGGCACAAATGTTACATACTTTCGGCTTCATGGATATTTGCAAGCTGCTGTTCATGGTCGCCGTCGTAGGGCGTCGGAACCGGAAACCCCGTACCCCTCGATCGTGCTCAGGTGGACCCGAAACATTACTGGTGACAGCGCGCTCGCGAAGACGTATCACCCGTGATCATGTGGTCCTGGCGGGCAGGACACTGGCATAAAGAGAGCGGACACAAAGGATGACCAGTGCGGGACATGATGCGGATAAAAGCAACGCTTTCCGAGGCATTGGCATGAAGCGTACGTGTTTCGAGTGGACCGAGAGCTTTGATATATAAAAAAACAAATGCCCAGTGACAAAAAGAAAACGCGCTCTTCGAACCATGCACTAGCGTCATGATTAAGCGTGGGAAATGAGCTGAGCGATTACACCACTCTGTCACGCCCCTCCCGTAAGAGTGTGACAGGCATTGATTTATTACGGTACTAAGTATGTAACGACAACGGTGTCTCAAATGGGATAATCATGGAACTGTGTGTGTGTGTGTGTGTGTGTGTGTGTGTGTGTGTGTGTGTGTGTGTGTGTGTGTGTGTGTGTGTGTGTGTGTGTGTGTGTGTGTGTGTGTGTGTGTGTGTGTGTGTGTGTGTGTGTGTGTGTGTGTGTGTGTGCGTGTGTGCGCGCGTGTGCGTGCGTGTGTGTGTGTGTGTGCGTGTGTGTGTGTGTGTGTGTGTGTGTGTGTGTGTGTGTGTGTGTGTGTGTGTGTGTGTGTGTGTGTGTGTGTGTGTGTGTGTGTGTGTGTGTGTGTGTGTGTGTGTGTGTGTGTGTGTGTGTGTGTGTGTGTGTGTGTGTGTGTGTGTGTGTGTGTGTGTGTGTGTGTGTGAGAGAGAGACCGCCACACATCACTGCTTACATAGTTCGAGCACCAGGTGTGTTCGCTATTGAACCTCCTCCTCCGCCTTTATTCGCCATAATTAGCCTAGGAGGCATCGCGAAATTTCCGCAGAGTGTATGATGAGGCCGTGCCACAATAGAAAAGTCGACTGGCGCTGGAGGGACACGGTACTATCCGAGGACACTCAAGAGAAAGTACATGACAATTAGTCGCACAAAACAAAGACCAGGAAAACAAAGAAATAACAGTCACTAGGGAGGGACACAGGGCTGTCAGAGGGCCCTGAAAGCAGGGTAAACAGCAGCCAGGGTCCCAAAGCGATTAATTACTATGTAGCAACATCAAAAGAAAGGAGAGACACAGGAGCAAGAGGGACACCACGAAAGAGACGCTTAACGGACCCTGAACTGAAGACGGCAAAGGCACTGAACAACGGAAAAGAGCGGCAGAGCTCAGGCAGAAAAAAAAAAATTGAGCAAGGGCAACGACAACTATTGTTTCCCCACATCTTCCCCCCCCCCCACCCCCTCCCCCAACTTCACGCAAAAAGCCGCGGCTCAGCGGCGATCAATGCTGGCGCGCCATGAGGAGGCGACGTGAGCGTGTCGCTCCTAGCTGCAGAAGCCCCTTCGCGGTCCATAGCAGCAATCAGATACGCGCCAGGGGGGTGACACGCTGTGGCGGTGGCGTCGACAACGGCGTTGCTCACCTCTCGACAACCGTCCGTGCGGAAGGAAATAAAGAACGAGTGGAGAGGGTGGAGGGGAAGGGAAGGAACGGGGCCAATGCGGCGATGGATCTATGGCGTTGCCAACGGTGACACCTGGCTCGGCTAGCGGCCGGGGGCCCCTGCTCGCATCGGCGCGTCGACGACCCAGCGCTAACACCATCGCCACCGCAACCACCTGTTGAGCGTTGACGCGCGCCGAGCCGTACCGGGCACCGCGGCGGTTATTTGGGAAATGCGGCACGTAGCACTTGCGGGGCATAGCAATGAGGAGCGGACAGACGCGACGCAACACGGGACGTGAACGCAATTTGTGCCTGGCTAATGCATAGCGGCAGCAGTGTGGTTTTGGTAGCGCTGGGGAGTAACTTGTTGCTGAACGTGACCGCTTTTGGCAGAACTTTCTGTCTAGAAACGCGACTAACGTGTCGCACTAGTTGCGCAGGTAGACTCGTGGGTGAACGCGTGGGGAACGTGGCGGAATTTGGAAAACCTGGCACGGTAATAAATACAGCGCCACGGGACGCGGGAATGGAAAGGAAACGGACAAAAACGACGACGGTGTGCAATTTGAAGCCGATTTCGCAGCTGTAATGAAGTGGAATAGAAGGCTAACCTGTTGCTAACAACGGGAGCGTTTTCGCGTCAGGACTTTTCGCTATCGAAACGCCAATCGGACCAGTTGCGTACGCTTATGGATGGACACGTAATGGAACGTAACGAAATCGCGCCAAATTTCTAGTCTCATCCATGGAAAATCGGTGAACGAGTCTCATCGGTGAACGCGTGCAAAGCACGTGGAAATGTGCTGTGTTTTGGTTCGCATAACTTGTCGGCCTTCTCAGTGCAGTGCGACATTGAAAAAAAAAAGTTCTCTCCGCAAGCAGATCGCTCATATCTCAAGAGTTCCCCGCACCTCATGATGTGTTTTTTGCAGCATAGTCATAATGATCATCGTGAGCGTTTTAGATCCAGTGAGGGATAAAGCCTTCACCCAATGTCTCTAATTAACTCATCACCCGCCAGTCGCCGCCACCTTACTCCTGAGGAGCCGCGTACTCTGAAAGACATGAACATAAATGCAATGCGGTCACCATAACCAGCCTACTTAGTACAGTGCAGTAATTTGGTTCACAGAGTTTGGGTGAAAATACAGAAAAGCAACTGTACGGTCGTTAAAAAACAAGACACACGAAACACAAAGAGAGAGAGAGAAACTTAAAAGCCAGGAACGTTAACCAAAACATGCTCCTGTTGGCTGCCGCACAGATGGGGACACTACAAAGAGGCAATCATGGACATTATAACTGGACCTTTATGGGCGCCGACTCCGAAGCGGAAAATCGTTAGACTGCTTAACGACGAACACATGAAAAACAACCTCTAATGAAGTCATACTGCGTGTTAGCACGAAGCGTTCTCGGCACACGAGGGTCTCGGGGTCCTGTGACTTATAAAACGCACTACTGGGCTGCTCGGGACAGCTTACCGCATGCTCCTCGGCCTAGGCTTCCTCCATTCAGCCTTCCCAACCCTACTGGCTTAGACAGGGTTGTCTTCTCGCGCAGCCTTTAATCGCGCCTCGATAAGCTTCGAATTCATGTCAGAGTTTTTCAAAATCACCAGGGATTGTATTGGATTGTAAAACTATTTGTCCAACAGATGTAGGGAAGGCTTTAAGCCTTCCCACCTAGACGACGGCCAGGAGTCCTTGGACCCTAGCGGCGGTTTCGGCCAGTCGGACGGTCTTCAGTTGAATCTCCGGATCGGAGTTGACTAATAAGGTCTCCCATTGTTCTAAAGACTTTATGCTTCTTTCAGAGGGAGCCTGTGGGCATTCCCACAGAATGTGATTAAGATCAGCCCTGGCTTTACATAGCTCACACTGGCTGGAGTACTGACCCGGGTAGTAGAGGCTGCACGACACCGGCAGGGAAATCGCCAGGGAAAAGCGCCAACACTTATGTGAGCTTCTTCAAGATCACTTCGTCCACTGTCAGAAGGTCGGGAAGCAGTAACTTCGTACTTGGCTTGGCTTATATTTGGCCGAAGACATGGATTGAGCTTGTGAGCCGTAGCTAGCTTACTATACCACGCTAAGAATAAATAATTTTGGCAAATTGTTTTTCACTACTTTAATAAATTTATCCCGTCTGTGTTCGGTATTAGGTAGGTAGGTAGGAAAAACTTTATTGAAAATGTAGAGCATTCCTTAGCAGTTTACCCGAAGAAATCCATATTCTAACAGGCCAATCGGCTTTTTCAACCAATTCCTGTAGCCAAGCCCCAAACGATGTTCACACCTCCCGGTATTCCGCGCGGTGGACGAAGCGACCGTAGTGCCTCGTTTTCATTCAAGCCTAATTCTGAGACTTGTTGCGCCGCATAGTCCTCAGTTTCCTCTCACTATACTTAGCTGCCCTACACTGGCTTAGATTGGCTCGCCATCCCACGCAGCCAGTAATCGAGTTTCAGCTGTGGCCCCTAGATGTCGCCACTACTGTGGACGTAACACGCAATACCCTTTATGCTGCAAGCGATGATGGCGCGCGGTAATCCGGTAGATCTCGAGGCGTGTAACTGAGCTGTTTGCGCCATGCTTGCGCAGGCCTACTTAGCGGTGCTCCATAACACGTTGACTAATGGTTTAGTGCTGATAAGAATAACCATTAAACTTGTTTTTTTTTTCGTAAAAGAAGGGATCTATCAAGGAATTAAAAAAATCTATCTTTTCGTACGAACCGACGGGTGCAGTGCAATGGCAGTTGTGTAATAACGCCCGCCCCTGTGGAAACATTTCCGCTTTAATTAGTTTTACGCAGTGTCAACCAGATGAAGTTTCCAGCGAGTGGAGCAAATTTGTTCTGCTCCTGCGGGTACACTTCGCGGTATGTCGTAATGAGTTGTAATTACTACTGCCGACTGAGCGCGTGAATAATGCTTTTTCGTGAAGGACAGCTCTGGAGAACAATTGAGCGACCAGTCTTAAGCCACGTCAGGAACGATATTTTGAGGCGACACTTTGTAATGATGATGACGTCACGGTAATCTCCTCCGTCCCGAGCATCACGCGAGGCTGCGGTAAGTGAAAATAAAGAAACGAATTAGTAAATCCTAATGCCTCTCTTTTACGCTCTCCACTCTTCCGGGCGGCGTTTTAATCTGGTAGATTCTAACAGCATTTCAATTTAAACTGTTCTGCCCGAAAACGCCTGGCGGTACACTATGCAAAAGTCATGTGTGTTTCCGATAATCTAGAAACCTTAACTATATATCGTAAACAGAGTTTAAAAGCATGTAAGGCTGCCCGTTCATGTCATGGGCAAAGCGTGGCTTGTAGCTGCATGTGATTCCAGCTACGGCCCCCCCAAAATCTTCTCGATTCAATGATTATGAGTACCTTGCGACGTGTCACAAATATGGCAGGCTAATACAACAAACTGACCATACTCCACGGCACTAGTGATCCCTCTCGCTAGTGCTGATTTTAATGGCTGCTTCTGATAAAAGTTTAATTTAACACGATCTACACGGATACACGTACGAGAAAGTTAATGCTCGTCCCTTTGTCATGGACCAAGACAGAAGGCTGCTCCTTCAATAATTGCGGCTACTTTTCTGCGCTTCGTTTTGAAGACGGAACACGCGGTTCATCCCGGAGGCCTCAAGTGGATGATGACGTCAGACGTGGCCGGGAGAGGACAACTCCGAGGGTTTTTCGAACATCTTTAGTTGATAATCGCATCACATTGCGTGCAGCGCTCTCGCTCTGGTAAAAAAAAAAAACAACGTTAATCAAAATAAAAAGTAGAAGTATTTCAAAAGACCGCAAAACCAGGAAACCGAAACAGGGTTCTTTTCAAACACGACAGACCGTCCCAGACGTCACTGATACTGTCAAAAAACCTACCTGTGCGCGTTAATCGGCTAAACTGGCTACTGTAAGTGAGAGCTTGGGTCAATAATCGTCCTAAATGGCCAAAAGCAAGCTCGAAAGTTTATCCTTCAGCCAAAGCAGAGCGAAATATCGACGGCCGAGCGTCCAGCGACGTCACACACGCAAGGTTACCCGCACAAATCTCCCCGATTGAGGCCACGAAATGATAAATTTTAAAATTAATTTTCTCTGCAACAAAACACCGCCCCACTCAGAAATTTGGCACAAGGGACCATAAAACTGCTGAGAACGTGCCAAGAGAGTTTCAGTAAAACCAGAGGAGGCACAGAAATTGTCGGAGTTGGCTTTTAAGTACAGGCATACAGGAGCAATGAATTTTATCTCTGGTCCGTCATTAATGACGGAAGAGCTCATCAAATTAGGCAGAAAGGTGCGGAAATGTTTGGAACGTGATCGCTCTCCGGGGCCCTAATCTTTAGAGCGTCGTCAGCGGCGCTTCGCTGTCGCGTCACGTCGGTTTATGGCTACACCATGTCTCGACGACGGGGGCACTTAGCCGTTCGCAGGGGCGTCGGCGCAAATGCTAATCGCCAAGTTCTGGCGCGCGAAAGCGACTACGCTAATGTTCAACTACACTCAACTTATTACTGGGGTTTTAACCGTATGGGGCTCGACTCTAGACAGGCACGGCGACAACAGAAAGTGTGCCAAAGTTTTCCGCCCTCTTCAGGGGCGATGATGTGACTGAGACAGTGGGACCACAACTGTCCTGCCATGACAGTGGCGACTCTCAAGCTGATTGGGGTAACGTGATTAGAGGTCACACATCTGCATTGTAACGTGGCAATTCTTCTTTGTCGGAGCTAGGAAATCAAGCAATTGTTTACATACCTCCTGTGTGTAGCTTTCTAACAGAAGCTGCTTTTTTTATATAAACTATAAATTATAGACATCACATGTCTTGATACACCTCAGTCGTTTTCTCAATCCTGAGGAAAGGGCTGAGGTGTCTATTTAATTGGTTGGGAGCCTCGATATCCTTGCCCCACCAAGGATGGCCGCTGAGGTTACCTGACCTTTAAAGATTTTACCATTCGCCATTTAAAAAAAAAATGCCCTTTACTCACATAGTGGTACGAAATAACTTTTTAGGCCCTTCACACAACTGTTGTTTTACAATTTTTTGTGTAATACTGTAAAAAACCATTCTTTTCAATACCCTGTGTTCGGCGCATAATAGCCTTAGATGCTTATGCGCCACTAAGCCCAACACAACACTACAACTTCTTTGTTGAAGCAACGCGAGGTCACCTGTGACGTTACGCGTTGATAGGCGTAACATTAAGAGACAGGAAGCGGGAAGAGTGGGTGAGGGAACAAACGCGGGTTAATGACATCCAAGTCGAAATCAAGAAGATAAAATGGGCACGCTTCGGGCATGCAATCTGGAGAGCATGTAATTGGTGGTCTCTCAGGGTTTCTGAGTGGATCAGGAGATAAGAAAAGCATAGCAGGAGGCGGCTGGCACTCGAGTGGACAGACGAGATTAGGAAGTTTGCGGAGATAAAGCGGCCGCAGCTGGCACAGGATAAGGTTAATAGGAATAATATCGGAGAGGCCTTGTCCTACACTGATACGTAGTTAGGCTGATGGTGAGATTTGTTAAACGTATTTCGTGGCCCATCCCCATCAGGGGAGAATGTTTTTAGGCAGTAGCTGAACGCTGAAGTTTTCTCGTATGACGCACTATGGCGTTAACTCTACCTCCTGCGGAGAAATTCATTCAAGCAGCCATATATATAGCTGCAAAGGTATACGAACCTTCTCTCATTTACCCCTTGCCTCTGGCAGGTCGACCCTGAACCCGTATCCAAGAGCAGTGATCACGTGACCACAGGTGACACATTCACGTTACCCGTCACGTGACCACGACGCCGCTCCATTTTCACTGGCCACAAGGTGACCACGTGACCTCAGAGTGGTCACGACAGATATACTACTGTTCCTTCTGCTACCACATACTACTGGTGATTTTGGCAAATATTACACGGATCCTGGCTTCACACAGTTACTACTGCTGCTACTACCACTACTTCTACTCCCCTAAGACTGCCAGTAATGATAAAAAATGCGCTGAACTGGCTGGAAAACCTCGGAAACCTCCCTAGTATAACGATCACCATGGAATGGAGCTGACCATGCCTGCCTCAAATCAACGGGCAGAGCAGCGACGTGCAGGTCTACAAAGTAGAAAGCGCAAGTCTCTTTCGTCGAATGCAAATGCCTGCCATTATCATTCTGCACAACTCTGCCTAGAGTATGCATTTCAACGCACGGCCGTAGTACAAAAGAATGTACCGTGTCTGCGCGCAGATAAGCCGTGTGACGACTGCTGGGCGCCGCTAATGCGTGGAGTTTTGAGGAAACAGGAAAGTAAAGTACGACCTCATCGCGCGTGCCTCTCTGACTCAATGCCAGCTGCGACTGAATTGCGATAAAACTGGTAAAAGAAACAAAAAGAAAAAAGAAAGAACGAGAGTGATGTGGCGGCTGTCGATACGAGAGAGGCGCGGTCGGCATAGGAACAAGGCATCGAAAAAAAAAAGTCAAATGTACAGAATTAGCGTCAGAGCGCCGGCCGACCTTACAGGGCAGAGGCGGTCCTGGGTGCTACTACTGTTCAGAACGACACCCGATATATATATATATATATATATATATATATATATATATATATATATATATATATATATATATATATATATATATATATATATATATATATATATATATATATATATGTTGACAATAAACGTGTCTCTGTAGACGTGCCTACTTCTCTTAATGTATGTATGTATGTATGTATGTATGTATGTATGTATGTATGTATGACACCCACACAAGCGACTAAGAACAGCTGTGTGCATGTGGGTGTCTTTTTCACGCTTCACCTTATGCCTAGGAACACGTCCGGTTGTGCTAATGACGAATACGTGTAGGAAACCGGATCCCGCGCTTCAGCGAACAACTGTTCGCGAGACGGCGCTCACAGGAAGGGAAGAGGACAAAAATGAGAAAGGGAGAGGGAGAGGGGTAAATGCAGGATACCTGAGTTGGGAACCGTGTACTTGAACAGTCGCTTCGAAGATCCACCCATACAACGTGACCAAACGGATGGCCGACAGAAACCGTGTCCCACAGTAACTCCATCGTGTCGCCTGAATGCATACACCGGGCATTACGGCGCAATACACGTTCTCGGGTACTTCCACCGTTACGGGCATGTACGTGCGCGAACTTCTGGGAAATAGCGGTTAACGCGGCGCGTGTTGTACCGTCACACGGCGACTGCTGTGCTCGCAAGATCATGATGAGTGTGTGTCGTCTGCTAATGTTTTTTTTTCTTTTTCGTCTGCTTTCGCCCCAGGCCGTCTGCTCACGTACTAACACGCACGCTCCAGGTGTAATGTCAGGCTCATTTTGTTCCCGTTGTTCGCAGATGTTAATGTGCGTGTAGGTCGAGACAAATAATCGCGCAAATCGTTCATCACGCGTCGCGAGGTCGCTATTTCTTGCGAATCGCGTTCTATACCGCGGCTGGTAATGACGTCATGGCACGACATTCGGGCCCAGAACGACCGAATCTCACGCTGCACCAACGGGCAGGCGGGTACCGTTCGGCCAGCTTTGAGCGCAGTCATCTTCACATAACTACGAGATTAACATGAAAGGACGCCCGGAACAGGACGTTCTAACTAAAGGAAAGTATTAGCCAAGCTTTGAACGCTTTTGCTCATTAAGGATGGTTTCTCAGAGATTAGTTCAGCACTTTGTTTTATTTTTAATGCTAGGCCAGAAGTTCGATCACACCAGTCAGTCAACTCTCCATGGGACCGATGTATCAAAATCCGACCTCCTGATTGGTCCAAAATTCCCGACATTCTCCGACTGTCACGCCGCTTGCGGCATTCAAATAAACTGACCAGGACTATTCAAAAGACGGAAAAGAAAGCTTGCAATGCCTCAACCTGTAACTAGCTGCATAAGTAATGGGCGGCGCAACAGTCTCAAAGCATTTATAAACTTGCTGCTGGATGTGACCGTAATTTGCTTTGAAACTTCGTAACTGAAGCGATTAAAGAACGTCCACTTAGGGTACGTGGTACAAATGAAAAGTTAGTAAGTATGTAATGGTATCGCTTAAATCATACCTGCAAGGAAACATAGCAAAGGAAGTCGCCGCGCGTTGTCACCAAGTCGAAACGTACGAAACTGGCACCTCATTCTGAAAATGGAGTATATTGTCACCTACATCTCTGTGAGGCCTAGAAAAAAAATCGTGTGAACATTACAAAACGTACTTCGCATTTCCCCAGAATGCACACGCTCTAACAAATTCTCGGGGGAGCATCAGAAAGGTTCTTCTGCCACCGTCACAGTACGCGGAGAGACGGTAGGCAGAAATCTAAATCCACACGCGATGGCGTTTTGTAACGGAAATGAGTGTTAGGATGCATTTATAAGAAAGCGAATTCGACTACGCCTCCTGCTTATGTAAGCGCAATTATTGTGCGCTTCGCTCCAGGGCGTTCTCAAATAGCCTTAACCTGAACGAAGCGCTCTGAACAATGCTCGTTCTTAAGGACTGCACCGTGCAGCAAGATCCCATTTTAGTAAACGCGCGCTTTGAACATGCGTTACGCGAGGCAAGCGCCGACAAGATACGTAATGATGTAACATCAAACGCTCTTTTGCTTTCTTTTTCGTTTTCTCCATCTGCTAAGAAGACGGTTCGGATACTTCGGCAAGACAAGCAGGAACGTTTTACGAGTTTTCGGCTCCCGTATTATAGCCTACTTTGTGACGCGTTTCTTTCGCGATCCTTGTCGGCTCCGAGTGCGAAGTGTCCATCGCGCGCCCTCCACAAGAAAAGGGTAAGAGCATGGGACCGGATCCTTAGACACATAAAACGTACCCGAAAAGTTCACTCAGCAAGACCACCCCCTTTCCTTCACCCCAACCCGGAAGTCAAAAGGATCGAGACGACTGTAGTAGCACTTTGTGACCGCGGTTGACAGAGTGCTGGTTAGGCTTAGCTGGAACAAAGAACACGTCAGTCGTAAAATGCCGCATGTGCGGAAACAGCGCAAGAGCAGAGAATTTGGAAAGAGATACGGACGGTAGCACTTGCGTCTCTCAGCTTTCAACTATATTTACAGGGACAAGAAGACGTAGTCTACAAAGACTCTGGAATTGAACGACGGCAAGTGAAATGCGCGACAGTGCGACATGCCATGAACTTCGCACTCCGAACGTTGACACTTACTCAGTACGAGAACAAAGCAAATTCAACGCTTGGAATTTATAACAAAATAGAATCAAAGCCGCCGCACTACGTGTGAAAGGTCAAAAGAGCATACGGCTCCCAACAGCCTGTAGCTTCAAACAAAACAACGCGAAGTAAAGAAAAAATAAAATTCGCTAACGTAGCACAATGGTAACTTCTAGTTAGTTTTTTTTTTATATAGAGACTTTTTAATTTTTCTTTGCAAAATATGACTGCGTAGAAGTTAGAAGTATGTAGTTGCGGAATGCCTTGCCGCAGATGTGTGCGTGAGCTCGCAGCTTTATAGAGTTCATACAACCTCGAGATTATTCCGTTCTGCTTCTACCATTGATTCGATCTCTTCGCGTTGAAAGCTTTCAGCAAGAGATGGGCCTTTCCGCCAAAACATTTTATGAGCGACCGCGAGCTCTTGGCACGAAAACGCCTTTTGTCTGCTCCGACGGATCTTCGTCCGCTTTGTTTGGGATGGAAGAGGACCTCAGCCACTTCACGAGTGCGCATAATAACAAACTATTACAAATGCAAATTAGAAATTATTACAAGTTACTAATGATGCACAATAAATAAGTGCACCTCAACTGCAACGAGCACTAACTGAGATTTCATAAAGCAGTTTTTAGCGCGAAGATTGGTAGCATGTCAGAGAGTGCTAACTTCAGAAAATTCGACATTTCTCAACTAGCGGCGAAATCTAGGTTCCATTCGATTCTATTTGAATTGAAACGTGGCTGTCGAGATAAGAAGTGGAATTCACGGCGTCCACTTGCCTGAAGCAGGGCGTAGCTAGGCACTACTACCTCTGCAATAGTCGGTTCGTTAAACAAGGGAACACTGGCATTTTTTTTTTTAACTCGGAAACTTTGAGTAAGCGATGTAGATTTTCTTTGCAGCCGCATGGCACCGCTGAGGCGAGTGTTAAGAAAAATTATTCCTTGTTTGAATTTAGCAGAAATTTTAGGAATTCTTCTCTGGAATTTGACTAAAAGCCAGCAAGTCTGG
Source organism: Amblyomma americanum (assembly GCF_052857255.1). Taxonomy (NCBI): domain Eukaryota; kingdom Metazoa; phylum Arthropoda; class Arachnida; order Ixodida; family Ixodidae; genus Amblyomma; species Amblyomma americanum. The sequence continues at coordinate 7,757,069 of NC_135504.1, forward strand.
ACCACCGCGCTGCTTCTGCTTCAGCGATTATGGTAGTTGACCATAATTGTCTTGCTCTTGTGCATTAGGATGAAGGTAAAATCGTGAAAGAAAAACATAACTGCGTGCCGACAGTTTAGTCAACATTAAACAGCCATGATTGGCAGCTGATCCAGCGCACGAATCAGCCTTCGAGCCAGCGATCATTTATTGGAAAGCTGGATAGCCGGAGTTTGTAGACTGCGCTATCTTTTAGGAATTTCTTGCATATCGTATGACACGTACTTGGGTAAAAGTATCCCGCCAGGCCAGGCTCTCGACAGACGCGAAGGAAATTCTAGAAGGCATCGCTATGTGGAATTCATTTGTAGGTGCTTCAGAAGTCGTCTCGTAAATCCGCTATAAACTAAACTGTACTCTTTATTAACTTTTCGTAAAACCACTCTTAATTTGGATGTCTAAAATGCAAGTTCTAATGAAGTACCAGAATGTTTGATCTCTGCTCCATAACCATTACTTTTTTTCTTTGGACATGGATTAGAAAGCCAGGCTATGAACAAGACGCGTAGTGAAAGCAGACGGTAAAGCTTACTTACAGACGATGACTGAGTTAGTTTCTATGAGTTTTTAAACAAAACATGATAGACACTGTATCGTACTACCTGCTCCGAATACTGTTTCAGTGTACTCTATAAACTTGACAAACAATCTCAAGCGAAACACGTAGCCAGTTTGACGTTCCACGAGAAGAGGTCATTAGCCACTGCTTCATGGGTCCCATAATGCCCAAGAATGGAGACATAACCTCCGCTGGACAACAAAGACGGATCTACCAAATGCTCCAATTCGTATTGAAGTCCCGTTAGCTGCAATAGGGAATATATTTCCAGAACGAACCATTCCAGAACTCACCGAGTATCTTGGTAACGCTCCAGGTCAAAAGCCGTATAGCAAAGCAACTCTGTTTTCTGTTCTTCTCGCCCGCACGTTCTACGCGGCTTTTAAATCGTAGCTCTAGAAGGCTTCAACTGCGGCAAGAGCATTCACTCCATCGGTCTTAGTCAATTTGTATTTTAGAATAGAAGAAAAATTTAATAGAAAAGGAATGTCTCTTGGTCCAGTGACGTCAAGGTACTGAAGTCCACAGTCTCAACGATAGCACTGAGATATGCGTCCAGCGATAATCGAAGCACCTTAATGTCTGTCTCAACGATACATTGCCTTCATTGAAGTCAAATTTGGAGCATAAATTAGGAGCGCCGTTTGCATAGCCTCCAACCCAAACCCATAAAAGGCTGCTTAGAGGGATTGATGACCGGGCAAACGTGTTTATAAAATTATAGTGACCGAGAAAAATATTGTCTTATATCTGCATAATGAGGCGCGGAATTATCCGTTAAACAAGCAAATTGTTAATTTGATATCGACACTTAAAAATGCTCAAAGCCGGGTGAGGCAGCGCTCTGCAGCAAGGCTTTAGCGATAACGTCTCGGAATGTGATCGCACATAAGTATCGACAGCTGTTGTTAAAAGAACCGTGGTTCTAATTTTAGGATGTGCTCGGTATCTTTTACTAGCGTAACAGCTTCTTCGATGCGCCTTCCAATATCAAAAAACTTTCGTTGAAGACTGGCGATGGCGGGAGCTCGCGCAGCTTGGCGGCGCGCGTCAGTGCTTCTGTACGCAGGCATGCGTAAAAGCGCGTACATACGTCCGCTACCGAAGTTAACGTTCTGCATACCCGTCTAGAGCGGTAGTACTGCGCGCTACGGTTTGCGTTGGTGGCATTTGCCGCGGTCTGCTGGCCTTAAATGCAGCTTTTTGAGACATGACATATAAGTCGTGTCCGGTACGAAAGTTCACGAACGATAAAATGCTGTTTCGAGCCCTGGGCCCCCTGTAAATGATGCCGGTATGAATACTTCGCAATGCGTCGTTCGGGGCCTCTGGATTATTGTGGGGAGCAGCACTATGCGTGCAGAGAATTGCGCAACCGAAATTGAAAGAATGTGCTGGAACAACAATACAATTGCCCAATGCAAGATCATACTTTCATGCGGCTAGCGTCACATACGCTCCTCGATTTGGCTGGCGCCTGATCGCTATTGTTTATAGTGTCGGAATGCACAAAAGCAAACGTGTCTGCCCACTGATGCAAAAATAGTGCTTAAAATTGTTTTCCGTAATTCTTAACGCTATCGGTGCGCATCTAGGCACTATGGACACAAATATTTCCTATGCAATGTAGCGGTCCCTACAAATTAGTTCCCGGTTGTATTTAGGCATTGTGCGAAAACTTTTGGAGTGTTTAGTGCTACGAGGCACTCAGTTAGGTAGGAAACTTCGTGCGAAGTGGGAGCTTCGGTTGGTTGCTGTTCTGTGTCCCGCATTCCTGTGCCATCCTTGGGCGCACACTTGAAAGAACTGCGGATATTTAATTGACCGTCATGTTTTCTACTGAAGTACGGAGTGCCGATAAATAGGGGCAAAGGGAATCATCTCATCCTGTTTAAGTACTCGTGCGTTAATTATCAGTGTCATTTTCCTGCGTTAGCTAATTGCCTAGAACAGAAATTTCTTACCCGAGAATTTTCTATTAATACTGCAGCGTATTACCGGGATTTCCAGCGCAACGAAGGCCCACACAAGAAAGAGGACTACGCGGGCTTTCTTTCTTGTGTGTGTCTTCATTGCGCTGATAATCCCGGTAATATGTCTGAAGACCAACTAGCTCGGAAGTTTACTGCAACTTATGCAAAGTGTTTCTACAGCAGACGGTGAATGCGCGCGAAGAGAAAGAAGAATTACTGTGTTGAAAGTGCGTGCATCTTCATGAAGGAGCAAATTCGTTATTTGTTTTCCCAGATTCCTGTATTTATATTTATGAGCCGCTTGAGATAAACCTGGATGAAATTATTCTCCCGTTTGGATCAGCACCAAACCCTGGCCAGTCCCCCACCGTTGGTATTGGCCATCGCTTTAAAGGCGTCAACAACAACAACAGCCTCAAGCCGTTGGTTCGTAGTCAGTCCGTGAATGTGCGCAAAGGTGCAGTCACGGAAGCCTTGTAAAGGAATACGGCGCTGCGAGCGCTTGCTTAGAGCAGTAGTAGCGCGTATGTTGAAGGCATCACCGAGCTAGGTGCAGTCGTTGACGAAGAGCACTGACGTACCTTGCTGACTCCCGCCTGGGTGCCTCCTCCGGGGGCGGCCGACGACCGCGGGAAGAGGCTGTCCTCCTGCTGCTGCTCGCGGCCGCGACCGGACCCGTGCGCCGCGGCCACTGCTGCGCAGGTGAACGCCTTAGCAAAGGACTTCTTGAAGTTGTCGCTCAGGAAGGCGTACAGGATGGGGTTGACGGCCGAGTTGGCGTACGACAGCAGCTGGCTGAGCAGGAACACGGTCACGGTGAGCGCGGTGGCCTGCGCGGCGCCCAGGCAGCTGATGTACAGCTGTCCCGCCCAGTAGGGCAGCCAGCAGATGACGTAGACGGTGATGACGGTCAGCACCAGGTAGGTGACCTTGCGGTGCTTCGCGCGGTGCCGCGAGCGCGGACCGACGCGACTCAGCCGCAGGATCACGAGCACGTAGAAGAGCAGTATGAGCAGCAGCGGTATGGCGAAGCCCAGGGTGAAGGAATAGAGGGTGAACGCGGCCTGGCCGTTCATCACGCCCGACTCGGGCCACACGATGGTGCAGGACTTGACCGAGCCGGCGTCCACCACGCTGGCGTACATGTACACAGGCACCATGAGCAACGCGGACACGGTCCACGCCGTCAGGCAGACGAACTTGGCGATGAACGGAGTCCGGTAGCGCGGCGACGAAATGGGGTGGCACACAGCCACGTACCGGTCGGCCGACATGACCGTCAGCAGCAGCGACGAGGTGAACTGGTTAATGGACGTGGTGGTCATGTACACTTTGCACATGGCGGCGCCGAACGGCCAGTACTTGAACACCATGGTGGCGATGAAGAAGGGCAGTCCCACCAGGAACATCTCGTCGGCCAGCGCCAGGTTGAAGATGTACATGTTGGTGACGGTCTGCATCTTGGAGAAGCGCAGCACCACGTAGATGACGAGCGAGTTGCCGCACAGGCCGACGAGGCAGACGAGCCCGTACAGGAGCTTGGAGAACTCCACCACGAACTCCGGGTGGCTGGTGAAGAAGGTCTCCTCGGCCACCGTGGCCGGGGCGCTGCAGTTGGCAGGGACCAGCGCGGACAGTGCCCGCGGACTGGCCGTGCCGTTGGCCGCGGCGCGGCACAGGGATGTCGCGGTGTCGTTCATGGTCCTCCTTCAGGGAGTCAGCGGCGGGACAACCACGCCCGGCTCGCGCACCGGCCCGGTCCGGGCTGCCGCTGCTGCTCCGACGACCGGCGGCCGCCGACTCCGGCCATCGATCGGAGCCGCCCGGCCAACATGGCGGTCAGCACTGCCGCCGGCTACGGCGACGACGGTCAGACCGGAGGGAGAGGTCTTCTGCTCAGTCCTGACCGGGCACCGCCACTGGCTCTTCCCTCCGGGCGCGCCCCCGGGCTTGGAGTCGGCAGCGTTCGACGCGATGGCAGTGAGCCGGACCGCGGTGTCTGCGTCGGGAAGAGGCGAGACGGCGGCGACGTCGGCGGTCAGCTGCTGCTGCTTCTGCCGGCGGGCCAGGCCAGCGTCGGCGTCGGCGGCGCGCGGGATGTTGCGCGTGTGCTGGCCGCTAGGCGCTGCTCGCGCGCGCGCGCGCTGGTGCCGGGAACGACGGGGGCGACTCGAAGAAGCGCGCGGAGAAAAGGCGTGCGCGCGCCGATGAGGCGGAGGCTCCCCCCGTTGGCCGACGGCGCTGTGCATAGGCGCGGCGACGCCCCCGCGGTGTGGCGCCAGCGATCGCGCGCGCAAGTTTTCCCGCGTTATTTTGTTTCTTTGTTTTGTATCCCTCCGGGAGTTCGAACGCGCAGGTGGGATCATCCGCTGGGGATTCGTGCATCCCCGGTGTCCGCCCATCCATAGACGCGGCCAAGTGGAAAAAACAATGAAGGGTGACCGTTCCGAGTGGCCGCTTTGAAGAAACAGGTGGATATGTCTTGAGGCGAATTTATGGGAAGGGAGGGGTCTTTGACAGGGCTTGCCGGTATGCTCTTGGAATAACAGAGTGGGCCTGGTAGAGGGCGCCAGAGCGTCAGGTTGAGTGATAAGGTGCAAGTACAGCATGCAAGATTATGTGCTGGGAGACTTTACGGAGGTTTGGCCGGAGGTGGTGCAAGATAAGGGTAAGTAGAGGCCCCTAATAGAGAGGTGATTGTCCTGCATACATGCCTCGGCAGCACGTTAGATGGTTCACTCATACTCAGCTGGCCTCCACTCACTCATTCCCAAACCCACACACATATCTGTTACTTACGAGAGAGTGTGCCTACCTATCCCTACAGTGAACTTTACCTGGCTGATTATAATCGGGATGACGGAGATATGACCAAATAAACTGCGATAGACGAGTCACTGCTTCACCACGCAGTGCGTGAGGTGCTCAGCACTGCAGGGAGAACTTATCAGTGATGTGTCATGATTCCGACGTAAGGGCACTGGTGAGAGTTAAGAGCAACTGGTTCCTTATCAAGCACAAAAAAGGGGAGGTGGAAAGAGTGGAGGAGCTAGGTAAAAATTTCTAAATTTACTTTTCCCACTCCGAACAGCATGTACGACCATGGGTGCCAAACGGAAGGCGTGATGAGTTAAGGCTTTTTGATGTGAAGTGGTGGGTTTTTGCTTGAGAGTAGTTCGAAAACATTCGTCTTTTTTTTTTGAAAACCCCCTTTTTCAAACTGCCTAAAAGAAGCCAAATAGAAGACAGAGCGTTGAAGAGTTTAGTTAGTCGTGTAATGGGAACGTGACCACGATCATGTGTCTTTTGCCGACACTAAAAATAACGTCCACAGACTATTCCAGTTCAAGCCTATGCCTCTTGGAACTTTAAGCGGTTTAAAGCCTTTTGTTCTGTGGATACGGTACCAAAGTATACCCGATTCGAAACGACGCAGTGCTACCTCCATAAACGCTCGGTCACTGTTGGTGCAAGGGAAATGCCAATGTATTTCCACAATCGCTGCCTCACAAGCGCTGGGGAATTAGCCATACGCAAATCCTGCCTGCATGGACGAGACAAAAATTGCATGAACTGGAAACAGCATTTTTACAGAGTTCCCTGTGTAGTTGGAATAACTTGTGCGCCATTTTCTGCAACCAAGCTTTTGAATTTCAAAAAGTGTTGAAGTTTGGGAGCTGGTTCGGCTCCTTCTTCAGAGGTGACAGGTAGCCTGAAAATCCGGTCACCATTGAAGAAGGAGCCAGCCCGGCTTTGAAAGGCCGGGGCTAAAGTGTTTTTGGTTGGAGTAACTAGCTTGCAATTTACTATAAAAATTACACGCAGTAACATCTGGTGAATCTTCACTACCCTAGTTTAACTTAACGCTACAGACACCGCCCGTTCTGCACTTAGTTCTTCGGAATGGGGCAAGTGGCGTGACGGTCTGCTAATAATAATAATTGGTTTTGGGGGGAAAGGAAATGGCGCAGTATCTGTCTCATATATCGTTGGACACCTGAACCGCGCCGTATGGGAAGGGATAAGGGAGGGAGTGAAAGAAGAAAGGAAGAAATAGGTGCCGTAGTGGAGGGCTCCGGATTAATTTCGAAGCCCTCCACTACGGCACCTATTTCTTCCTTTCTTCTTTCACTCCCTCCCTTATCCCTTCCCATACGGCGCGGTTCAGGTGTCCAACGATATATGAGACAGATACTGCGAGTTTTTGAATTTCGACATGATGGCCCACCCAAACGTTCTATGCATTAAACGTATTTCTCTCTCTCTCTCTTTCGACAACGCACTTCTTTTTCTCCCCACCCATTTCGCCCTTTGGGTCTCTGCAGTTTATCCTCTTCCCCGGCGCCCATATCCTCCTCACCCCTTCCCCTTGGACGCCAACAGTACTGCCACAAGATGGACAACATAACCAGCGCCCAGTATCCCCTCCCAAGGATAACACATAGTTTAAACAATAACAGTTTACCCACTCTGAGGAAATCGAGCTTGTTGTAGATGTTCGGTCCTTAACTCCGTCCACTTTCTTACCTGCTCCCAATCTTACCGACGACTTCACGCGTCAGCCACATGGAGTTACAGACAAGGCAGTGGATGTCCCCTTTCATTGCACCCTCACATACGCGTATGAAGAGATTCATGTCGAGCGAAGCTGCAAGCAGCGCTAACCTAACAAGGCGCACTTCGTAACACGAACAATAAACCGCGTCCAAACTCTCGCATTACTCGTTTGAGGCTTCATCTTTTTGAGCAAGCCTGTTTCTTTGTTCCCACGGTCGGTACATGCCATATCTATAGCGTCGTGCAGAGACAATTTGGGTTTTGTAAAGCATGCTTGTGACCAAGCCACTTGATGTCACGGAAGGCATTGAAGAACTGAGCGAGAAGGGGTGGACAAAGACCTGAAGGACATAGCGGTGTCCTTCTGCTAGTCTTTCCAGCCTCTTGCCCACCTTTTGTTCGTGCAGTTTATATACCTTGTTCCTTCTCGGTCGTCCTTCTCCCTTCTACTCAATGACTAAGAGGGATGACAAAGTAAGGCCAGTGCTGTGTTGACACATCTTGCGTAGGCACGCAGCACGCCGGGTATCCCACGCCCGCACACTCAAATGAGACGAGAAGGTGATACAGTGGCGCCGAAATCGACAAGGGTCGCACTCGGGATGGATCGAGGTTCGGGCGCAACAGCGAAAGAAAGAACACAAAATGGCAGCGGTTTCACAGAATGATTGAGCTCTCCCGAGCTCCGCCGACCTGAGTATAGAGCAGAACTTGGGGCCAACCCGATGACGACGTATATAGGTTCCTTTTTTTTTCTTTTCTCCTAAATAAACTCCCCGCGCACAACGCTGAAAATCAACAAAAATGTGAACTGCAGCGCAGTTGAGCAAGTGGATGAAAAACGATGTCGTGAGAACTGCGAGATCGGGGAAGGATTTTTTTTTTTGTTTCCTGGCACGATGGTGCGTAAACAATAATAAGTAGCTAATTCATCACGTTCATTGCTCCCTGAACTCAGAGGACTGAATCTAATCATCTCTTTCTCTCTTTTTCTATCTATCTATCTATCTATCTATCTATCTATCTATCTATCTATCTATCTATCTATCTATCTATCTATCTATCTATCTATCTATCTATCTATCTATCTATCTATCTATCTATCTATCTATCTATCTATCTATCTATCTATCTGTCTGTCTGTCTGTCTGTCTGTCTGTCTGTCTGTCTGTCTGTCTGTCTATCTATCTATCTATCTATCTATCTATCTATCTATCTATCTATCTATCTATCTATCTATCTATCTATCTATCTATCTATCTATCTATCTATCTATCTATCTATCTATCTTTCTTTCTTTCTTCCTTTCATTCTTTCTTTCTTTCTTTCTTTCTTTCTTTCTTTCTTTCTATCTTTCCATCTTCCTTTCATTCTTTCTCTTTCTTTCTTTCCTTCTTCCTTTCTTTTCTTCATTCTTTCTTTCTACCATTCCTTCCTTTCTTCCTTCCTTCCTTTCATTCTTTCTTTCTACCATTCCTTCCTTTCTTCCTTCCTTCCTTCCTTTCATTCTTTCTTTTGTTTTCTTTCTTTCGTTCCCTCTTTTTGTCCTTCTGGCTTTTCTGTGTTTCTTTCTTCATTTCTCTCTTATTTTCTTCCATCCTTCCTTTCGCTCTTTGTTTCCTCTTTTGTTTCTTTCTTCCTTGATTCTTTCTCTTCTTCCTTTCTTTATATTATCTCTGTTCATATCATTATTTCCTTTATCGTTTTTTTTTTACTGTTTTCATTCAAAACTGCGAGGGGACTTAACCACGTGTTGCAACCAGTGAAGCAGAAGCGAATGGCAAAGATAGGTACCGTATACGCTAAAGGTTGAGGTTTTATCCGCGCTATACTGGTGGGCTACCCCACTGCATGACAGAATGCACTCGTGCTGCGCCGCGTTTCGTTATCACGCATACACACCGAGTATCGCCAGTAAGCACACCTTTAAGGAATCGTTCCGTTGCGCAATTGTCTCCGGTGCCTTCGCCAAGGACAGCGAACAAAGGCTCAAAGTACACTTCAAGCGAAACCGCCTCCGGGGGCGTCGTGAGGGCTTGACTGTGCTACAGTCGAACCTCGTTATAACGAAACGGCTTATGACGAAATAATGGATATAACGAAGGGATAACGATTCCCCACCGAAGCTCGGTCATCACGGGCTCCTGCGAAGCAACAGCTATAATGAAGTAATCGCGGGGCCCTTAACCTTTGCTTTAACGAGATCAAAGACTACACAATTGTTTGTGAACCTTCAGATTTCTTTACTCGACTGAATCCATAATCAGCTGGGTCAGAGTCTACTTTTTATTTTTCTGATTTTATTTCCTAATTTTAATATATTCTTTTTACTTTAAAAAATGTTTCATTTTTGTTTTCATTTCTTTTCCCAATTTTATTTCATTCATTTTTAATGCTTCTCAACACGATAGCTAGGCGGGCGAGTTGGTGACACATTTTTAAAAATAACAGCGTGGAAAACGGGGACTTCAAGGGTAGAAAACACAAGACAAGTGCCGACTCTCAACTGAAGTTTAATCACAGGAAACAGGCAAATATAAGGGGACAGGCAACAACCGAACAACAAAACCACAATGCACGTGCACTATGTTGTGTCAAGATAGGCAACCTCACTGTCACGCAGGAGCAGGGATGGTTTGCTGAAGCACAATCTCGGTTTTTTTCTTATTTGGTAGGCTTCTAGGATTTCCTTGTTCAATTGGTCGGGATGTTTATACGATATGTCACTACAGTATAAGGAAGGAAAACTGGATTGGTACAGGCTGGAGACGCCGCTGTGTAATACGGCGGTAGATTCCCGGCTCACACCTGCTGTTTGCCAAGGCTTCCATGCTGTCGCTTCACCGCGGCAGAAGCTGAGGCCTGCAGTTGATTCGCCCTGAAGTCGATCGCTCTGCTTGTTGAAAAATGCTATACTGATCAGGCTTGGTTTTAGGAGTCGCTATTGTTGCTAACTAGCCGCTAACCAGCACTAATTGCGCTGTACGGTCAGGATATAAATGAGAGGAAAGGCAGTATGAAAAATGAGCGACGGCTCAATTAATGTAAAGATCAGGATAGTCCAGGAAAGGTATATGGTTGTCCCCATGGAATACCGAGTTTTCATTCATTCATTCATTCATTCATTCATTCATTCATTCATTCATTCATTCATTCATTCATTCATTCACGCTGTGATTCTCTTCAGGCTATGACAGGAGAGGAAATGAATATGTAAAGAAAATTAACGCGCATTCATAAACAAAAACTAAGACAACAAAGCAAGGACACCTTTTTAATATCTCATATGTGCACATATTAATTCTATACTGATGTAATTAGTCAGCTGAGGTATTTGTTATGGACCATGGTAGGTGGTGAAACACTGTGTGGATGTGCGTTGCCATGCTCTCATCGCACTGAGGGCTTTAGGGTTCTCTGGTTGCCTCCACAGCTTAAACCTCGTCCTGCTTCATTGATTGTAAATACTAGTTAAATGCTATACAATACGGTACAATGAAATTGATAGCTTCGCTTAGTTTAGTTTAATTGGGTTTAATGTCCCAAAGCGGCTCAGGCTATGAGGGATGCCAAAGTGGAGGGCTCCGCAAATTTCGACCACCTGGGGTTCTTTAACGTGCACTGACATCACACAGTGCACGGGCCTCTAGAATTTCGACTGCATCGAAATACGACCGCAGCAGCCAGGATCGAACCCGCGTCTTTCGGGTCAGCAGCCGAGCACCATCACCACTGAGCCATGGCAGCGGCCTACAATGAAAAAGAATGCAGAGCCATGAAATGCAATGCAACACAATACTACGCTACAAAAATTCGCTCATATTTTTAAAAGATTCACAGTGCAATATATTTTAATATATTTTTTCTGCTAACAGCTGGTATATTTCTTGGACCTTCATTTCATCGCTGGTTTCGACCTTTTTCTTTCTTTACTCTTGTTCAGATTCAGCGCACAATCCCACCTCACCACTTATGCATCAATATACCCACACCCCGTGGCAGCTCAAAACACACTCGTTTCCTGCGTCTCGCCTTAACCCCCGTCGAGCAATTAATTTCCCCGTGTATAAGCCGCGCCGTCGGCTGATCTCCGTCTTATCGGCTCCGTTCGATCCGCAAACACGGCCCAGGAAGATGTGGGTGAGGGGAAAAGGTCAGCAAGCGAAGACATACTTTCTCTGTTTTTTTTCTTTCGCCCGCAAAACAACCCACACGGTCCGACCGAAAGCACCCGCGGCTTCTTCCCCACTCGCTCCCAACAAGAGGGTCATAAATCTGACCCCCCCCCCCCGCCCCCCCTCCTCCAACGAGCGGTTAGCAGGACAGAGCGAAGACGCTGTTCTTTTTTTGTTTTTATTTTTGCTGCGTGTGAGTGTTCCTTATTTTTCTTCGGCACTGGGAAGGACACACTCCACCAAGAGAGCTGCGAAAGGAACCTAGCCGGCAGACGCCGGCGTTCATCCGCGTGCGACGCGACGCAGCGCTGACCAGGCCTTTAACCCCCCCCCCCCCCCCCCCCCCCCCCCCTCCCAGGCACGCCGTCGGCGCCGGTCTGCCGCCTTGGCCAGCTGGCTCCACTTGACCGTGACGACGCTGGCACGCGGCGCGGACAAGCGCTGAGCGTCACGAACAAGAGGACGCGCGATCGCCAAGCGACGCCGCTGCCGCCGCACATGTCCGGAATCGTAATCAGCCCAATCAACCCTCCCCCCATTGGAGGAGCCGTGAGGGACAAATAGAAACGGGCCTGCGCAGGCTCTGAGGTGATCTTGGTGGGTAGGTGAATGCGTGGTGACTCTGTGTGTGTATTACGTTTCCTCAGGTGGTCACGTTATAGGTAGGAAGAAGCACGAAATGAAGTTCGTTCGACTTGGCTGTAGGGTTAACGTGATTAGGATGGAGAACAGAGTTATTTGAGCGTATCAAATGCGAAACTGCCCTTCGGTCTGCAAGAGCGCCGGCTTGGGATGTTAACCACAAAATCACGCCAAATAGTACAACGGCTAGACAAAAAACACACACACACACACACAACACCAGGTCATGCTCTGCTTTCAGCGCTGTGTTCTGTCCTGTCCATCTCGTGTGCTTGGCTCTTTCCTCTTATTTTCGTCTCTCTGGGACCCGCGTTTCCAAATCCTGTACATTTATTGATACATAACTCGGGGAATAGCTGGCCGTCATGCCTCTTGCAACATTGAGATGAACTACTTGGTGGTGCTGAAAAGGATATAATTGTTTTTTGTTTTTTTTGGGGGGGGGAGGAAATGGCGCAGTATCTTCCTCATATATCGTTGGACACCTGAACCGCGCCGTAAGGGAAGGAATAAAGGATGGAGTGAAAGAAGAAAGGAATAGGTGCCGTAGTGGAGGGCTCCGGAGAAATTTCGACCCCCTGGGGATCTTTAACGTGCACTGACATCGCACAGCACACGGGCGCCTTAGCGTTTTTCCTCCATAAAAACGGAGCCGCCGCGATCGGGTTCGAGCCCGGGAACTCCGGATCAGTAGTCGAACGCTCTAACCACTGAGCCACCGCGGCGGGTCTGAAAAAGATGGGAAAGAAGTTTTTGAACACTGAGCGAACAGATTATATAGCTGTAAACATTAGCTATTTCACACCCGCTAACGTTTCATCCGGTGTGCCTGTAGGGAGCGTTCCTGTGCGCTTACTTTTCCTCAATTACATTAACGATCTGCCGAATTACATTGCATCGTTTGTTAGAGTACTGGCGTCGGAATTCCGTACCGCACAATCAGTAACAGTGATGACAACATTGTACTTTAATGTGACTATCATGAACTTCAGGTTAGTCGCTTCCGCCCGTATGCACAGATAATCTAACTTCACTCGCTTAATATATATAACGCTAGTGTGGGTCCAGCAGCTGCATAAAAACTCAGATGTGCATCTCACGCAAAACCAGTCGTAGTCAACGCACATTTCAGCGTTTAGGCCAAAGCATGAAAAGGGTTATTAACTGCGCTACTCGCGAAGTTTTACAAGTGATGTACTTACTCTAGCTGATTTAAAATTTTATTTACCCCCGTTAGAATACGCTTCATCTGTATGGTCATACCGTATATGCGAACCCTATACGGGTCACCTAGTTTGAGTTCACCTATTTTCACTTATATAGGTGAACCATATCGAAATTATACGTAACCTACATAATAGAAGCCGTCCATAAAATGGGTTCATGCTTAATTACTCAAGTTTAAAGTAGAAATTCTACCACAACACTGACTGAGAAGACATTTTACTCGAATTGGCAACACCTAACACAAGGCCACATCCCTTGAAGCTCAATCGGGCTTTGCGCATGTCCAGAGAACCTTACTTTCAGTTGCAAGCGATGCATCTTCGGCGAAACTAAAGCATTGTATTCATCTGCGTTACCTCTTGTCATCAAACATTGAAATGACCTCCCCAAACAAATCACTTCCATAGCTAACCGCTAATAATTGCACAAGAAGCTGCTGGAATTTTTCAGAAATCACTGGATTTACTCGTCCGCTTTTTGTGTTTTCTGTCTGTTTTTTGCGTTGCGCGGTGTTTTCTCTGATTCCGTTACAACCTGTACTTGTTAGTATGCGTATACGCTATATCTTGCACGCAATTCGTATTTATAAGGCGTAGTCCTACTTGATTCAGAGTGTGTGTGTGTGTGTGTGTGTGTGTGTGTGTGTGTGTGTGTGTGTGTGTGTGTGTGTGTGTGTGTGTGTGTGTGTGTGTGTGTGTGTGTGTGTGTGTGTGTGTGTGTGTGTGTGTGTGTGTGTGTGTGTGTGTGTGTGTGTGTGTGTGTGTGTGTGTGTGTGTGTGTGTGTGTGTGTGTGTGTGTGTGTGTGATACTTGATGGCATAAAAGATGGCGTCCTAATGAACCCTGTCAGGTGGCGGTTAAATTAATGATTGGTCTTGCGAGGTTGCTCGGGATCGTACAAATTCCACCGGTGGCAGCACCTGCCATCCCAGGGCAGTGGCGCAACCCTTAACCGCTGCACCACTGCGTCAGGAGTACTGTGATGACTCCCTTGAATCTATGAATGTCAAGTAGAGAAAGACCAGTTCTGCATATATATGGGCACTAATTCATTAGCTATACCCTTAAGACGGGTCGCGATAGGGCGGCGACTGCCTTTGTATTCAGGTAATTTGTATTCAGGTGTGCACGCAATACGTGCTTAAAAGTTCGCAGGGACACAATTCCTTTATGTGTTGGCAATGTGATAGCGTTAGCAGCTAATAATTCCTTTACCTGAAATGACACCATGTCCGGTCTGATGACGTCACTTCCGTCCACCCATAGACGATTTTCATGACTGACGACACATTTTGGCTCCCTGGGGCTTCTAATGTTAAAAACTCATAGAACGGTTAGCACTGCGTAACGCGAGATTCAGCGACAGTTGTTTGCTGAGGTAAGTCTTGCATACTCGTTAATAGTTTTCTTGTTTTCTGCAGAGCGCACGTGACGCCACTTTGCTGTCACTCATGGCGCCACTTTAATCGGACCGCTTGGCAAGGTGCGGTGACATGGTGCGTTGCAGTGAAATCCTGCGCGACGTCGCTACATGAGGACCAGTCAGAGTGGTGCTTTGCTGTGACGTCATGCGTGACGCCACTGCATGCTGACCAATCAGTGTGGCGCTGGGTGCCCGTGACGGCGTCGATGAATCCTGTAGGCTTCACCCTGAAAAGGCGAAGCTCGTTTTCTGCTTGGTAGCCGCCAACTAGCAGGACGGTGACAGCGCGAATGACGCCGAGAGAGAGAAAAGAAAAATAAATACGACCGAGGCGCCGCCTGGGGATACCGTTTGACAGCAGTTTCCGTCTGTCCTACAGGAGATTATTCCGCCGAGTTCTCGCCCTGCTCCTCTCGTGCGTTCTTTCCCTTTTTTTCCCCGGTTCCTTCCAGCCAGAAGCTCCGAGTTATCCCGCGGCAGTTTTGCCTCCTCCAAGTTCCCCCTTTTTCCCGATGTTTCCCGCCAAAAGAAGCCGTCCAGCTTGCCCGAGGCTGCGCAAATCTCGCGAAGGCTGACCGCACTTCACTTGAATTTCCACGAAAACCCGCACAGCGCGTGTCCACTGTTGTGAGCGGTAATTCGGGCAGTGATTGGCTCGTTGGGATGGTTTTGGCGGCACGGGCAAATTGTGTTCTCGCTCTGCAAGGACAAGGGCTGCGGCGGCGTGTCCAAATTGAATCGTCGGCCCCCGCTTGATCTGCGATTAGGCGCTCGGGATGTTTCTTCCTAGGAGTAGGGCCGGAAATGAAATAACGCCCGAGAGGGCCCAACACTTGTACGGCAGGCGAAAAGAAAAAAGAGATGAGGCACTGCGAAGTGGAAAGGAAGGAGGTAGGAAAGTGAGGACTTAGGGAAGGAAGGGTAGAGAGAAAGAAGAGAGGAAGGATAGACTTAGGGATGAAATGAATAGATGAAATAGGAACGAGGGAAGTGAGGGAAAGAACGGATAATGGATGGTGAGAAGGAAGAAGAAAGGGACGTTGGAACTGGGGGAAACACGGGAACCGGAAAAGGAGAACGGAGAGAAATGAGGATAATAAGCAGTGAGGGAGGAAAGGAATGAGGCGAGCAATGAGGAAGAGGGGAGGTTGGAGTGAAGACAGAAGAGGGGAGAAAGGGTGGAGGAAATGAGGTGTGGAAGGCAATGAAGAAAACCAGTGAGATAGGGCAGAAATTGAGGAACGAACAAAGTGAAGAATAAAAACATGAAAATAGGGAAATTGAGAGGAAACTGGAGAACTAAAAGCAAGATGTAGAAAAAGAAAGGTTCGCAGATGAGACAGAAAACGAGTAAGGGAAAAGGGAACAGAAATGTCGAAACAGGAAACGTATACCTAAAGCCTCGTGACTGCTGACATATGGACGAGGCAGCGGCGTTGCCAAGCACCAGCGCTTTTTCTCGCCCAAAACGCTGTCTTCCTCTTTTGCTTTTCTTGCGCGAGTGAAATCGCAAAACGGTTTATGCTAAAGCCCGTGTCTGCAATAACATTTTGACCTCGTTTGGCAAGCACATCTTTGGGGCGAAGAGTGCGCACTGCCCGCCAGCCCTGTGCTGCGACCGAGCTGTATACTTTATAGCGGCTGTTATTAGTGCCTCCGGTCGTTCATTGCCGGTGCTAATGGCATGCGGCTTAGGCGCAAATAAAAACGGGAATTGCGAAACATCCCGATAAAACGAATAGAAAGGTTGATACAAAACGAAAACAGTCTATCTCGCGACGAAGGGACGGGATAGATGATAATAAAGATCAGACATGCTAAATGCCTTGGGGGGGGTGGGGGGGGGGGTGGGGGGGGGGGGGGGCTGGGCCCGAATTTTGGTGGAAATAAAATAATCACATTTTGAGGTGTAAAGGGGGCGCTTTTTCTGTGCTTTGAGTAAATGAATTCCACTTTTTCATCACGGCTTGTTCCTGACAGGAATATCGATCAACCGAAGGAGAACAGCTCGCATGGCGAAAGCCCGAGGGCGGCGAAGAGGAGACGTCGTTGAAATACTTGTCAACGATTTCCGTTTGGCGCGCAGAAGTGCCCACAGGAGGACGTCACAGCAGCTGACAAAAAGAGCTTGCGCGAATCCCGAAGGACCCTCTGCCTCTGTGTGCCCTTAAAATGGCATGAAGGCGGTCACTTGTGTGTCGATCGAACATGTCTTCCCTCATAAGTGTCTGACTGAAATGGCTGCGAAAATTAGAGGAATTAAACGGGCGAGCAATAATCTGATGCAATTTGCTGGGACAGGATAGCGGAGGCTATTGGCGCCGAGCAAGGCTAACTGGAATCATTGGGAGAGGCGTTCATCTTGAGGTTGATGTAACGTGAATGAGGACGAAGATACGTTGATGCCAATGATGATGCGGATGACAGCGACATCATCATCATCACGTAGTGTGTGTTTTTACAGTAAGTTTAAGGAGCGCTTAAGTGATATGCTATGAAGTTAGCGTTGCTCTCTCAATTCGTAAAGGACTGACATAGCGTTTTAATGCCGTTCGAACGGCCCTCTTTCCAGGCACAACAGTCTCCCCGTGAGGATACCGCTCCCAGTCACACCGGAAGACATGAGATCGGTAAACGTGGTTGCAGTTGTTCACACAAGTAAAGAAATATCGGTAGAAAAGGAAGATTTTCTATTTTCTTTTTTCCTAGCTTTATCGTCATCATCAGCCGGATTACGCCCACTGCAGGAGAGAGGCTTCTTCCATGTCTCTCCGATTAACCGTGTCCTACGCTAGTCACGGCCACCTTGTCCCTGCAAACTTGTTAATGTCATCCGCCCCTCTAACTCTCTGCCGCCCCCTGCTACACTTGCCTTCCCTTGTAATACGGTCCGTTACCCTTAACGGCTATCCGTTAGCCTGTCTCCAAATTACACTGCCAAGCCCTCTCCTTGACTTCGAGTAAGATGTTTCCATAGCTTGCTGCGTTGTCCTGAATTGAACTCTCTTCGTTAGCCTCCATGTTTCTGCCCCATAGCTGAGTACCGGTAAGATACAGCTGTTATATGCTTTCCTTTTGAGGGATACTGGTAAGCTGCCATTCATGATCTGAGAGAACCTACCATATGCGCTCCACATCATTCTTATTCTTCCAGCTATTTCCCTCTCATAATACTGATCAGCGGTCACTACATGCCCTAAGTATCTATAGACGTATTACTTTACCACTTCCAGCGCCTCATACCAAGCGTAAACTGCAGTTCCCATACGAGGCTGCTGAACATTACTTTAGTTTTCTGCTTGTTAATTTCTAGACCCACTGTTCTGCTTTGCTTAAGTCACAGATCATGCTTTGCAATTCATCCCCTGGGTGACTTAGCAAGGCAATGTCAGCAGAGAATCGCAAATTACTAAGGTATTCTTCATTAACTCAATTCCCGAACGGTGAATACCTCTTGTAAACAGGCGGTGAATAGCACTGGAGAGATCATGTCTTCCTGCCTGGCACCTTTCCTTATTGGAATTTTATTGCTGTCTTTACGAAGACCTAAGGTGGCTGTGCGGCCCTTACAGATATCTTGCAGTATTTTCGCATCAAACTCTTCTACACCCCGATTCCATAATGCTTCCATCACTGCTGAGGTTTCCACTGAGACGAATGCTTTCTCGTAATCAATGAAGGCTATATGTAGGGGCTGGTTATATTCTGCGCATTTCTCTGTCAACTGATTGATATAGTGATTATTGTCTATTGTCGAGTAGCTTTTAGGAACGCCTGCCTGGTCATTTGGTCGATTGAAGGCTAAGGTTGTCGTGATTCTATTAGCGATTACCTTAGGAAATACCTTGTCGGCAACGAACATAAGCTGATCGGTCTGTAATTTTTCAGATACTTGACGTCTCTTTTTTATTGATTAACATGATGTTGCCACTCTTCCATAATTCCGGTATGCTAGATGTCATAAGGCACTGCATATACAGGGTGGCTAGTTTTCTGATCCTCACCAGTTGCTTTCCCCATTTTCATTGCTCCTAAGGCTTTCTTTACTTCCTTTTTCGTTACTGACGTGATGTAGAATTCTGTGCACTGCTGCCTCTTTCATTAACGTCCTGATTGCATTGGTTACTGTATAAATTTGTTTAGAACTCTTCGGCTACTTTAGCTATCTTATCCACATTGCTAATGACATGGCCCTCCCTGTCTTTCAAAGAATATATCCTGTTTTTGCCTATGCCTTGTTTCCTCTTCGCCTCATTTAGGCTACCCCCGCTCTTTAGAGCAGGCTCGATCCTCTCCATATTATACTTCCTTATATTGGTTACCTTGCGCCTGTTGGTTAGCTTTCATAGTTCTGCCAGTTCTGCTCTGTCTGTGGGATTAGAGGCTTTCATGCTTTAGCGTTTCCAAATAAGATATTTCGTCTCCCGAGAAAGCTTACAGGTATCCTGTCGAACCGTCCTACCGCCCACTTCCACTGCGCACTCCGTAATGATATCTGCAAGATTATCGTTAACTGCTGGAACATTAAGGTCGTCGTCCTCAGTTAAAGCCGTATATCTCTTCCGCAGCGAGATCCTGAATTCCTCTATTTTCCCTCTTACCGCTAACTAGTTAATGGGCTTCCGCCTTGGTAGTTTTTTCCGTTCCCTCTTCAAATCTAGGCTAATTCGAGACCTTACTATCCTGTGGTCGCTACACCGCACATTTACGAGGACTTCCACAACCTGCACAATGTCAGGATGAGCACAAGGAACCCAGATTCGTCAGGCATGTCATGCCACATCCTTTGCTTTCAAAAAAACTTGGTGCACTAAATATTAAACGTACAGTATTTGCCTCGATTGAAAACTATCTATCTTCCCGCCAACAGTGCGTGGTATTAAATAGAAAGAAATCCAGTTTTGCAGATATAACATCAGGCGTCCCACAGGACTCCTTAATATACAGGGCGTTTCAAATTATTCATTACAAATTTTGCTTTGGAAAGCCGTGAAAGATACTTGGGTGCGGTGCCCGTAGTTTGATTTCACACTTTTAGATTTTAAAATGTCCGCCATGCTGTATAATAAACCTGCACCGACTACACAGTCGTATCTTTCACGGATTTTCAAACAAATATCTGCGTTGAATAATTTGAAACAGCCTGCATATAAATGATATTTGTTCAGAAATAAATTTAGGTATACGGTTAACCGCATCGGCAAACAATTGTTTGCCGATGCCTGTGCCTTATAAAGGCTAACTAGTAATGAAGGTGATGTTCTCCAGCTACGAAGTCATTCATCACGTGCTCTTGAGTAGTGTTCAATATGGAGAACGAAGCTAAATACTAAAAATGCGTTCATGTTGTCTTTTCACGGAAAAAAAAAATTTAACCTCAGAGTATATCATCATCAGTAAAAAATTCAGGGGGGCACTTTGTCGACCTAAAGTGAGATGAGGCGAAAGCCTTTAGCGCGGTGTTGCTGCTTGTGTCGCTGATGTGTGGTGAAGATGCTGATCAAAGACTTCACAATTGTTTGTGAATCTTCAAATTTCTTTATTGGACTGAATCCATAATCAGCTGGGTCAAAGTCTACTTTTTTTTCTAAGTTTATTTTCTATTTTTAATATATTTTTTCTTGTTACTTTTTAAACAATGTTTCATTTTTTGTTTTCACAAATTTTTCCAATTTTATTTCATTCATTCTTAATGTTTTTCAACACGATAGCTAGGCAGGCGAGTTGGTGATACTTTTTTAAAAATAACAGCGCGGAAAACACAGGACAAGTGCCGGCTCTCAACTGAAATTTAATCACAAGAAACAGGCAAATATAAGGGAACAGGCAACAACCAACAACCAAACAATAAAACCACAAGGCACGTGCACTATGTTGTGTCAAGATAGGCAACCTCACTGTCACGCAGGAGCAGGGATGATTTGCTGACGCACAATCTCGTTTTTTTTCTTATTTGGTAGGCTTCTACGATTTCCCTGGTCAATTGGTCGGGGTGTTTATACAATATGTCACTATAGTATAAGTAAGGAAAACTGGATTGACACTCTCGGCAATGATAAACTAAATTAGTGTAGCGGGTAGAACTTAATGAGTTAAGATGTTTTCTGAGTCGTGTGTTAATACACCGTCCCGTTTGGCCAATGTAAATTTGACCACAGGACAGGTATTTTGTACACTACGCACTCAGAGCACGGCAAAAACGTCTTATCATGCTAAATGTCACAAGACGCTACAAATTTATGAGGATTGCAAGCCTTATTTTCAACAATTGAACAAATTTTAGTGAGCTTATTTGGTGCCGAAGAACTATATCAACTTCATACCTATGGGCCAGATTTTTAAGACCATGTGACAGGCGGTGTACATAGGGAAGGACGGCGAACTTTTTTTCGTTTCTGTTTTTTTTTTGTGAAGAAAGCGGCAAGAAGCCGAGGTTTCAAGCTTTTAGCTATTTTATTGCAACCCAAAGTGATGAGCCCCTCTGGATAACCTGCATACCTAAGCCTTTTAGCCTGATCATCGAAGCTTTGTTTCATAGCATGGTTACAGAATTTTGACAACGCCGATGACAAAGATGAAACAACAATTCCGCTTTTTACTACCTTAGAGGTTGCCATCTTGACCCAACGTAGTAACACGCGCCTTGTGGCTTTGTTTTTTGGTTGTTGCCTGTTCCCTTAATAATAATAATAATAATTGAATTTTGGGGTAAAGGAAATGGCGCAGTATCTGTCTCATATATCGGCGGACACCTGAACCGTGCCGTAAGGGAAGGGATAAAGGAGGGAGTGAAAGAAGATAGGAAGAAATAGGTGCCGTAGTGGAGGGCTCCGGAATAATTTCGACCACCTGGGGATCTTTAACGTGCACTGACATCGCACAGCACACGGGTGTCTTACCGTTTTGCCTCCATAAAAACGCAGCCGCCACAGTCAGGTTCGAACCCGGGAACTCAGTAGCCGAGCGCCTAACCACTGAGACACCGCGGCGGGTTGCCTGTTCCCTTATATTTCTGTTTCCTCTGATTAAACTTCAGCTGAGAGTCAGAGCTTCTCCTGTGTTTTCCTCCCCTTTCGTCTTCGTTTTCCGCGCTGCTATATATAAAAAAAATAATGTTTTTGCTTTTCATTGTGTTCTATTTTGATGACATCACCAGGTTGATTGATTGACAGCTATAGTGTGACACTTTTCTGCGAACATCTCCACTGGCGAGTCGTGAACCTAATAAAGGCTTTCACCTTAACGCAGTGACACAAACAGCACAGTGCAAATACTTAGGCGTGGCACTCACAGCCGACTGTTCACAGAATACGCGTTTTGATACCGTGAGGAAGTGAGCGCGCACTCTTCGTTTAATCACAACGAGCTTGGCAGCATTACAATGCGGCAGCGCAACTGCGAAGTAAGACGAAAACGTTACCACTCCCTTCCGTAGCTTGTTCGGCGTGTTTCATATGGCCTTGAACCGAGGAGCGGATAGGGTGGCAGTATTCCCGAATACATTCACCAAAACTTCGAGCAACCGCTCGCCATACAGCATTATGGGTGGTGTCAAAGCATTTTTCTTTGCATAGAGCTTACATGTTTCAGTCAAGCTGGAGGCTAATATGCGAAAGGCGTTCAGACCAATGACATATGAACCTTCATTGAATGCTTTCTGAGACTTGCGATATAAATAATAATAACAATAAAAATAATAATATTAATAATAATAATAATAATAATAATAATAATAATAATGGGTTTGGGGGGAAGGAAATGGCGCAATGTCTTCCTCACATATTCGCGGATACCTGAACCGCGCCGTAAGGGAAGGGATAAAGGAGGGAGTGAAAGAAGAAAGGAAGAAAGAGGTGCCGTAGTGCAAATTATTCTGGAGCCTTCCATGGAAGGCTCCAGAATAATTTCGACCACCTGGGGATCTTTAACGTGCACTGACATCGCACAGCACACGGGCGCCTTAGCATTTTGCCTCCATAAAAATGCAGCCGCCGCGGTCGGGTTCGAACCCGGGAACTCCGGAGCAGTAGCCGAGCGCCCTAACCACTAAGCCATCGCGGCGGGTTTTTGCGATAGGGCATACGCACCTTCAGTTGCATGCTTCAAGGCGCGGTTGAGCTGTCCACCGAGATGTCCAGATCTGAGAGCTACTGCGTTCTTCCCTTTCCTCAAAATCCTTTCTTTTCCTCAAAACAAATGCTTTCGCATTCCTCCCGTAATCATGGGGCCTCACGGTCTGGGCGCAGCAATTGGGAGGGGGTGCTTCCCAGCCAGCTCTGAGCACAGTAGACCGCGGAGAGAGCCTTGTAGTAAGCTGTCTCCGCCTGACGGATGATGAGTCTTTGCTGATCCGGGTCGTGGCTCCGTATCAGCTCTTAAGTGTCCTCAGAACAATTTTTTTAATATTTCGCCGGCTTTCATTAAATACTGAAAAAAGGACCATGTAGAAACGTTGATACAAAAAACTGGGTCAGTTATTTCGTAGACCCGCCACGGTGGCTCAGTGGTTAGGGCGCTCGGCTACTGATCCGGAGTTCCCTTGTTCCAACCCGACCGCGGCGGCTGCATTTGCATTGAGGCAAAACGATAAGGCGCCCGTGTGCTGTGCGATGTCAGTGCACGTTAAAGATCCCCAGGCGGTCGAAATTACTCCGGAGCCCTCCACTACGGCGCCTCTTTCTTCCTTTCTTCTTTCTCTCCCTCCTTTATTCCTTCCCTTACGGCGCGGTTCAGGTGTCAGCCAAGATGTGAGACAGATACTGCGCCATTTCCTTACCCTCAAAACCAATTAATATTATTATTGTTTCGTAGCAGCCTCTACAACTTAACGCAACGCGCGTGACACAAAAGTGATTATTAGAATTTTGCATAATTAACCTAGACTAATTAACTAATTAAGCGGAACTCTAAGAGAATATTCTGAGGAGCGCCACACGACGGGAAACATAGGTCTTTGGTTTCACCCAGCTCCAATGGGTAACTTTTTTATAAATCTTTGGTTAAAGTTACGTGAAACAACCTGTATATATGGAAAGTTTCGTACCAGTAAAAATAATCGCAAATAAATTAGAAAAATTCTCCAAATCTGAATGTGATATCTTAACCTGCGCGAAGCAAGAGTGGAAAGTAGCGCAAGAGCTGCCGATATACCGAAATAATTTTATTGCTACGATTTTCAACACTTGATTTGATACTCTATTAGTTGTTGGGAAATTCGGTGTTCGATAAGCAGGAAGGAGGAGTATCAACGACCTTTTGTTGTTTTGTTACGTTTTCCGCGGTCACCTTCTTATCGTGGGCGCTTTCCTGTATAAGCCATGTGCTTTCACCTGTCTCTAAAAAGGTGATTACAGCTTTCCCTTTCTTCGGATACCAAGCCTTTCACTTTATTCAATATATATCCAATTTCATAAAAAAACTAACAACATCGTTGAGCACATTTGTGAATACTAAACATATTGCAAGGAACTTCATATTTAATGTTATCGTCCTGCCTTGAATAAAAACACCGCACCCTGTTTATACAGTCCCCCAAAAATGCATAGCGCTACGTATGCAGGAAGTGAGTTGATACGTTAAACCCGCGAGCTCTAATCCCTAAAGTAAACTCGCAATGGCGGAACAGACGGGACATAATCTCTCTGCACAAAATGAAGTAGAATCTTCCAAAGAGCAGAGATACAGCGGATGAAACATACGAAGGAAAGATATTAATATGGTTAAAAATACCGCCTACGTTGGTGCCAAGCGAAGTTTGCTGAGAGAAACAAAAAAAAAAGGAGGTCGTTTTGGGATTACAGAGCACAGAATTGTCATTTTCTGCACTATTTAATTTGTAGAGCACAAAAATGAACACTGCGGGAAACAGAGAAATAAAAGGAACTGTTCCCCACTTTTGAAAAGCGTAGGAAGATGGGGAAAAGATGTTATTACACGCATACGTACCGGTCGCTGGTGGCAGAGTGGTTTGCTTAGAATATTTAAGAAGGGACCGTAATGAGCTTACGAAGTACTAAGTGTTTCTTTTTCGAGGTGGAAAAGTTTTTAACTTTCGCATTTCATGAATAGAAACTCCAGGAAGCCAGCAATACAAAGGGTGCTACTGCTTTTGATACTGTTAATCTCTGTTTTGTTCTTTTTCTTGATTTTCGTAGAGAGAAGTGAACTGTTTTGGCTTCGTTAATCCTGTATTACTCACGAAGGTCTTCACTCCCAAACCCCACGCTAGAGCTTAATTAAATTACCCCTGATGCCCATTTAAGGCTCAACTGATGACAGATAGCCAAGCTTAACTCATAAACGACGAAGAAAACGTTTCACTTCTATCTTATATGCTTTACATGCTGAAGATTCAGTAAAGACAGGGGGAAGGGGAGAGGGAGGCTTCAATAGAAAGGCGGCACAGCTAATAGCTCCGTCTTCAATTATTTTTTCATTACCCTCTCTTGTATGTGCTCTTTAATGACCTTTTTCTCTCACTCTCATGTTTTGTTCTCAAAGCAGTGTTTACAAATATCGTTAAGGAATTGAAAACAATAACTAGTGTTTGGGGAAAGAAAATGGCGCAGTATCTGTCTCATATATCGTTGGACACCTGAACCGAGCCGTAAGGGAAGGAATAAAGGAGGGAGTGAAAGAAGAAAGGAAGAACGAGGTGAAGTAGTGGAGGGCTTTTTCCACCATAGAATCGCGTGATATGATATTTAGGCCATTGTGTCCGCAGAACTGTGCAACCGCAGTGTGTTTATATTTCATTCAAAAGAGGCCTTTTCGCGGTTCTAGGCAAATGAGCTGAAAGCAACTTTTGTACACTAGCTTTCACACAACGCAGGAGTCGAGGAGACACTCGGCGCAAAGTTGCACGCCGGAAAAAAAGCGCGCGCTTTCAGGTGAAGCTTTTTGCGCGCGAAACGCGCTCGTTACGTCTGCGTCTAAAATATAAAGGCCCAGGTGCACTCCAGCTGGCCCGCTTGGTGGCGCAAAGTCGCCCGGTACTCTTTCAAAAGCGCGACTTAACGCCGGAGCTGGACAGTGACAAAGGGAACGCATTACAAACGCGCACTCTCACTGTCGCCGCCTTCATCCCGCCGCAGTGCTTGGCTCCTTCGCAAGAGAAGTTAGGCTTAGCAGATGTACCGTATTAACGCGTGTTTAATGCCCCCGCTCTAAAGCCGACAATTTCTGGTGTCTCCCTTTGAAACTGTGGGCCCTCAACTATTGGCGGTAGCAACATAGGACACAGTAATAATAACAATAATGTATAATATTGTCACGTGGTGGTGACTGCAATCCGGAGAGTAGAAAGACGGCGAAAATGGTGCTAAACAAAACTCGTTATTTGGGCTGACCTGCGCCCACAATGGACTGAATGACTCGGCGGCGTCGAAAGCAACAAGCGTGCTCGGCGGTCATCGAACAGAATGCCCGACGCTCTCGGCCGTCCTCAATTTAAAGCTGATAGCGAACTTTCGAGATACGGCGTGCAAAGTTGCCACAACATTCCGGAACAACGTAGAATCGGCTCCGCCTGAATAGGATCAATCAAGATATATCTGGTCGCGTCTTGCATCGCAAGCAAAGTGATAAAGCGGCGTGTCGGCAGCTTTGAAGAATGAACAAACACTACAAATATTCCGGGCAATATTAATAACAAAACCAGCCAAGAGAAAAAGAAAAAACGCCGTAAGAAAAGACGCGTAATTTTATCCATCTATGGTTCTTTAACGAGTATCAACATCACACTGCACAATGGCGATTTTGCATTTCGACCCCGGGTTCGAACCCGACCGCGGCGGCTGCGTTTTTATGGAGGAAAAACGCCAAGGCGCCCGTGTGCTGTGCGATGTCAGTGCACGTTAAAGATCCCCAGGTGGTCGAAATTATTCCGGAGCCCTCCACTACGGCACCTATTTCTTCATTTCTTCTTTCACTCCTTCCTTTATCCCTTCCATTACGGCGCGGTTCAGGTGTCCAACGATATATGAGACAGATACTGCGCCATTTCCTTTCCCCCAATACGAATTATTATTATTATTATTATTATTATTATTATTATTATTATTATTATTATTATTATTATTATTATTATTATTATTATTATTATTATTATTATTATTATTATTATTATTATTATTATTATTATTATTATTATTTCGGCCCCACCGAAATGCTGTTGTCACGCTCGGGATTCAATCCCGCGACCTCGTGCTACGCAGCTGGACACCAAAGCCACTGAACCATGGAGGCCGTCCTTTCCTGCACTTTTTTCATCTTTTAGTTGCAGTTTCTTGAACATCGGCAGGCCATATTTCATCAGAAATAATGGAAGCACAGAGTAAGCAGAAAAAAGTAATGCGCCTTAAAAATAAATTTTAGAATTAGGGCGCGATATCCTTGAGGTGCAACTCTAACTTGACAGTCGACGGAAGGCAGCGGAAAAAAAAATAAATACCGTTAATCGAAAGCTCAGTACAAAACTGATAACGACTCAAACTTGACGAGGAAAAACATATAAATCTGAAGAGAACTCGAGTAATAAAACACGCACTCCGAGCAAGAACGGAATCGAAGAGTAGCAAGGGAAAGTATTTGGGGAGTAAATGCGTTAAGCGTTCAGTCCCTTAGAAGACCAACCTTTACTCCCACGGAGGTTAATTGCAAAGGGATCACCAACTGTCCGTGCGTCGCGGGGACTGTCGCATTTACTTCCATTTTATCATGTTCTTTGGTTGGAACGACAACAATGAAATCATTACAGTGCAGATCACGGGGTATTGAAAGGGACTATAAGGACAAATTCAAGTTTCCTTACATCGATACATAGATTAATGCGCTTTAAAGGCAAAGAAGCTGCTCGCACTGAAAACGCTGTTTTCACAAGCTAGAAACGGCCGAAAAATGAAATACAGGTGGCGCCATCTTCGGTCGCTTCGGCAAGCAAAATGCGGTGACATCAGTACAGGGTCCCTGTTTGTACTGATCCCAGAGGCTAGGATACATCACCAATAATTTCCAATTAGTGATCACTGAGTCCCATTCAGTTCTGGCGTCACGAATTTGAATAGAATGGCGGGAAAAAAATGAATCCTCCATTTTTAAAAATCCAATTTTCTCACCAATCTATTTATTTATTTATTTATTTATTTATTTATTTATTTATTTATTTATTTATTATACCATCAGGCCCACTACTGCATTATAGAGGGGAGTGGTTACAAAAAAAATAAAATCAATTTAACAAACTGGAGTTAATGGGACAGAAAAGGTACAAACATGACTCCTACATGTACATTGTTAGCTAAGTCGTTCAGGAGGACAAAAAGACAACACAATATAAAATGTATCCTAGTTATACAATGTCAGCCAGAACGTTCTTGAATAATTGATGATCGATGATTGTGGCCGTCGAAGAAGGAGGGTGATTCCACTCATTCGATGTGCGTGGAACGAATTACTGAAAAAAAGTTTGTGATCTGCAGAAAGGGATGCCAAGCTTATGAATGTGGTCTAGTCTTGGCGATACGTACTCAGGTGGTGAGATAAGTCCGGCACGAAACTGCGGGTGATAGAATAATTTGTGAAAAAGGCACGGACGAAAAATTTTGCGACGTGATGACAAAGATGGCAAGTTAAGGCTAGATTTCATGGCACTGATGCTTGCTGTTATGGTAAAGCTAAAAAGTGTGAAGCAAGAAGAATTATTCTGAACCATTTCCAATGCCTGTGTTATGTTTGTTTTACCTGGATCCCAAATGAACGCCGCGTACTCGAGCTTGGGCCGTATTAGAGTTTTAAAAAAGATTAATTTTAGAGGGAAGTTCTTTGTAAAAGTTGCGTCGTTAAGTATCCAAGCATTCGATTAGCGTTGGATATTATTTGGGCGATGTGAACGTTTCAAGTTAGATCAGGGGTGATGTGAAAGCCGAGATACTTGTAAGTAGTTACCGGATCTAACGGCGCGTTATTAAGAGAATACACAGGAAGTTCATTAGCATTTCTTGGCACACACATAAATTTACACATGTTAATTTTCAATGCATTAACCATAATTTACATCATGCAGAAACAGCGTTAAGGTCTGACTGGAGCCTGGTTATGTCGTCATCACAAGTTATTTCGGTGAATATTACACAATCATCAGCAAATAAGTGAATGTGCGAGGAGACGCAGGAAGGTAAGTCATTAATGTAAATGAGAAATAAAAGAGGCCCAAGCACAGAGCCTTGTGGTACACCCGAGTGAATTAGACATTGATTCGAGGTTACGTCATTAACTGAGAAAAACTGTGAGCGGTTAGTCAGGAAAACCTCAAGCTAGTACAGAATTTTGGTATCAAGTTTTATTTGATGCAGTTTGTAGATTAATAAACTACGACACGCGTTATCGAATGCTGTTGAAAAATCTAAAAATATTAAAAGTCAGCTACTGAAGGGTGATTTAGTATTAGGTGGAGTTTATGCGTGAACGACATTAGCTGGGTTTCGCATGAGAATGTTTTGCGAAAGCCGTGCTGTAATTGTGATAAAAATGAGTGCGCTTCTAAAAGTTGGAAATCTGAGAAAAGAGAATATGGGGTTCAAAAATTTTGCGTGGTATACTGGTTAAAGAAATGGGCCGATAGGTAAGTGGGCATGTTTCGTACCTGATTTGTGGAGTGGAATCCCCTTCCCAACCTTCCATTCAGCGGGCAGTGAACCTCTCTCAAGTGATTGCTGAAAAATATTTGAAAGTATAACGAAACAATACGAGTTAGTGTTTTCCAGAACTTTGGAATAATTAGGTCACAGCCAGGACCAGATGAAAGTTTCAGTGATGTGATTACTTTTTCGCGAACTGGTTCAATGGATAAAGGGTGCATTACAGCAAAGTCGTAAGAATGTATAGTTGGGTGAGTGGCATGGGTGGGTTCCGAAAAGTTGCGTGTAAAAACCTCCTTTAAAGATGGATGCAGAATCTGCAGACGGCACGTTGTTTTCATCGTCATCAACAAGGGTTATTATGTCGTCATTCTTTGGGTTAATGGTGCGCCAAAACATTTCCATGTCAGTAGATAGCATAGATGGCAGTGTGTTTTTTAAAAAGTTATTTTTTGCACCCTTAAGGACTTTGATGTAGTCGTGAGATGCACGTTTGTAGGCTGCCTGTTTTCCACTGTTAGCAGATTTTTTAGCTGATTTGTATAAACACTTTTTTTCTGTAAGATAACCGCTTGATGTGAGTGTTGTACAGGGAGCGTGGCTGTTAGAAGAAACAGTGTATGTAGAGATAAACTTTTCTGTTAATTCATTACTTTTAGCAATAATCATGTCCCAGTTCACTTGTACACTGCGGTGGTCGAAATCTGTGAGGAAAGTGTCAAGAAATATGCAGAGCTCTTTGTTAATGGAATCAAGATCTGCTTTCTTGTAGTCCCGAATGGTCTTGGTTTTCTTTCTGATTTTTGGCCGTGAAATGTTGATGTTTACATTAATAAGAGAACGGTCCCTCAGAGGAGGTAAATAACTAATGTTCGAAATAAATTCGGGCCGAGTTGTTAGCAGCAGGTCAAAAGTACTAGCAACTTGTGGTGTGGTTCTGGTAGGCTGTGTTATGAGTGACTGAAAGTGAATAATGCACACAAGTCGAGAAAATCTTTTGCTATCGTAGAAAAGTGGTGTATGATAATGGGTTCGTTATCCCATGCAATATTTGGAATATTTAGATCGCCAAGCGAAAACAGGGGAAAGAAAGGGTGGCGTGTTATGACGATGTTGATCGCATCTTGCAATTAGTCAACAAAGGAGGCAGAGTGAGTAGGAGAACGATAGCATGCACCAATTATATCTTTTGTGGAAATTTATTTCAATAACGGCCCATACTATCTGCAAGTTAGTAGTAATACTAATATGCTGAGAGCGTAAGTCTTTGTTAATAGCCAGAACACCGCCACCTTCCTTTATCGTAGGGTCGCAGCGATAAACAGAGAAGTGATGAGCGGTTAAGAAAATTCCGTGGTCGCGAACATGCGCATGCAGCCAATTTTCAGTAAGTGCAACGATATCAGGGTTACGGGTGTGTATAGTAGAAGTGAACGAGTCGTGTTTGGTTTTAATGATTCAAATGTTAGTTAACAGGACTGATAGGGGGGATAAACGACTACCACTGCCCCTTGCGCCTCGCTACGCACTGCCAGGGGATGAAGTGCACTGTAACATGTATTGTTTGTGAGGCACATTCTGTCACACTGCCGTTCCCGTGGTCGTACATGTACAGTTTCTTGTTCACCAATAACTTTTTGTAGCGCAGATGAAAGAGGGGTGTTCCCGGCAAACTATTTGCAAAGGCTATCAGTTTACTTCGAGCATGTCTGGTGGTGGATGAGGAATCAACATGTATTGCTATGTCTTGTACTTTTAGTTCATTACGTACGAAAAACACATTTTCTTTTATTTTGTAGTAGCTGAATTTTTGCAATGATGGGGCGGCATTTGTTAGGCGAGGACAAATCGAGACGATGAAAGCGTTCAATTGTCATATCAGGTAAATTGACGCGACGACTTGTCAGCATGTTTACTATGAGGACTTCAGATTCGTCCCATGATTCCCGAGAATCAGGGAAACCGTGAAAAATTACATTTCTTCGAGACATGTCCTCCAGGTCATTAAAGCGAGATTTGATAGAATCAAGCTGAGCCTTTCAGGACTCCAAAGATTTCTGGAAGCCTGTAACCCGCTGTTCAAAGTCATCAAAACACTTTGTTTTTTTCTTCAAGGGCGTCAAGTCTTTCTTGGATGCAGCCAATCTTAGTTTCGATGTTTTTTGGGTAGCCTTGATTGCTTTAACATCGCCAACCAATTCTGTTCGACACTTAGAGGACTGAACAGATCGCAGTTGAATATCCTTGAGAAGTTTGAAATGAACGGCCATCTGTTCCGAGGGTTCATCAGGTAATGCCATTCTCAACGGGTGTTATGTCCAGGATTGGATTCGATGTCGCCACAACAAAGTAAGAGCACAAACATATGAAAAGACTCGCAAATAATTTAAGAAAGCACTTGTGCGCACGGGAGCAGCAACAAGCAGATATCATCGCTTCTCTTAGCGTACAAGGAAAAAGGCATTACACATCTGCGAAGTGCAGAGAGGCGGAATGTAGGCCACGTTGCTGTTGCTACTCCGGTAGCAACCGAATAAATATAAACACAGCCGAATGCGACCGAATAAATATAGGCATAGCCACAAAGTTCCAAACAATGCATTTAATTAGGAAGAAAAGAATTCACAGGGACACTTACTTCTATAATGTGTCGACAATGCGGTAGCATTAGAACTTGTGTTTGCGGACATCGCTCCTTGTCTAGTGACGTCAATTCCTTCTAGCCAATGAGCGAATTTTATTACCGACCACACATTCCTTTTTTTTTTCGGACGAGGCTTCTAATGCTTTCGCCTTAAAGTCTGAGACGGAGTGGTCTTGCCTGTCCATTTAAAACTGTACGAATTCAACAAAGTTATTAATTCATCCTTTGCAATGTGAAGAGCGAAGAATTTAAAAGATTCCAACACTGACTGGCCATGCGTGTCGTCTTTTAAGAAACAGCCGTAGCTGCAGCAGCCCGTGCTTTTCCGCTCTGTGCTTTGTTCAGCTCCGCATAGTGCATGCAAACAAGCATGGCGCACTTCACCGCCAGACACGCGTGGGGAGTTTGTCAAGCAGCAGCGCGTGTAGTTAGTTCGCCGCACACAATCATGCACGCCTGCACCTGTGGATGCGAACTTCCATGCGGACTGCGCATCCCGCGCTCCTGATTAATGAGATGCACGCTCAGAGCGGACTTAGGAGCACCGCCGTGCGATGCAAATTCAGCGAAAAGCAGTGGCTTTATTCCGAGAAACCCCTAGTCGCCGCAGCCCTGTTTCGTTTAAAATGCGAGCAACTGTTTAGCTCTTTCTTTGCACAACTGTCTCTTTTTCTGGAGCCGTGACCTGTTAGGTTGGAAATGTATTCACGAACTTCCAAACTCTCCTACGGGAATAAGCTCCTTCGTGCCGGTTCACTTGTACATGTGGCTCGGTTTAGAGTACGACACAGTGTGGTCTGTGGAACGCGTAGCGGCGTTAAAAAATACCGTCACGCTTGGAATAGCCGTTCTGATACTGGTAGAATTCGCAAGCATGATAGGAGATTTCAATGCTCACTCACTTTCGCGTGCTTGATTCTGTACCCTTATCTGTCTCTTTCTTCGTAACTTTGTGGCGCCTCTTCCAGAAAGTATACACTAAACTCTTCCTTCCTTTCTTCTTTCACTTTACCCCTTTATCTCTTCCCTTGAAGCGCGGTTCGGGTGTCCACCGAGATATTCGAGACAGGTACTGCGTCATTTCTTTTCCTCGGAACTAATTTGCAGTTTTCAAACTTGCGCTACCTGCGGTCGTCTTATACACTTCACGGGGCATGCAGCTGCGCCGAGTATGCGGGTCACTAGAGAATGGCCACTATGCGGACGCATCTATCTCAAAAAGTTACACTCTCATCATCATCACCATCATCATCATCATCATCATCATCATCATCACCACCACCACCACCACCATCATCATCATCATCATCATCAGCCTGACAGCACCCACTGCAGCGCAAAGGCCTCTACCATGCCTCTCCAATTAACCCTGTCCTTTGCCAGCTGCGCCCACCCTTTGCCTGCAAACTTCATCTCATTCGCCCACCTACCTTCAGCCGCCCCCTGCTGCGCTTGCCTTCTCATGGAATCCACTCCGTTACCCTTACAGGGCCAGCGGTTATCTCGCATTCGCATTACATGCCCTGCCTACGCCCATTTCTTCCTCTTGATTTCGACTAAGACCAATAAAACAACAGTTGAACCTTGTTACAATAAAATAATGGATATAACGAATGAATGACGATACCCCTTGGAAGCTCGGTCAACACGGGCTGTAACGAAGCTACCGCTGTAACGAAATAATGCCCGGCTTCTTCAACTTCGTTATAACGAGGATAAGCTGTATATGCGAACATACTGAGGTCATCAGTATAGCGCCGGCTACACTGATGAAGACGTTTTTCCTCCATAAAAACCCAGCCGACCGCGGCGGCTGCGTTTTTACGGAAGAAAAACGCTAAGGCGCCTGTGTGCTGTGCGATGTCAGTGCGTTGTCAGATCCCCAGGTGGTCGAAATTATTCCGGAGCCCTCCGCTGCGGCACCTCTTTCTTCCTTTCTTCTTTCACTCCCTCCTTTATCCCTTCCCCTGCGGTGCGGTTCAGGTGTCCAACGATATATGAGACAGATATTGCGCCATTTCCTTTCCTCCCAAAACCAATTATTATTATTACATCATATACATTGACCTTGACAGCCGCATTTCGATTGATGCGAAAAGTAATAAGTGTTGTGAACCTAGACATTGATGTTCATAAAAGGTGCCGTATGCTCAAAGTCAGGCTGCAGTTTCCGGTGTTGGCTAAGGTCACTGAGGTTAGAGGTGAGTAGATGGCTACGCTCTCTATGTGTTGGATAAACAACTACTGATGGCGCTCTACTATTATGATCGAAGAACTCTGGCCGGTATATCGACCGTACCGGTGCCAGGGACTAGTAGCAGTTCTAATACAAGTGCCGGTACCGCACACCAGTGCCAGTAAATTACAGTTTTGGCCGATCGCTTATTGTTTCCAAAATAACCTCGCACATTCTATCGGTAGACAGTGCCAACGCTACAGGAGCCCAGCCACCGGATGTTGCTGGGATAAAATTCAATTATCCGAGAATGTTTGCTTGAGAGAAAAAGGGAAGGAGAGAGAAAGAAAAATGAGGCAGACGAAAACGGCAAACACACGAGGAGCTGCGCAAAGAGGCCGGCCGGTATTTGGGGACTAAACCCACAGTGCTCCTTTTGCAGTACACCGCAAATGTTTGGCGAAGTGGCGGGCATTTTCTGTTTTCCCGTATTCGATACTTTAGAAAGGCAAACAAGTACATACACAGGCGCTCGCTGCCGACGAATCCGCACTAAAGGCATAAAAGAAAGGAATGGCCGGGGGAAAAGGAATTAAGGGGATGTTGGGAACTGTGTAGAGCGTGTCTTCAAACTCGGCCCGCTCAAGTATGCATTCATGTTTACAGTTCCGATGCGCGTGGCTTCCATTAAGGACACGCGAATCGCAGTAGCCAGTCAGGAGGTATATAGTTCCTTTTTCCCATTTTTTTTTAAATTTCTCTTCCCTCTTTTTCCTTCCCCTGTCTGTCTTTCACCAGCTTCTCCACTTACGGGCTCTCTTATCGAATTCTCAGTGAGCGGTTAGCGCGGAGCCCAGCCTTCCAATCTTGAAGTGTTTTTCTCGACGAGAAGAAAAAAAAACAAAAAAAAATGCAACTGCGATAAAGTAGGCAGCCTTCCCTAAATTAATGACTTGCTCCGAACATGGTGGCGCTCCCGTCGAAGTCGCCTTATTTCATTTATATTTTTGTTCATCCACTTCCCTTCGCTTCCCTCTCTCCCGTTTTTAATTTACCTTTCCAAGACGTGCTTGACGAGCGCCATTGGGGAGTGAAAGAAATGGAAGGAATAATAAACAGCAATGAAAAAAGAATGAACAAGTTGTGCGTTTCTTTTCGTCGCTGGCTCCTCGTTTCACCGCGAGCCTTTCTTCAGAGGGAAAAAAAGGAAGAAGAGAAAAAAGAAAGATATATCTTTCCTCAAACGAAGATTTTTTTGCCGATTGAAAAAAAAAAAATCTCCCTCTCATTCTTTCATTCTTCCCCCTCTAACAACCACCCTTTAATCATCTTCCTTTCAGTGGTGTTTCCGTCTATTTCATTCGTTAAAAAAAAGCAAGGTGAATTATAATCGGGAGTGGGCTATCCTTCTCTCAATGACTTTGATTTCTGGAAGTACTGTATTGACTCGAATTTAAGCAGCCGGTGATTGTAAGCACTTGCCGTCCAGGTCGTGTCTTTTTGCAGCCGTTGCTGTGGCGAAAGATATAAAGGTATGTTTATAACGATGACCGTAACAACGACAAACTTAACAATAATATTAAAATGTATTAAATGAAGCAGAGCTAAACTTCTGTGTGAGTAAGTTCGAGGGCTCTATTATTGTCTTATTGCCATATTTGTAGCGTGCCATTTTGCAACGACCGTGATTATGGTGGCTTGTAGTAATGCGATTGCTCATTGTGTACAGCTTTTCTTTTTGTTACTTTATGGCGTACACAGTGGTGTCTACGATTCACTGCCCGACATTCCCTAATAATATTACTTACTGCATTGTGAATTATATTCTGCACTCCGTGTTGCAGCACGTCTTGTTATGCACTATGCTGTCATTTTGCGTTGTTTTTTTATCACCTCTGAGACAAGGAGTAGCCCCACCACTGTCATGCACCAACCTATTGTTATATAACAGTGCAACAACTAGAAAGCATCGAGGTTTCTTTGGTATAACCCGCACTTCGTTATATCCGTACTCAACTGAGGTATTTACCGGCGGGTAAAACGAGGCCGGAATAACATTTAGTTGGAAGGCTGAGTGGTGTTTAAGTCGCTGCCTATGTCCCTGTTATTGCGGTATCATGACCGCGCCGAGAATTCCGGCCGCTTATAGTGTGATGTGATAGACCGCGTTGATAGCGCGAGCGCCCTTTTCCATTGAAATGTAATGAAGAAAAGAAAAAAGAAATTTGCATTAAACGGCCAAGGGCTCGTGCGCTCGGGTTAAGTTTGACAGTACCGCGCACAGTTGCGTTAGACTCCTGTACGTCTACCTCAAACCTTTAAAGCTGATGAAGTCACGAACATCTACGTGAAATTATCTCGAGACGTGCGAGGTTCTGCCTTTGCATTTTGTTTTATGTTTCTGGGCTTCCAAAGCAGTCCTAGACTTCCGGCTTCATCAAAAAGAGGAGAATGCAATGAAAGGAAGAGCAGCTGAAAATTAAAAAAAAAGAGAAAGCTCGCTGTCTAACTCTTTGGCATGTCTCAAAGGTGGATTCATTTGCTAAGCATTTAAAGGGTTTCTTCGAGCGGTCTTTACAAAGGAGTTTAGGGGACGGACATTAATGTACAAAACTAAAGCTCCCCCTGAAACTAAGTGAGCGCGCGGATTGGAGTGAAGCTATGATATTTTGGGCTGATTTTTTTTTTTCTTGATGGGAGCGACAGAGAGCCAAGAGTCCTGTTGAAGTTCAGTTTCACCAGAGAGCGGAGTAACACCCGCGCGAAAGCGGAGAGCCCTGGCGTATGTACCCCTACATTCTCATAAAAAGCTCGCAGGTTTTTCCTTGGTACGGTTGTATTCGTGCAAAAAATGCAGAATTGTACGTAGTAGCTACCTTCTCTTTGTGCTAGCTACTCTTAGCGGCGCTCTCATAGAGGCCCATATATTCTTAGATGCAATGTATCATCTACACTTGTATATACACAGGTACTCCTCCGTTACTCACGTGACCTTAGACTCGTATTGGTGATATGGGCTTCCACCGAACCCCATGCTAAATCTTCCTTTTGCATTGGTTTTTGAGGAAAGGCAATGGCACAGTAATTGTCTCACGCATCTCGGCGGACATCTGAACCGCGCCGAAAGGGAAGGGGTAAAGGAGGGAGTGAAAGAAGAAAAGAAGAAATAGGTGCAGTAGTGGAGGGCTCCGGAATAATTTCGACCACCTGGGGATCTTTAACGTGCACTGACATCGCACAGCACACGGGTGCCTTACTATTTTGCCTCCATAAAAACGTAGCCGCCGCGGTCGGGTTCGAACCCGGGAACTCCGGATCAGTAGCCGAGCGCTCTAACCAGGAATAAGGAAGAGAATCATAATTGGAGGCAGTCATCATCATCGTCAGCCTAATTTTATACACTGCATAAGAAAGGCCTCTTCGCCTGCGCACCTACTGACCTTTACAGCAACATGCCCGCC
This sequence comes from Amblyomma americanum, assembly GCF_052857255.1. NCBI lineage: Eukaryota > Metazoa > Arthropoda > Arachnida > Ixodida > Ixodidae > Amblyomma > Amblyomma americanum. The sequence goes on from NC_135504.1 coordinate 7,794,580, forward strand.
CACCCCCATCATCTCATCCTCCAAGATTATTCTCGACTGTTCCGGCTGTTTTCCTTTTCCTTGGAATGCATTCCGTTACCTTAGGGGGCCATCGGTAATCTTCCCTTCGCGTTATACATGCCCTGCCCATGCCTTTTCCCGTCTCTTAATTTATGCGATTGTGTTGGGGTGGTCAGGCGAGGTGTGGTGGGGTGAGGTCATGTGTGGTGTATGTGTGGTGAGGTGAGGTGTGGCTACATGTAAGCTACATGTGGTCTGGTGGTTATGTGTGGTGATGTAGGGTGAAATGAGGTGTGGTGAGGTCACGTAAGGTGTGGTGTGGTGAGGTATGGTGAGGTGTGTGTGTGTGTGCTGAGACGCAGTGTTGTGAGGTGCGGCGAGGCTTGGTTTGGTCAGGTGTGGTGTGGCACGCTCTACAATCGTGTTGCAACGGATATTCTTGGTGAAGACGAGATGAACGAAGTGTCTCGGAGGTGTGCGTGCTCCGGGCTTGGGTGCTCTGTGCTGTGCTCTGTGCGGGCCCTGTGCTCTTGACCTGTGTGCTGTGCCCGGCGTTCTTGCGTCGTTCCCGCCTTGGAACACGTAACATTATTCACTGATATGGTATGGTATCGAATCCAGTGATACATTGTGGTATATCTAATTCACGCGTATCTTACATGGGTCATCACAAAACATACGGCCCCAACTAAAACTCATCTGATTGTTCCATATACTGCCCAGTGTATGTTAATTGCCGATACGTTTATATTTTATGGTTGCATTGATGGTATTCAACCTGGACGTCGTTGTTAAACTCATCAGAACTGCTTCAGCCTGTGCAGTTATTTTGTTACACATTCGTCTATTCGTCACTTGCTTTGTTTTCCCACCGTGCTGGAAACCTGACAGCAGGATTGTAGAATCAATAACTAATAAAAAAAATGACGCATTATACAACTACCTCTGAAACAGTGAAACTAACGGCAATATTCATTAATCAATAGGTAATTGATAGCGTTGTCAACAACGATGGAGCATTAATCAATGCCTCACTCAGGAAAAAGCCCAAGCCGACCTAACGATCCCGCTCTTCTCTAAAAAAATTTAAATTTAAGGTAGTCTGTGGAAGAGGATAAGTATAAGGCAGAAAAGGCAGCATATAGCGCTCAAAGAAACCTCGGGAGTCTAAAGCAGCAGCCATTACCTTCCCGTGTATTCCAAATACATATTCTACGAGCGCCTTTTTCGGTTTGGCGAGCTCCGAGAACGAACCCGTCATCTCGGCTCGCTTCCCGAAGCCGCGGAACGTAGTCACGTTCCCTTTTAATTACGGCGCCGGCTTAATTATGTCCTTCCGATCGAGACGGATGTCGTACACGGCGGATTCTCGTACGCTCGGCATCGGCAACGGGTGCTGCTGTAGGGAAGCGCTTTAGGGAAACCGGGCACTCAAAAAATGCAAGGGGGAAAACAGGGCGTTCCGGGTGTCATAAGGAAAACGGGATCTAGAAAATGGCGAAATAAGACTCTGCGGAGCGGTGCCGTAAGGAACCAGGGAAGTCAAAAATGAGGGGGCAAAGAAATAGGGTGTTTCGGGAATTCAAAAAAGGAGGAAAGGTGATTCGGTACTTGTCTGTGATTAATGGTTACCGACACTCCGCTTTCTATTCCTCCTTAAGACTTTTTTGCAGGCGGTTTACTTTTCTATTTCTTTTTTAACACATCGATCAACGGAAAGAGAGTCGATGGTGGCTGTGCTAGGAGTTCTTCGCAGAGCCGCTATTGCCGGCGATGAAACCGGAGATGACTACAGTACTGGATCAGTAGCCGAGCGCGCTAACGACTGAGCCACCGCGGCGGATCCCTTCCCTTACGGCGCGGTTCAGGTGTCCAACGATATATCAGACAGATACTGCGCCATTTCCTTTCCCGAAAAACCAATTATATATACTACAGTACTGGCATCTTCTTCACATTCTAACTTCTTCGGACAACTCTTGACAAGCAACGGAATACCACAACTCGCCTGGTCATTGGTGGACATCCTGCACCGTAAACAGAAAGGCCGTAACGTGTCCTCTAGCGTAATGCCTTTTATAAAAGAGAGTGCGCTGTACAGCTTACTCCCTTTTTACTCCTATATAGGCGCATTCGCGTTTAGAGTGTACAGACTGTCATCGGAAATACGTGTAGTTTGTAATTATTGTTTCCAAAGAATTAAAACTACGCACGAAGCGGATAGCCTAACGCGGCTGTTAACTTTGCGGCAGTCAGCTGCAACCATTCGAGGTGTTGTGATCATGGTTATTGGCAAACTTCTTTGTTTCAACGTTGTTCTATTCTTCTTTGTCCCGTCTTTATTTTATATTACGAAGCTAACATGTTCTTACGTTTAATGTTACACTGTAAGCTATGCTCTTATTTTTGTCTGACACTTTCTTGTTCAGTTCCTGCATTTCTTTTCTCCCTTTCGTTCTTAACCTGCATAGGAGTTCGCCATCAGTCATTGACTATGAATCTTTTTTCTGAATATCACATTTTGTAACCACACTACATGTCTGGCACTAAAGTTATGATTCCCGACGCAGCCATAAATGTATAGAGGACATCTATACAGCTTTGTCAAAACAGTGACGCTGAACAAATGCAGCTTTGTTCTGAGGCGTGGACATGGGACCAGAACATTTCATGGACAGTCGTTCTACCAACTAAGCTAACCAGATCTACCTAAACACATAGTAGACCGATGCCTAGCAAATCAACGACACGAAGCTGAAATTGTTTGTCCAATGTTCGTGAAATTACCCGTCAAAGTGGAGTGGATATGAAGCGTGAAAAACGATTACCACCAGCTTTCGCAGTAGCTGTATTGACAATTTTGACAAAATCGATGCCAGAACAGCGTGATTTGCTAGATTGCCTGTGTGGTTCACCGGCGTGTTTATCCGTTGTCACAGTTTTGCAGCAAAAAAAAAAAAAATCATCTTAAGAGCGTTGTTACGTGAACATTTGCACCCTGTCGAAATAAAAGAACCACGCAGGTCTCAAATCGTGAGTTTTCCGGTGCGATCAATAGAGAGCCCATGGGAAAAGGATGTTTCCACACTGTAATGCAAGCACTTTCTCAACCATGGCAGCGCTGTTCTTACCAGGCACTCAGCCTTTATTTCTAAAGAAATGATCTGCCTAGACTAGAAGGGCCAATGTAAATAGGAGGTGCTATAACGAAACGCTGAGCACGCATGACTAACGGGCGCATTTCAAGCGCGAAGTGTTTTGTGCATGACTGCGCCTGTAATTGCGGGCCTTATTGCGGTATGCGTGTGCTGATACGGTGCTTTGTTATGCGCGGAGAGTGTGTGGATACTTACATATTGACTTGATTCGAATTCTATTCCATGCTGATTATTTCTGCCATTTAAATGGCCCATGATTGCACTGCCGCTGGAATCAGTAATTACTGACAGAGGAGCAGAAGGCGAGAATAGGAGAGAATGGAAACAAAATAATTGCATCACACAGGCCTACATTCATTGCATGCCTTCCACCCACTGCTTGCGAACAAGTAGGGCGAACCAGTGACCCGCCGCGGTGGCTCAGTCGTTAGGACGCTTGGCTACTGATCCGGAGTTCCCGGGTTCGAACCCGACCGCGGCGGCTGCGTTTTTATGGAGGAAAAACGCTAAGGCGCCCGTGTGCTGTGCGATGTCAGTGCACGTTAAAGATCCCCAGGTGGTCGAAATTATTCCGGAGCCCTCCACTACGGCGCCTCTTCCTTTCTTCTTTCACTTCCTCCTTTATCACTTCCCTTGCGGCGCGGTTCAGGTGCGCGCCGAGACTTGAGACAGATACTGCGCCGTTTCCTTTACCCAAAAACCAATTATTATTATTATTACAGAAGAAGTCTATATTCATATTTAAACTTGCACATGGTTTATAAAATTTATGAGCACGAAAAAGCGCCGAAGGCGTAGCTTTACGAATTTAAACTCGAACGAGAGTGACTGGCATATTATTCCAGTTCGTTTCCCGCGAAGAAGCATGACTGACAATCGCCGGGTCTTGCTTACCTGACTTCATGGTTTTGTCATTCACCCGTTGTACGCTAGTCGTGGTCGTTGGTTTCGTGGATTTTAAATTCTCTCCAAAGCGCGGTTCGACCATTCCACTGTCACGTAGGCCGTTTTCAAACGCCAGAGAGCGAATTTTTTCCCTGCCTCTCCGTTTATTTTTTTTTTCAACCTAAAAAAAATATTTTTTTGGCTCCCACAAGATCGCCGCCACTGAAAACAATGCAAGAGTTTGTCGTGAAATTTTTAAACAAGCTTGATTATAGCTACATGACGGAAGCCAACAGTCACCGAAACTAAGGAGCATATGGCATGTTTTTTTTTCTTTAATTTGTGGCGTTCATGGGTGGGAGAGTAATAGGAAAATTATTTTTTAAAGATAACTGATCAGAAACCACAATACAAAACAACCACCTGCAGGCGGTGGGATACGAACCCACGATCTCTGAATTTCGCGTCCGGTGCTCTACCAACTGAGCTACGGCAACGGCTAGGCAATCTTCTGGTTTCGGGGGTATTTATGTGTGGTGCAACCGAACCTTGAGAGCATTCACCAGCGCCACCCACGCCCATAGCGGCGGACGTAGTACGTCCTGTATTACCGCGTGTGCCACGTGAAACGTGATCGACTGGTGAGGGCAGAAGCTGTGAGACAGCCCTCTTATGCTACCAATGGCATCACGATTGCTAGAATTATACCTAGGCTGCGCAACGCCGCCATATTGGATAGATCGATGCTGTCCCCCTATAGATTATGACAGTCGCCAGTAGCGTCATTCATTTCAATGCTGGTGTTAGTTACTCCATTGTTTCAAGTCAATTCCACTTGGTCCCGAACACGCCAGGCTCTCCCTCATCAAGACTTCGAGGAAGTATCTTGAAAGAAAGCAGAGACGAAGTGAACAGTCAGGTTTGGTAAACCAAGAAAAAACTATTTTTCATTGCACAACCGAACTCTACTGTACAGCCTCCTGGCTTCCGCTTGTCCACGACAGAGCTGAAAAAGAGGTACAGTGTTACACATTTCTATACAATTGTTCCAGACAACCATGGCAGAACAAAAAGAACAGGAAGGGGCTACTGGAAGTGACTGGAAGGTCCTCTTCAGCACGTTGTCGTCCACTGCACCACAACCCGGACTTGTCTACAGCAGACGTGCAGAGGGGTACGTCGTACAAACACCACACATCCCACCCCACCACACATCCACTGTTCTTTGTTACGGCTCTTCTTCAGCGCGGGGTCACCAACCGCGGCTCTGTGCCTAGGCTGTGCTCTTTGTACACGAGGATCGAGTATAGAGCATAGGTGGAGGGGGGCGTGGTGTGACGTCACTTCCTTCCGTCGCTCGGCGGCCAATCAGGAACAGGAGCCGTCGTCCCAGCCGCGGCGCCACCTCTCGTCGACGCGTGCGCAGTCGAACTCCGGCTTGCCCAGCTTCCGGTTGACAGCGTTGTGCTGCTCGCACAGCCACTGCGCCAACTCGGCACGGCTGGTCACACGGGGAGGGCTCGACTCCAGCCTGCGCCAACGAGAGACACGGGCAAAAGCAAAGAAACGACGCTCTGAATATTTCTGTAAATGAAATCCGATGTAGAGAGGAAAAAGAAAAACTCCCAGATATTTAGACTTGTTAAGGGAGGGAGGGTAATGAGAGAAAGAGGTGTCGTAGTAGAGGGCTCCGAATAATTTCTGCCACCTGGGGTTCTTTTCACGTGCACTGGCATCGCACAGCACACGTGCCTGTAGCGTTTTGCCGCCATCCAAATGCTACCACCGCAGCCGGGACTGAACCTGCATCTTTCGGGTCAGCAGCCGAGCACCATAACCACCGAGCCACCACGGCGTTTTTTCTTTTTTTTAACGAAAGAAGAAGCGACGGAGATGTTGGTATTTGTAAGCCAGAAGCACCACACAAAACCCACAGCTGCACGGTCCCAATGACGTTGTCAAAAGGTCCAAACAAATTTCCACCAAAAATTTAACAGTACCGATAACAAATACCAGTAACCTTGCCAACATTAACACGAAAACACTTGGCAACGATGGGCAATAGACACTATGGGAGCAAAATGAGCGAACGCGTCAGAGTTCTGAACAGCGTACGAAAAAGTTGAATCGACCATAAAAAAATCTTTAATTGCTTTTGATGAATGAACCAGCCTCGCAGTGCGTGCCTCCTGAGTGGTCCTTCGTAATTCTACAACTGCTTCATTCATCACACATGTACAGAACTAGCTCAGCTTTTATTCTTTAGTGACAGACTTCGTGCGTGCGTGCGTGCACGTCTGTGTATCTGCGCGCGTGTGCGCGAAAAAGAAGGAAAAACGGACGAAATAAACATCGGCAGAAAAAAGAAAGACATGATATGAGATTAAGGATGCAAAAGAGGTAATGGCTACTTTCAAGGTCTACACAAAGGTGCACGTTCACATAACACGCGCGCCCGCACACACACTGCAGTATGTTCAAACTACAAGCGAATCAGCGTCTTTTCACGCAGCACAACAATAAAGTTCAGTGCGAAGAGTACGCTTAAACACACCCGTGGAGACCAGCGCCTTCCGCACTTTTCGCGGCCAATTTTCCGACCGCCCCGTCCATCCTAGCGCACCTCGTTGTGTTCCCCGTTGGGAAGGCTCAGCTCTTTCACCGCAGTAGCTTCGTTTCTCAGGCGGCCGAAGCCAATCCAATCCACTAATGGCCGGCCTTCCGCCGCCACGGAGTCAAGGTAAGTGCACTCTAGTCAAGGCAAGCGCGAACCCCAAGAGCGCCACCCCACTGCACGGTTGTCCCCACGCAAACTCCAACGAAATAGACGCAGGGACAACAACAGCTCGACCCTTCCGCTCGCCGTATGGGGGGGGAAGAACCCTATACTACGTGCGAAGAGGGCCGCAGAGTGGAGCCACTTAATTAAAGCAACGCCCAGCGGCTGACACTACGCGAGGACGGAGAAAGTGAGGAAGCGGTTAGACGAAGAATGCTGGCGGGATGGAAAATCAGGACTGGCTTCTCTGCAATGTTTTATGACAACAGGGCAGCAGGCCTCCCGCTAGAGGAACAAGTGTACAGGACTATGATGAAACAACCGGCGATGAAGAGTGCAATTAAGGTAACGGTTCGGAAGAAAAATATCATAAGGATGGAAGTGACGAGCCGCCGCGGTGGCTCAGTGGTTAGGGCGCTCGACTACTGATCCGGAGTTCCCGGGTTCGAACCCGACCGCGACGGCTGCGTTTTGGCGCGTGTGTGCTGGGCGATGTCAGTGCACGTTAAAGATCCCCAGGTGGTCGAAATTATTCCGGAGCCATCCACTACGGCACCTTCTTCCTTTACTCTTTCACTCCTTCCCTTATCCCTTCCCTTGCGGCGCGGTTCAGGTGTCCAACGATATATGAGACAGATACTGCGCCATTTCCTTTCCCCAAAAAAACCAATTATTATTATGGAAGTGACTGAGATGAGAATGCTTAGATGGATATGTGGAGGGACCAGGGAGGATAAAGTAGAAATAACCATGTAAGTGGAACGGTTAAGGTGGCAAGGATGAGCAAGGCTTCCGTTTATTGGTTCACTGCGAATAAATGTACTAGCGATGGGAACGGCATGCGTGCTGGACGGCTGAAAACCTGCGCTGAGGAAGCGACACCAGGCCGTGGTTGCTCCCAGACTCGAGGAGTAACCTCTGCGGTCGTTGTGCATGTAAGCCTTAGGCAAACGATTGATCGATGGCAGTGTCCCCGCCCGCATTGGCGACACTGCTAAATGCGGTAAACCTGGAGAGCAGCGCGTTCCTGGGATCTTAAACTCGCATGGGGAACGATGTACAAAGGCTCAACGGACGCAGACAGAACCACACGCTTGTGAATTTCAATTAGCGGTGTTTTATCCCTCAAATGAAGTCCGAAGCCAGAGGCTGGACGCAACGTGCGACGGTGGTGATCCATTGCTCTCGATTAAGCCATAGTACTAAGTAATTCCGCCGTATCCATCTAGGGGCTTTCACAAGCGACGCGACACCAACACGCAGCGACGACCTGCAGGGCTTCTTGCACCGCGGCTTGGATTTAAATCCGAAATGTAGACGACAGTTGCCTCATGCAGTTGAAATGCCGGGCGTCATGGATCTCTCCATGTCCAGTGTAGCGAAGAAGTTAGGTCTACTGCATGGAAGTAGACGCTCACAAGCGTCGCCCACGGGGCAGACCAGGGACTAATTAGACCCAGACAAGGCAGTCATCTCGCCGTATGCCAGCGACAACAGTCGGCAATAAATCCTGCCTTACAACAGCAACGCTGAGCGTCTAGCTGCTGAAGACAGGCATCTCTGAAACCGCCTTAAGTCCACACATGATGGCACTGCAGCTCCTAACCCAAAACTATACTCTGGTGAAGCAAGATAGTATCAAAAGAGACGAGGCGCACATCAGGTTCTAAGACGTGATGTGTTGCTATGGTACAGGAACAGGGAAGATGGGAGGTGACGGTGCCATAATGCAGGAACGTTTTGTACTGATGCTGCGCCAGCCCTGAGGCTGGTATGACAGGCTCCTTAATCGAGCTCTGTGCCTTGACCTCCCACACGTATCGGAAGATTCGCGTGAAAACAATTCGACGAGAAGTAGAACAAAAGGTTGAAATATAAAAATATCAGCCCAGGAAAGACGCTGGCCAAGGAATAGTGAAGAAAGGAGGACGCTACGATTAGTGCAGCGTTTCTAAAGTGTACAGTGCGAAGATGGTGTTCGACGCGTCCAGTTTGTTGATGTATCAAAGCAGTAACCAAGACATTTAAATCAGTATCAACCAAAAACAAGCCGCCGCATCGTGTCCTTCATCAGCCACGTTACCTCGACTTCATCAGCCTCAGTGGAAGAGGAAAAATACCTCTACCACTGAGCTCCACAATACGCACACTGAGGCGTAGAGACGGAACTGTACCACATGGTATACGCCTACCAAAACAACACAGTAAAGGAAAGGATAAAAAGACGACGATTAAACGGTGGGAAGAAATGCTGTCAAGCTCTGACCCGAAAGTTCAGCAAGACCTGACCGGAAAGGCTGGCTGGAGCGGCTGCAAGGTCCAACGGATTCCCGGAATAAGGGGACCGACCATCAATATTGGGTTCAAGTTAAAATGTTTTCATTATCATGATCATCCGCTTAACCCCGGCTAGTGCCAGCTGCAGCCACCTTATACCCATAAACTTCCTCATCTCATCCGCCTGCCTGACTCCCCGGCTGCCGCTACTACTTTGCCTTCCCTTGGAATCCCCTCCGTTGCCCTAAGGGACCGCCAGTGCTGTGTTATCCACGTTGCACGCCCTCCTTAAGTTTATCTCTTCCCATCGATTTCCGATAATTTACTATTAACTCGCGTTTGTTCTGTAAGTCACTATTACGCTCACTTTAAGCCTCTTAACGTCAGAGCAATGCTTTTCCGTTTCCATTCCAAGGTGCCACAGTTTTGGGACGCAAATCGGTTGAAGCTAATGCTTGCCTCACCTTTCCCTGGCTCCACTCACGGGAGGTCAATGCCTGCACTGCAAACAAGAATACGCCTATATGGAAGTGGAAGGGGAGTAAGCTGCCCTCTAGCACACTCACTTTTACTCCTATTCCCTTTCTGTTTAGAGTGTTTAAAGATCCCCAGGTTGTCGAAATTATTCCGGAGCCCTCCACTACAGCACCTCTTTCTTCCTTTCTTCTTTCACTCCCTCCTTTACCCTTCCCTTACGGCGCGGTTCAGGTGTCCAACGATATATGAGACAGATACTGCGCCATTTCCTTTCCCTCCAAAACCGATTATTATTATTATTATTATTCACCCTTCGCCGCCACAGGACAGAACAGAACGGAGCAGCTCGCGGGGACAAAGTACAACCCAAGAGCGGGCTTGCATGAGAGGCACGGAAACATCGGGGCACTTCAGAGTGCGAGCAAACCTCGCTTCCCATTCTCGCCAGCACGATCGAACCAAAACAGAGACCCGCGGGATGCGCGGCGAACGTGTCTCAAATAAGCAACGTTTCCTCGCCGGAAGACCAGCCGCGAATACATGACGCGTATAGTGTACGTACCGCGGTCCGAAACACCGGTCGAGGCACGTACTGCAAACACAGCGCGACCCAAACGGGTGTTGATCCCAAAGAGCCGAACCGCTGCAGCGTCGGGGGAAAAGTTATAGCAAGTGGAATGGCGCCTTCGTTCTAGGATTTGTCGCCCGTGTTGGGGAACTAGCACCGGCTGGAACTGCCAACTGCGGAACCAGAGGCCGCATTTTGTGATGATTATTCTGGCTATTCGTTACTTTGGCTTATTGGTGCAATCCAGTCTTCTCAAACGTCCTTACAGAAATGTTAAAAGGCTACAGGCACCCAATCTTTGTTTTTCGTGTTTTCTTCTTTCAAACGATGCGTTAGACATTGGTATACATGTAACACCCCGCGGTATTCGCCTACGACCGTTAAATAATTTATAATTAAATTTCTTCTTGATGCCGTTTCGGTTTCATCAACCGAACGACGGCTGTGACTTGTAGTTTAAGTTTACGTCACGTGAGGCACAAAAAAAAAACGGCATTATAACCGCAGATATGTCGTTTGTTGCAATTCTAGCTCCTGAATCTGGCTGGTTTAAGTGCGATAGTGAGTTGAAACTACGTATCAGCGTTTAACTTGCAGTTTTTCCGTGCCTCACGTGGCCTAAAGTACAACTACACTTCACAGCCATCATTCGGTTGATGAAAGAGCATGAGAGAAGAAATTCAATTATAAAGTATTTAGTAGTCGTAGGCGAATACCGCGCAGTGATCCATGTGTTCTAACGTCTAACGCGTCGTTTTAAGGAACAAAACATACAAAAAAAGTAGGTGTCTAAAGCCCTTTAACAGAATATCTGCAGGTTCCCTATAGACTCTCAGTGGACTGCCTGAACATATTTTTGTGAGGGCAGAGCCGGCGACTGACACTGCTTGTTTAGCCACCAACCATGATGTCACGAGCAGCGACTTGACCCACTGCAGGAGAAAAAAAAAAAGCTTGGCGAGTTGGTTCGAATTTGGCATACTGTAACAGCGCAACGACAAATGACTAAGAAAATGTTAGCCAGCATAGTGTTGTCTTTCTTCTTCCTTGGTCGACCGTCTTTCCGTGCTGCTACAATATGTTTGAGCCGCTAAAGGCAGAGCGGAAACTGAATTGACAGGGAAAAGAATTGTTAAAGAACCGGGGCCCAGGAACTGCAATAATTGGAACTGGAAACACGGATAGAAAAAGAAATGCAACTAGAAACAGGTACTATGACTCGAGCTACTGTTCTGCCTTCATACTGTTCGTGCAGACTAAATAGACGCCAAGTCGATAGACGCACTTATTGGAGCCGCTGATACGGAGGCTTAATTCACTCCTGCACTGGCCAAAAGGACGCTGTTACGTAGGGTGTCTCACCTGACATCCGCAAAAACTGAAAAATTAAGATGAAGAAAGCAGAGAACAAACTGCACGTCGTTCGGCGTAATGCGTAGTTAATTAGCCAACAAATACTGGGCTCAGCGCTGAGACGTCAACACGGAGCCGTAGAGCATCGTATGAAAAGTTAAGTTCAAATGCTTCCGACTACGTACTATGCGGCATTTACAAGGTGTCTCGAATCAGACTACATCATCGTTGTCCTTCTTCAGTTGCTTCTTCCGTACCTTCAGCTGCTCAGCGACGTAAAAGTTACAGAGTGACGCTCCAGCGGGCGATAGATGGCGCCTGCTTACTCTTTGCGGAAGTCCCTGGCGCAGTCGTCGCACGGGTACAGCCGGGAGAAGAGGCGGAAGAACTGCTCGGCGTCGTTCTGCTGGGCAGGGGTGGGCTTCTTTGGGTAGTAGGCGGCCACCGAGTGCAGCAGGGACCAGGTGCACCGGCCCAGCTCGGACCTGTCCGGGGGACACTCGCGGTCAGCCTCCGGGACGCTGCCTGGGACCGAAGATGGCGCACCCTGCGAAGAACGTGGGAGAAGGGGGAAGCTATGACTGGAGTTGTACGATGCTACAGATGGCTTGTGCACACGTCCCACTGGCCGCCACGCTGGTGGGGACCAGGTTCACAGCGAAAATCGCGTTCATTCGTCTAGTTCGCTTACTGCCACCTGCCCCGTATGAGCGCAGTAGAAGCTATGCTTGGTCCACTGTCATGGCACACGAGACGTCAGGTGCAGCTGGTACCGGCGCAGACAAACACAGGCACAGGTTAGAACGCAGCAAATTAATGGCGCAGCGCCACAAACATGCAGACAAGAAGGAAATGACTGACAATTCGCCCGACGCTAAATTGCGCTCAAATAACTGCTAAAAAAAATAATTATTAAAGTTAAGGCCCACAAGGTTGCCGAGCCCATGGAAGATCCTTTCTCCTTGCGTCCCCCGCCATCTTTCGTTGGAAACAAGGACGATTAATTGGTTTATTGATTGATTGATCGTGGAAATAAACTGCAACTGAAGGCAGACTAGTAGGCGTTCAAGGACTGAGGAGGGATTAGTGAAACATCCCCGTTCATTTTGCACTTCAAAAAGTGCGTTTTTGCTGTCGCTACACCTATCTCCATGAAACCATTCAGGCTCTAGAATGTTATCCTAGCGTCTTGGTAGCCGCATCTATAGTTTCTTTTTTCTACTCGCGAACTATGCGGCTAGCCCAGCGGTTACGAAGCGTTAACTGTTCCATAAAAAAACTGTCAGTAAGTTCCCCGATCAGCTTTATCAATTCAGTAATGAACGAACCAACTTTCGTCAGTACTCTCACATGCGCACGCTAGCGCCATCCGATGGTGCTTTCAAGAACAGTCCCTTTTAAGCCCAGGCGTAGCATACGTTCAATTCTCGAGCACAATCATAATGAGAACGGAGTCTTAGCTCAGAACAGACACGGCGCTCGGTTCAAAAGATTTGTTAATAGACCTCTCCGGGCCTACGTCATCAGCGCACGTGGTTCTGACCCGATTGGAAAAACATGAGCCACACCAAAGAGGCTCAAACCGGAAGAAGAAAGGCCACCAGGCGTCTCGAATCGGAGAACAAATGCGGCGGCGAAGCGCTCGACACCACAAAGGCATGTTCAGAAACGGCAGTGGATGATTTTGCCCAGAATCGTCACACTGTTTACACAAGGGAGAGGTCTATTGTTACTGCGTTTTTCGGTCTGTGCCTCTACGGTAAAATAAATAAAGAAAATGGTTGACGGCTCGTGAGCCTTTGGATAAGTCCCATCTCACCGTTAACACAAAGGAAAAGCAATAAATATACGCCATTTTTCATTTAATCTGGCGCTGTTTTGTAAGCAGGAAATTATATCCGTGCTTTGGCCAGAGATGGCGTCAAGGTGTGCCTTATGTTCCTGTGCATGCGTTCAGCGCACGATAGGCGTGTTCCGAATAGTTTCGCAATGGCGGGCGTAGGCTGTCCCGAAACTATTTCAAAAACGTTAGGCCTAGCAACGAAGGCCAGAAAGGCAAAGCAGAGTGTAGCTTGGATTTCGGCGACAGAGCTGGCTGCCAGAGAGAAGTGCGCATTCGGTCTAATTTCGTGGGCAGCGGCCTTACTTATACAAAACAACCTGCGGCAGGGTACAAATGAAACTCTCTCTTGTCGCAAACGCGAGCACCAAGCTGGCTAGACAGGCGTATCCATCCAGGAGACAGATCGATGGCTGGAAGGGTGGTCTGTAAAGTTGTTACGTAACGTTGTTACGTTGTTGCGTGCAGCTCTCTTTGGGTTCCTCCGCGGTTTTGTACATAGTACGGGCTGCACATCGTCCGAACCACGGCCCGCCTCGTTTCTCGGAATCTGATGATAATGGATTTTTATGGCGCGAGGGCATCTGTGGCCAAAGAGCGCCATGACACAAGGTATTTGCTTCTACTCAAGGTGAGGTCAAGGACCAATTTCCCACATAAGCCCTTACATAAGCCGAGTACCAGAGCAAGGGAAAGCTTGTACCCATTTATCACCGGTGGGTACCCGGCGGAACTGGGAACCGAACCCCGCACCTCCCTCATGCGAGGCGGATGCTCAACCACTTGGCCACCGCTGCGGTGTTTCTCGGAATCTGGAGTAATCTATCCACACGTGTGGAGGTTTGCCATCCGTTCTGAGAACTTTCCTGCACTGTGACGTGTGATGATGACAGGGATGACGTATTTAGTCGTTCTCCTCGTGACGTTCTTGCAAGATCATCAAGTTAGCTGCTCTAATAAAGTGCGAAGAAGATGAAACGGATGCTGTATTTGCACCGTTTGAAAATCTACATAACAACGTTACAGATTTTCTGCGCAAAAAAAAAAAAAAACGAAATGCACGACTGTATAGTTACACCCCTACTTTGTTCAAGCGCATATTTTAAATGATGCTAGCTATTCCTCCTTCATTACTTGTCGCGCCACCCATATTTTGTAAGATTTATCTTCCACGTCCGACAACAAACGGTTGTATTTCTTATTTGCACAGTGTTTGTTAGTGAATAGAGAGATTTAGCATAGCGAGATCCGCGAACCGATTCCTCGAGGCGCCAGTAGAGCTTGTGCATGTGCCATCTGAGCAGGGCGTACGTCTGCATTGCGCAGAAGCAGCTGGGTCTCCACGGAAGAGGCTCGCGGATCGCGCTGTGCTAAATCTCTCTAATGACAGCGTACTGCAAATGTGTAACGTGCTTCGACCATTATGCCCTTTCCACTGTTTCCTTTGCAGGGGACATGAACTAGGAACTGTGTTAGGGCTTTCCGACCACGGCGCCAAACATCTCGTCATGTCCGAATAAAATTACTACTTCACCCGAAGTTATTCCCCTTGAAAAACCTCGAATAACTGTCCACAACTACAACAAAGTTTCGACCATTTAGATTTACTGCACACATACCCGTTTCTTGCCACGGGTGGCCGGGAAGAGAGCTAAACTCCATCCCACAGGTAGTTTGCAACAATGTGAAACCTACAGCTCACTCGTCCAATCAGGGCTGAAGTTAGCTTTGAAAGTCATCGAATCGCTTCGCACAGAATCACTCCCGATCGAGAGGGAAAAAAAAGGCTTAAGAGACAAAGCGTCACTTGCTGCGGACACAGAGCAGCTGACTAGTGGTAGTTCTTCATCCCCAAAGATCCTGCGTCGAGCGCAGGCGGGATGAACCGCATGCACCCAGCGGAAACGATGTGCTCTGTCTTTTTTGCAAGCGAGAAAAGGGCACCCTGCCGCACGTCTTGGCAGAGTGCACAAAACTCAAGACTCCTCCTCCTACACTTCCCGCCAACACCCTCAATCCCCAACCCCTTGAGCCATGGGAGACCTTGTTATCCAGCCCCGCCCTACCGATTCAGCTCGCACTGACGGACAGGGGCCAGGAGCTGCTGGAAACATATGGGTCCCGTAAATAGGGAACCACCCGGTCTGGTGCCTGCGTGCACCACCGATTTATTTCGTGCTTAATAAGTGTTGATTCATCATCATCCCCAAAGATTGAGCCACCAGTCGGCGTATACTGATCCGGAGGAGCACATTAGTGGAGCGCGCGCCATCCTGATTGGCTCAGGTCGCCTTATTATCTACAGTCTTGCAAACTACTTGGGAGATGAAGTATATAAGCATAGATATAGTACTGGGCATTTCCGAACAAACCACGCCGACGTGTTGGTCAACGTTACGTTAGGTCACATTCGGCTTAGTGGCGACTGCCAACAATGCTGATGCACAATCGCACTGCGAAAAAAAAAATCGGACTGGTTTGCGGAAGGGTATTTCTTCTGCGTGTTGTATACGCAGAAATTACCAACTGTGGCCACTAAGCGTTTAGTCCTAATTATGCCTATTGCTATCGCATACTTTGATCGATGCGCAACTAAATAAAAAGTGCCTATAGTGATCGATGAAATGAGACACACCGGGGGTGGGGGTAAAACTATAACAGTTTTCATATCTTAATAATGTTTATTATTATTATATCGATTGAATAATGCATCTTGCTATTTCAATTATTTGTTTTTATATTTAGTACTTTACGCTCATTATCCACTGCTTAAGGATGAAGGAATTTTTTATTTATTAATAATGGTGCGGAGCTTGAGATGTTCACCTCATGCGCAGACCGCGCAAGGGACAGAATAATCCGGCTGAATAAAAGTAGGCAATTTTCGGACCGAGGGAAATTATAATTTATTTACATACATTTCTGCAGTTGCTAGAACAATAGAGTAGAAGAGAGGAAAATGTTCATATTGGTAGGGCTTTAACATGTACACATATGCTTCAAATATACACCTATATACAATCCGGCCGAACTGAAACGCAAACACGCATATTGCATAGTTTTTTCACCTGCAGCGATATATTTGTTCGCAGCCTGATTAAGAATATTTATTTCGCGAGACAGTTTACACAGAAACATGAATCACGATAGATTCATACTGTAGCTGAATGTAAAATATTTTTTTGTTGTTGTTCGCAGACACTGTTAGCGTTTCATTCCGGCCTGATAGTACATGCACACAATTTGCATACACATGCAAATATTATTCTCACAAAAAATCGAATGCGAAACCTTACGCTTTGCGGCAGGTAAGATATGAGGCCGCTGCACATATATGCAAGGCCGTCAAGGTACGCAGAAAAGCCCTGTTCGCTCGGCCGTCGACTCGTTCCTTTCAGCACAGAGAAAGCGGGTCAGTCATTCCCATATGACTGACCCACTCATTCATTTCGCATATAAGCAATTTGAGACTTTTAGCACAGTGCGTACCGCCACCGCATACTGCGCAGCGCCCGCCGTCAGTGCGCACGTACAGATGGCCTTGGGGGCACGAGATGGCGCCACGTACCGGCCAAGTCCGCGCGCCGCGGCGGTATCAATCAGCGGCAACGCACTGGCGGCGTGCGGCGAACGGTGCGAACTGCGCATGCATGATCAGAACGCTGCTGGCACAGTTCAGTAGAAATATGGCTGCGCTCAGAAAGGCAAATGTAAAAAGGTCCACAGCGGAGGCGTTACGCGCCATTCGAAAAGTCTCGTTTATTCCTGAACACTTGTCTGCTAAGCAAAAATAGCTAGGTGAAAAGACGTGCACGTGAACGCCGCATGTGGATGCGGAGAAACTGGCGTGCGCTATAGCTTGCAGCCACCTGCAGCTGCTGCTTGCATCTATCACCAGCACTGACTGCGCATGAGCACTACAAGCTGGCGCGCATGCGCACAGCAGCCGTGTGAAAAAGGCGGATTGAGAAGACAAGCGGCAGGCGCCCGACGGTTTCGCCAAGGATATTACGCATCTGTTCTAATACGCCCCGCAGAACACACGAGCCGATTTCCAGCTCTGACCCTAGTCACGGATAACAGTTTAACAAGAGCCCCAGCTGCGCTGAAAGCCTATTCGGTTCAAAACCTGTAGAGAGTGTGCCTAAAAGTCCGTTCAAATCACTTTCCGTGAAGTTTCGCCTTACAGCAGGGTCGGTAAAAATGCACTCCGATCTCAGAAACTGCCTCATTCCAAGCGGCTGAAATCGCCGTCGGGTCTAAATGGCTGTCCAGTCGAGAGCGATAAGAAAATCTACAACGACTTGGAGTCAAGCACGGTACGCTCCAGTCTTGTCCTTTGTGATTTGAACCCTTTACGGCAGCTTTACAACTTTCACGTCCGAGGCTCCTTAATTTAAGCACTACCCGTCTTCCACTTGCGTTTGTACGCTTCGGTGAGTCCATAAGGGCGTTACGACAGTTTTTTTTTTTCACTTATCATTATTCCGGTGTCCAAAAGACTCCCCGAACATACCAGACATCGTGCAAAAAATAAATATCGAAATCGTAGCATGCAAACGAAAGTTATTTCTCTTACAGAATCAAAAAAAGGAAAAGAATCGGACGAAGTCGCATTTCACTCGCCAATTTGAGACAGCCGGTGCCAAGATTGAGCGCTTCGCTACGAGCACTGCGCATTGCCATGGTTACCTTGCAAGAGCAGCCTTTTTTTTTCCCCTTTAATCCGCCCGTGATGTAGATACTCCCAGTTAACCACCCTGGCACATTTATTGCGAAGCAAATGCGCTAAAATAAAAAAAAGGCAATCAAGGTAGGCATACAGGGTGTTTCACCTACGGCTTTCCACAATCTTTAGAAATAGGCTTCTTGAGTTCGAAGAGCGCTTTTTTCGGCATAGCATTGTATGCGGTGTAGTACCTAAGAATACAGCTAAGGCGTCCTAACTAGCAGACTGGTTAACTAATATTGAATTGTTAACTTTTCAACTACTGCTGTTAGGCTCCTTAATTATTCAAACGCGTGTGGCTCACCATAAATAATATCCATGTCAGTCTTTCGAATTTCGAAGACTCGGTTACCCTCACCGCTGTGGCCCAACATATTTTGTCTACATCGCTCCAAAATGCATGCGCTTTGGAGACGCTTGCAGTCACAGCAACCTCTCCACTGCACGCAACTCGTCGAAATAGCCAAAATATAATTATCGGGTCACAGCGCCGAGGGTAAGCCCGTTTTCGAAATTCTAAAAACTTATGCGGATATTACTTATGGTGAACCACTCTCCTTCGAATAATTAAGGAGACTAACAGCAGTAGTTGAAAAGTTAACTATTCAATATTAGTTAACCAGTCTGCTAGTTCGGACGCCTTAGCTGAATTCTGACGTACTACACCGCAAACAATGCTATGCCGAAAAAAACGCTCTTCAAACTCAAAAAGCCTTTTTTTTTAATTCTGGAGTCTTAGGTGACCCACCCCGTATATAATTTACCAATCTCATTTATTCTCGGACCATACATGGTACAAACATAATGCGGGAAAGGATGTAAAGTGAGCAAAATAAATTCATACGAAGTATCTATATTTCCATACGAGGTGGTGGTATGGTAGTACGCAGAATTTAGCGCCCCAAAGCGATTCAATCTAATAGTGATGCCGTAGTGGAGGGCTCCGAAATAATTTAGGCCACCTGGGCGTTCTTTACCGTGTACTGACATCGTACAGCTCACGGGCGACGTTTAAGCATGAATAAAGCTGCAAATAAAACGGAAATTTCTTGAAAACGTGCAGGCGAAGACAGGAAGACAACGGAATAGTTACGCTTAGTTGGTTTTAATTCAATTAGTCACCCTGCTCCGAAGTCCCTGGTAGCGCTAAGAGACAAAAGGGGGGAGGGTTAGGTCATGGCACAAACACGAGCTAATGATATCCAAGCTCAAAGCAAATAATATAGAATGGAAATGGCCAAGCCATGTAATGAAAAGAAAACCACCGATGGCCCTTCGGGTAACACAAGGAAAGGAAAGCATAGCAAAGCGCGGCACAGAGTCACATGGGTCGATGAGATTAGGATTAGATTAGGAAGTTTTCGGGGATTAGATGGCCGCAGCTGGCACAGGACGGGGTTATACACTAGGGGGGCAGAGATTAGGTTGGGCAGAAAAAATAAAGTGCCCTGCCAGCACATACTAGGAGGGCAGTGGGAGTCTGTGAGAGAAGCATTTGTCATGTAGAGAACGTTAGGCAGTCGATGAAGATGCCATTTTCTTGCGAGTTTACGAAAACCTCACTAAAAACGAAAAAATTCGTGCAGGCGTTGTAGGTTTTGGTTTCTTTAGTCTTACCTCCCGCGCCATATACATGTCTTTGTCTCAAGCCTTTGTTTCTTTTTATGTATCCCATTCGCGGAAAAAGCCCTTGATTGTATTGGGCACATGTACGAAATATTGTAGCCATAAGCGTGCGCACATGGGGCCAAAGGGGGCGCATATTTTGTCCCATATTATTCCCTTCTTCCCATAAGGCATGAACAGGCGCCACGGTGAAATGTCCCTCTCTCTTATGGCGAAGCCTGTGCACGCCTGCTTGCATCCAACCTCTCTATTTTTATTTTTTACTCTGCAGGTAGTGCGGTATTCGCCCATTTCCGCTGCATCGTAGTGCAGCTAAAATTTGTTTTACGCACTGCCTGATACGGCATAAACTCTCGGTTTACTTTTTCGTTACTAACATGCAGCGCACGTAACAATCCTGCACTCCAGCAGTTCTTCGTGTTACTTTCTCTGCACCGGAATAGTTACACGCACTTTAGCGACTAAAGCATTTAATCATTTATTTAATTACTCCACTCACACTCGTCTGCCCTTGGGCTTACAAGCAGGCATTGCAGAACGGGAAGACAACACCTTACGCACAAATTCAACATGGTAAACGTTACAAAAACGTAACGTAAAAGCGAATCTCGCTTATCGCTTAGCTCCTAGCCATCCGAGCGTTATCTCGAAGACGGTCTTCCACAATCACGTGATAACCGCTCCCGGATAAAGTCGTTGGCAGCGGCGTACTTCTCATTTAAGCCACGATGCCGAATAAGACGATATTATGCTTCAAGCGCACGTGAGGAGGTGTCCGTATATAGCCTGAGTACCCGCAGTTTGGTGAAACAATTCTTGAAGTCATAGCAGACGACACAGAGACCATGGAGCGGAAAGCACGTGAGGAAGAAACCGTTTGCATTTTTCTAAAAAGTGTTCATGCTGGGTATATGCATAGACGTCGATATGAAGCACACCGTTCACCACAGCAGAATAGCTGTGGCGTTGAAGGTAATTCTCGCCATCACGACAACCAAGGACCATTATTACGTCAGCCGCGCCAACTGAGACCGGGCTGATGCCAGCTCTGTGCTTGTAAAACGCTTGCACCAACTTACCGCTGTCTTGGGAACGGTTCCACCCTTGCTTTTAGCCCAAGCCTTGAAGTCCGAGCATGCCCTGCACGGTTTTTTTCTCCTGCCCCCGTGAAAATCGTAGTCTTCACTGTGACTGTCCTCCGCTCCGCTGGGCGCGGCCATGTTGGCTGATAGCGTTTTGTCTCGACTCTGCTCGGCTTAGTTCGTAACGTTTTCTCAAATTTCAATTTATCGAGAAAACCGTGAAAACGCCTTTACGTGATTGCATCTTGGGAAGTACATTTTTTTCTTATTACAACCACTAAATTAAAAGTACTGCTTTAGTCAAAAGGCGAACTCAAATATCTATGGGAAGAGCCATTGGAAGAGCACGAAGAGAGTCGACGCGAGCGCTGCCAGCGCCGTGGCGGCCATAGAAATGTCCGACTCTGCTGTTATGTTTGTTTGACAGCGCAAAGTGAAGCTGTGCTGAATGGGCGGACTGCTGTGCGGCTTCCGCAGATCCCACGCCCTCCAGTTGCCTTCTAATAGGAACTAATAGCGAAGCATAGTGTAGTCGGAGAATGACGAACAGCCTCCGGTGACGCCGTCCATCAGTGGCCGTGAAGAGAAAAAGCCAGCAGAGCAGAGTGTGAAGCGCGCTAGCATGTTCGCCGTCTCGAAGGGTCTGCCCGCGAACAATGCTGTGCTGAGAGGCCGCGCCTCGGGTGAGTCTTCCTCCAACCTTCCTCTGTTGGTCGGCGATCTCAGCGTGGCTATTTTACGGTGGCGGTTTTTACCTGCACAAGCGGTATTCAGAGCTTTCGCTGGCTAGCTCCAGCGAAGCGAGTTGCAGTACGGGTTCGCGCAGCGCACGCGGAATTTTTGAGGCGCTGGTAAAAGAGAAAAAAGCCAGCGGAGCGCCGATTTTGCTGTTTCGTTTTTGTTCGCTCGCGCAGCCAGAACTGGTGTTTTGGCGGGGAGCGTCGTGTGACGTGAATGAACGCGGTTGGGTCGGTTGGTCGGTGGTGGTGATTCGACGCCTCGCGTTTTTATTCTTCTCTCTTGCCTTGCTTCGCAGGCGCCTCGTCGTTCAAGGCGGGAAATCCGGACCAGCAGCGCTCGAGCTTTCAGCGGAGTACTGCGGACATGAGGTGGGTTCGGTGTTTGCTCTCCAGTTCGGGACCGAACGGGGTTTCGGAGCGGTCGTTGACGCGGCGGTCCTCCCGCGTCGCTGACGTGACAGATTGCACGCAGTTCATGGGGTCAGGCCTAAAACGCGTGCCGCGCGATGTGCTGACCTGTCACGCCTTCCGCGTGTCTGCGTTTTGTTTAGGCGTTGAGTGTTTCGAGTCGCGCCGATGCAAACCATGAGCTTTTGCAGCTCTTTGGACAACTTTTTTTTTTTCGTTGTAAGCTCTCTGCTTGCCTTAACCGCGCTTATGTTTGTTTACTACTTCGTTGGCCTGTGCCTCGTAATCGGAAACTCTTCGCGCGTTTGCGCCTTGGCCTGCAACACTACGCCTGTGCTTGCTGGGGCGTACTGACGTATCAGGTTCCCCGTTCGTTTCTGTACTTCTATTTTCCTGTCACTTTACGTAGGGGGGCATCAGCTGGCCAACTTGAAAGTAGGTCGGCTGTTCGGGGAAAACTCGTTTTGTGGGAACGCGATCGTGCCTGTGACTTACGGATCCAGAACTATGCTCGTGCCACGTCGGATTAACGTATAACCGCTGGCAAGCACCGTTAACCTGGTCCGTTTTAAGCAGACTATCGTCATGCCTTGATGCGGCAGTGCGAAACATTACGGTATCACCGGTCACTTGATTAGCCATCCATGCGATTTATGAAAAAAGAAAAGAATGTGCTCTTGCCACGTCCCAGCATCTGATGCCGCCAACTAAATGTGAACCGCTGGTCAGTTTGCTGACGCGTGAAGCACGAACGTCTGTCCTATCAGCTGCGCGATGTAAATGGTTTCTTTGAACAGCTGCCACATATTATCTGATCGTTGTCATGGCGTCATCGTTGTCATGTGCTTTTCATAATGACAGAGCGCGCGCTTTGCAGTCGTCTGTAGTCGAGTCACTTCGCGTGTGATGTTTGTTCTTAAAAAGCAAGACTGTAAGATGTATCCTGGCGCAGTACCAGTGCGTTTGCTTTTTGTTTATGCTATAGTTGTAACAACTACCCCTTTGTTTTAAAATGTTTGATGACTAAGTTGTTTTTTAACACACCTGAAACACTTCAGCCATAATAGCTGCTGAACTAGAGTGCTTGTGCAGTTCTCTCCTAATGAGGCACTTTTGTGGGACGTCTGCTGTAGTGGTTTATTTGCACATATTGAGTGATATCAAGAGTGCACAACAGCTTTTGGCAAGCTTGTGCAAAGTGGCTAAAGCAGTCCATATTTGTGCAAGAGGAATTGCTTGAAAAGTTTTTATTGCATTTAATATCTTAATTTTCATCATCCTCTTAGTATATTTTTACATTGTCTGCTTCTGTTCTAATCTTGCAGCAATGTCACTGTCCATAAATATAGTACCTAATAAAGCTCCTGGCTAGGAGTTTTGCATTGATGTTCATATATGCAGATTTGCTTATTCTCTACTTTGTATAAATCCCTGATTATAGGTGACACTGGTGGTGCTGTGGTTAATTGACGCACCACTGCCTAGCGATGGCAGGTGCTGCCATTGGTGGAGCAAGACCAAGGTTGCTCTTCCCGAGCAACCAATCATAAATTTAACTGCCACCATGCCTCGGCGAAATTTTCCCTCACGACAACACCGGATTAAAAATGGATTTTGCGCTATGTTTCATATCTCCGAACACATTTTCGGAGATACTTGAAGCTTTAAAATTAAGTACATGTAGATTATGTACCACACCCCCGCTCCCGCTCTGTTGGTGCTTCAAAAGATGGAGCTGTATGATGTTCCGGGGTGCTTAGTTAGGTGTCTATACATGATATAGATGCTTTGCCCCATTTGTTTTACATTAGCTCGGCATTTTAAGGGATCAAGTCAGCCTTTTGGGCTCAGTAAGTTCTAGCAGATCTTGAGAAGCTACCAAGAGTCTGGCCAAGTTAACCCAACCTGCCTGGCAAGGTGCACTTAAATGCCATCAGGTCAGCGGGTCAGGTTAGTGGGAGGTGAGAAATGGGAACCTGTTGATCACTGGCTCTGTCGCACCTCTAAGACGGCGGTGATTTCGGGTGCTGCCTTTGCACACTCGCTTGATAATGGGCATCACTGGTGTCTCACCATGTACCCATCACATGGGCACTTTCGAAGGTTATTGAGTCGAGCGCCTTCGAGATTCTCGGTCACTGTTGAACTTGGAGTTGTGCAACTGCTACACAGCATACTCTATTGCCATCGAGAGGTTCCTTCATCACGCACCAAGGCGTTTTGCCGCTGTTGCCGCCAGTAATTTTTCAGGCATGCTAGTAATCAACCGAGAAGTTTAACCTGACACGGTTAAAAGCAAAATTTTTTTTGTTGCAGTAATATTAATCACTCTTTAACCATTTTAGACTCTCATTCTCATTTACTGTCATAAAAAATCTGAAAAAGTGTGTGTATATATTTGGAACCTTCTATTTCACAAACATTACACGAATGGCTCAAAAACTTTCAGAATTCAAACACTGCACACACTTCCATGCTCACTTGATATCAGCCCCACACTTTAAAAAACAATTATCTTCATTTAATTATTTTCTTTATCATTCGTGGCTGTTTTTGCAACAAAAACTTGGGTACAGTTTCATTTAGTAAAACATTCCTTCGCATGAGAGATCAAAAAGTGGCAGCACCAGACAGCACTTCCTAGGCGCACCATAGAACTTCGGGATGTCTATCTTCTTCTTTTCTTTTTGAAAAGCGATCCTGTTTTCTAGGCACAAAAAATAGCCACCATTAAGTTCAGCAGAGATCTGTAATGCAGATAGCATCACTGACTTCGTGAAAGCAGCTCTAGAGGCTTGGAAAAAACTTTTGAAAAGTCTTGTGCACAGTTGTAGACACCATGCCGTAAAGGGTTAAATTAACTTTGTTGTCTTGGATAAGCTGCAGTAACATTCATACACTTTTGAGGAAGCTGGTGTTGGTTTCTTTTTTTTTTTTGTACAGCTATCAGTAATCGTACTATGCTTGCTGCAGAGTTTTGTAGCTCAGCCTGTATTTTTTTCTTCAAAATAAGTTGTTCACTCTGAAGTAAGTTGTAAACTCTGAAGTTTGATATTTTTCAGAGATGGTGCTGCTGACTTTGTTCCCCAGCACAATGCTGCAAGCGCTCTGCATCTGTGAGTGCATGCAGCCACCATTCGAAGGCCCTCAAAATCTAAATATTCTGCGATGCTCTGTTGACTTGATAGACTGTTGACTCGTTGGCCATCGAAGCCGCCTTTGTAGCAGCGCTCAATCGGCTTTTGAGTCTGTTGACTATTGGTTTGACAGCCTTCGAAATGATCATGTGACAGGGGCATTAGCTTGAGTATGTGTTGACATGCAGTTGTGGAGTCGAGCCAGTTTTGCTCAGTGTGACGTCTGGCTCAAGCCACTGCTGTCGGGCTCATCTGAACAAGGCCACACTTTCTTTGCAGCTGCTTTAAATGATGAGCCTTGGCTCCCAAACAGTCTGTGTTTGTGACACCTTGTTGCATTTGTTGCAACTCTGTTGCAACTCTTGTTGCAACTCTGCATTTGTGACACCTTGTTGAGAGATTTTTTTTCCTGGTTATTTTTTTTACCTCAGTGCATCACGGCCGCCATACAGTCAAGCCAACGGTCGGCGGTCACAGAGTGGTGCCAGGGGCGACACGCCTGACCCCGCCTCGCAGCACCACGAGCAAGTTGTCAGCTACCTGCACACATGTAAGTTTTTATTCTGCAAATTTTAAAAGGACCTTGATAAGACGCTCAAGCTGGCCTATATTAGTGGAGTTCCGCATTGTATTAACAAGCTACTTCCTCTGAAAACGGCTTTTGCGAGCTAAAGAAGGGAAGGAAATAAAAGGGTTTTTTTTTCACAAGAAGACTGCGATGATGTCAAGGGTTCTTTATTTGTACATCTGGGGCTAGACCACACCATCATCCACTTCTAGTTTTCTTTATTCTTTTTCTTGCTCGTTCCTGGACAAGTTGAAAGAAAAAAGGAATATGTTGTTTTTTAATGTCCAGTGTCTTTTGTGTTACATAAGCTAGATAAAAAAATTTTGTGGGTGGATGACGGGTGACTCAGTATCAATGAGTCTTTCGCTTTTCTTACCTGTGGTACGCACCATTTCGGGAACCCTGTAACGCTCTCAACATCATCATTCTTAATGAGTTTTCAGTCCTCTTCAGCTGCAAATTTCCCAGTAATAAATACAATCAGTTTAGTTTCTACTGAGAACAAAAAAAGTTTTCCTCAGTGTCTCTCACTTTAACAGGTATTCATCACTTGCAAAGAGGGTTTTGGGGCATTGTAAAAAAAATAAAGGCAGCTGGAGCAATGAGCAAACTTTCCTGAGCGGGGAACGTGCTTACAAAGGCACAAAGGCGCACTAGTTTTGCTGGGAGGCATGGTCAGAAATAACAAAATCCTGGGGATGAAAGCAGACTGGCAGCAGGCAATATGGTGGACGGTCAGAAAAAGCAAGTATGGACAGTCATGCCCTCGTCATGTCCATACCACCTTGCATCACCAATAACCACACAGTTTGATGTGGCCGCAGGTCACTCTGTGAACAAACGCACACTCCACAC
Organism: Amblyomma americanum; assembly: GCF_052857255.1. Classification (NCBI taxonomy): domain Eukaryota; kingdom Metazoa; phylum Arthropoda; class Arachnida; order Ixodida; family Ixodidae; genus Amblyomma; species Amblyomma americanum. Next base: position 7,821,062 of record NC_135504.1, read on the forward strand.
CATGTGAAGCAAGAACGGTCAGTTTCCATAGGGACAGTTGTGAGCAGAAACGAATGCCTGTAGCATATATCGAACATATAGTGCATTGTATATCGTGAGCCATGAAGAACACAGCACTGTATTTATGCCCACTGCAAGGACAAGTATGAAGGTGCGATGCAGAGGACAGTGCAAGGCAAGAAGCAAAATCAAACCACCTTCTCATTATTATTAAGTGGGCAACCTAAACTCCTGGCACAGTGGATAAGTGATGCGCAACTGCTCTGCAATGCCAGGTGCTATGACCAGTGGTGCTCATGCGGCCTAGGTTGCTCTTCCCGAGCAATCTCTCATGACCAATTAATTTAACTGCCACCTGTCATGGTGGGCTTTGGACAGTCTGGTGGGCAGGTTGTGACAGCGCCACAGTCGCATGCTCTAGGTGGTTTGGCTAGGTTGCTTCTCCGAGGAGCTTTCGCTCACAATGATTGCAACGGTGGATTTTCTGCAGAACAGGGGCCTTAACTCTGTTGCGTTAATGTTGTGATACTGTCGAGATGGCGTCATGGAATGGCTTGGTTATGATAGCCATATTCACCTCCATAGAGAAAAGGAGGCGTGTGAAACCTTCGCGTGATGGCTGTGGTCGCTTTCGGCGTGCACTGAGGTGGCTCGAAGGCAGCCACTAGGAAAACGATTTTGCACTGGCATTGATTTTTGCCATTTTTTTAATTTCAGGGTTTGTATTTGGGTTAGGCCTTGTCTTGGGTGTGGTTCTTATTTTCTGCCTGATATATCGTTTAGCCCAAAAATTTACTTATTTCCCTGCCAACTGTTCAAATTCTCTGAAAATTTCAAGAAAGTATCTTTCCCGTATAGGCCCAGTTCTAGACCAACTTTTCTGAAGAAAAATTTTTCTAATGAAACATTACTGGTTTCGATGAAACCGCGGGGCGATAAAAAACATGCTATACACTGCAATCACTGTCAAGGCAGGCAGACATATGCTCAATTTGTGAACACTGATTCTAATTTTCACTGATGGTGAACCCACTTTTTGTGGGTGGATAGTCTGAGCAAATAGACATGCCAGCCATGTATCAATCCATCGCATGGCACCCTTAGTGCTCGTGGTCTCTTTGAGGGGCAGGATGGAAACATGGAAGTAAAACAAGGTACAGGGCGTCGCTAGTCTCAGTACTTCAGCTTTGTCGCAACAAAATATGCTTGTCTGTACTTCGGAGTATATAGTAAACTATTTTTTGGGAGCAGACATAGCCAGCATGAAGAGGTCCATTAGCCATGTCAGCATTGCACGTTATGTATACTATAGTTAAAATGGAAGTTTGGGGTGGCACATTACGTGTAAAATAAACAGCCCTGTGGCAGCAGCACAACTGCCTTGCAGGGTCATGTGCAGGTTAAATGCTGTTATCTTTACACAAACACAATCTGCGTGATGTGCAGAGCTGAGTGATATTGTGATACTAGCTTTAGATATTTGTAGCTAGCAGGGGTGGGAGTTCTGCAAATCTTTGAATGTGTTCTGGCTTTCACATTCCTTACTTGGTCTGGTAGTCACTGCATGCTGTTTGCTTACTATGTTTGAATTTCAGGCTTGGCTCACTTAGATCCCATACAGCTCTCATCTTCTATACCATGGCTGCTTTCGAAGCATGAGCGCTGTTTTTGCAGTACTCGTGGTGAGAAAGTAAAGTTGACGGGTCTCAGATTACCATGAATATATGACTTGTTCTTAAAGGCATGTGCAAGAAAGCAGTTCAAGAAACAGTGAGACCATGCATTTTTGTTAGCCCATCGATGCATTCCGCCGTCGTTTTGTTCGGGCACTAGACACTCGCCTTCGAATTGTGCAAGTCCTTGAACTTTCAAGCAAAATTTGCGAGTACAGGAAAGTCTAGGTAAATTAGACTTGAAGGAACCAGGAAGGACTAATTAACTGGACATCATATTTTCGAATGGCCTTGAGAAAAACTACCAAACCCGTTCTCACCATTGTGAATTTATTTGGTGAGAAACTGTGCAATACTTGTTATGCGGGTGCAGCAATACAGTAGTCAGTTTCCTCAGATGTATTGTGCGAGCACACTCTTGGGAATGTCTAAGCAACACTTCTTCAAAATGGTAAGGGCCTCTGTAGCCACTTCCGCAATGTAGCACGGTAGTGGCCGTGCCTGCTCACATGTGGAATCGTCTTCCAAGGCGCCAATGTAAGATATTTACTTCCGTGGCCAAGACCTTCGCTAGGCAGTTCCCTCAATTCAGAGTAACCGTGCAGGTATGTTCTTGGAAGTGTGCGCAACCACGCAAGCAGCAAAGAGCACCTGAAAAGGGCCTAGGTTCAGCTCGGTAGGCTTCGCTGGCTGGTAATTTTTGTCTAATGTACAGCATTGCTGCAGGCTGGAAGCAAAACTCGCTCGAACTGTGTAAACCGGATTGTTTCTCAGCCTAGTGACGAGGGTCCTCCTACTGTTGCCATGCCAGAAGCACATGTGAAAGGCCGCACTATGGAATTCAGGGTTGAGGAAGGGAGTGTTTGGACAGCTTTTCTAAATTAACGAGCATCTAACACACGGACATGTAGCTTCACTACAACAAATAGTGCAAAAAACAGACGAAGAGGAGACACTATGAGTGCTCAATGGTCGTTGGCCGGAATCGTATTAATTCCAGCAGTTCAAATTGCGAGGTTTTGCCGTACACAATCTCCATCTCTACTGGTTTTCAAGCAGAAAAAAAAAAGTCACAGTGGAACCCCGTTAATTCGTTTTTCACCGGACCGGGGAAAAAAACTTAGCAGCCGGGGAAACCGAAACAGTGAGGAAAGCTCCGAAAATTAATGAAAACAGTGCAGCTTTGACTTGAAACAGTTAATTTCCACAAAGTGAGCCTAAGACTTGAAAAAATAGAGAATGGTGGATTGCCGTCTCTTTCGTTCGCTGTAAAACACCACGCTTTTCTCGATAGCCTGGAAAGCCGCATTGCTCTCAGCGTCGCTGTGAGGTGCGACATACCTGCGTAGGAGGTCCAGAGCCGCGACGGCTTCTCCAAAGCTCGGATCCGCCAACTCCCCGGAATCATGCGGCTCATGCTCCTCGTCGTCATCAGTCAGTGGCTTCACTCGCGACAGTTTGCAACAATCTCGGCGACTCTGGCACTTAGACGTCGCAACAGCAGCATCCGCGGTGATGTAGTCGTCATATGTGACTCCCGTGGCACCCAGCGCATTCAAAGCCTCACTCAGCTCTTGATCACAAGAGGCTGCTTCCGTCTCTTCAGCTTCCGTGGCAGTTTCCACTTTGCCGTCCATGCGAAAGCCACACCGTGCGAAGCAGTGCTGTGCAGTTGACGTGCTCACTGCAGTCCACGCTTAAGCGACATAGTTCAGAGCGTCAAGTGTCGAAATGTTCGTAGGCTGCTGTCCGCGATTAATACGCGTCAGACAGCGCTTCACAATAGACTTCCTGTAGGAATGCTTGAAGTTCTTTATGGCGCCGGCATCCAACTGTTGCAAGTGGCTTGTAGTATTTAGAGGGAAAACCACAAGCTTGACGTTTCGAAGAAACTATGGGTCTCTCGGGTGGGCAGCACAATTGTCCAGAAAAAGGAGAACACTCCTGCACTGGGAACCCATCTTGTTATCAAAGTACTGAAGAAATTCTTCACGACTGTTGCTTCTCTAGTGGCATGGCAGCAGGCGAGTGTTCCTCAAGCACCGTGGGTTTTGATATTTGCCGATTACCCATGGCTTTAGCTTGTCCGAGCCATCCATGTTACAGCAAGGAGCACCGTCAATCGGTCTTGGCTGCATTTGTCACCGTGGCATGCTTCGCCCTTCAGGCTTAACGACTTCAGTGGCTGCACCCGGAAGAAGAGACCTGTTTCGTCGGCATTATAAATGTCACGAGGCTGATACCCCTCAATTATAGCAGATAGTGTGGCCTTCTAATTATTGACTGTTTCCAAGTTCACACTTGCTGCTTCCTTGCTTACTGTCTCATAAGCGATGCCGTGCCTCTTCCGGAAACGGTCGATCCAGCCATTTGACGCCGGCAAGTCACTGATGCCCAGTCTGTCAGCTATTTTCATCACCTTCTTGCGCAAAATGCTGCCATCGAAGTTAACACCGGCAGCGCGAGCTTGTTTAAACCAAGTCAGAAGAGTCTCGTCAAGGTTTCCATACTTGGCGCCACGAGCCTGCTTAGCTTTCAGGCCGAAGAGCGCAGCATTTCCTTCTATCTCGGCACACTTCGAGACTATACTGTTCAGCGTCGAGGGTGGTAGACTAAGGTCTTTGGCAATGTTGACTCTTTTCCGTGCTGGCTGCCTGTTGACTGCATTTAGAACATCCAGCTTTTCCTCAAGGGAGAGCGCCTTCCGCTTGTGCGACACCATCAAAGCAAGGCAAATCGCTCGCGGTGTTAGCGGTGCTGTGGTTACAAGACGTTCTCTTTACGACGTTCACGAGGCAGAGGTGCTGAGGCAGTGGCCATCTAGTGGCAGTCTCTCCAACTCGCATGCGGCTTCTCATGGCCTCCTAGATTACCCGCGCGTGTGGGGGTGATCTCGGAGGCCATGGGATTGCAGCCGGTTCAATAGCCAAGCCTGGCCAAAACTCGTCAAAATGGCGGTTGGTGCTCGTTGCCTGGCCAGGTTCGGGGTGCCAGGTTGCGACGTTTTCACAGCTACAACGTAACAGCGGGGTTCCCAATACATTGGGTCCCATTTTAGCTATGCCGGGACCGGATGAAAACGACGTAACAGCCGGGAAAACGCAGCAATGAGGAACGTAACACTGGGGTTCTACAGTACTGGGGCTTTGCTGAAAAGCAAGGGACTTTAGGACTCCACAAACATGAGGGCCCAATAAAGGACTTGGCGTGTGTGCACAGTGTGTGCATACATACTTGTGCATGTTTTGAATTTGCAAATTGACATCATTTTGTCTGACAGGTAGCATACATGAACCACTGATTGTTACCATCCATATACAGATATAACGATTTTAGTTCATCAGTTTCGGAACGCATCTCATGTTGTATTCTGAACCAGTTTATGAAAATGGTGCAATTTTTCTTTTCGGTGTTCAAGATAGCAACAGCGAGCTTCGCCGCCAGGCTTACGAGCTGATAGGAGAAGCCAACTTTTTGTCAGCTTAGGGTCACCTGGCGAACTCTGGCATGGGGAGAGGGTGGCTCATACGTATGAAGAAGTCAGCATAGGCCTTTCACAGCGACACCTCACTGAAAAAGTTGAGTAGAGTAGGGAAAGACAAGAGTGAGTGGGCACAGGACTTGGCAGCATGGTTGCGGCGGTGGCCGCTGCTACACAGATGACTGCTGTACAGGCAACTACTGCACTCGATGTTGCTCGCATTTCCAAAATGTTGTTTCAGAAATAATATCTCTGTTCTTTGCTTCTGTATTTTTGCATGCGATCTGTTTCTTCTGAGCTTTCGGCGGTAAATGGCTTTGAAGAGGCTGAGATCGTGTTTTGTGTGTGTGTGTGTGTGCGTGTGTGTGTGTGTGTGCGCGTGCGTACGTGTGTGTGTGTGTGTGTGTGTTTCAAGCTCCCATTTTCGCGTTACGTGCGTGTAAATACAGTACACGTGGATGTGGTGAAGCCAGTGCAGTTTTCATTCATGCTAACCAGCAGCTGAAGCAACAAGACAGTCTTGACCAGTCGTTGCTCTTTTCGCAGGGTGGAAACGCACCTGCAATGAACTCGAACTCTCTCAGCAGGCCACAGGAGCCTGCGATGGAAATCGTGAGTTGTTTTCGTATCTCAGCTCCTTCAGTGTACTGCGGCTACTCTCTGTACATGGTACCCTGAGGCTGGGAGAGTGGACTGCACAAGGTAATGGCTCGGTTTGTTATTGAGATTGAGCTCCTAAAAGGTGGTGAGGAACCCTGTGCCTCTATACTTGTTTTTTCCTGCCTTGCATGCATGCAAAAAGAGCATGCCTGTGCACGGCTCCTGAATAAACTCAACCAATAACAATTCATTGCGTAACAGAACAGTCTGTAAAGGAAAGGTTAGGGTTGAGGTATGCATAGTTATAAGTAATTTGGTTACCCAAGAACTGCTTCAAGGAACCACAGGGTTCAGAGTACCCAGTTTGTGAAACTCTGCTAAGAGCACTTTCTGGAATATGTGACTGTTCAGCTGCTGTGGCATTCTGGGTAACGTTACAGAAAACTAATATTATGACAACCCTCTGTGGTGTTTCGTATTGTGTATTACAGTGTGTGTGCGCAAAAGCTTGTAGCACAAAACTGTAGAAGTTGCAAACCATCCAAGGGTACTTAGGACGCACCTAATAGTTGGAGGATTATGTGCCAAGAAGGCATTTTGAACAGTCTCTACTCTTTACTCATGCTGTACCATGGCTGTGGCATTACCTATGCCAAGAAAGCTGCTGAAAATAGATTGTCATTGTGGGTGCAGTGGAAAATGCTTGTATTCATTGCAATGTAGCAACGGTTTTGCCTCTGCTCTTAGTGTCGTAAGGCCGCAGTGGTTATGGCGCTCGGCTGCTGACCCGAAAGACTCGGGTTCAATCCCAGCCGCGGCGGTCGAATTTCGATGCAGGCGAAATTCTAGAGGCCCGTGTACTGCGCGATATCAGTGCACATCAAAGAACCCCAGGTGATAGAAATTATCCGGTACCCTTCACTATACCGTCCCTCATAGCATGAGTCGTTTTGGGATGTTAAGTTCCCACAAACTTAAACCTAAAACCTAATCTTAGTGTGGTAAGCATTTTGCATATGTCATCTGTCACGGGACGAAAAGTCTGTGTTTCTGATGTGCCAGCTTCAAAACCCCATAAGTCAACCTTCATGATAGGCAGGGTGATAATTTTATCCTTATTGCATTCCTTGATGAAGAGAGACCAGTGGCATACATTCTGATGTGTTCCTTTGCAGCAAAATTTCTTAAGTGCGTCACAAATATTATGCAAGTGCTCAAGGAATTGGCTTACATGAAACTAAATTACATTTATAATCAGCACACAAGAATGCATGTTCCCTAAATATTTCATAATTGTGACTTCATGAATGAAAAAGTTTTTCAAGCGGTATGCCCATGAGACAAAAACTAGAGCTGCTTTTAGTTAGCCAGTAGTTGATCATGTGCTGTTAAGCACCTCATCTAGCATGATCATAGGAAATCTGTCAATTTTTCGTTGTGGCTGTGAGCACAAGTGTTCTTTGTGCCTTCCTTAGAGATTTGGCATAGTTCAAGAGCTGCACTTTCGTTTCCTAAGTGGGCTTCATTGTCCCCGCTTGGAGCCTATTTAGTTTGTTAACCTTGCTTTTTTTTTAAAGTAGTCTGATGCTGCCCATCATTGTGCCTGCAGTGCATAATTTGCTGCTTTCGCTTCATTTCATTGGCAGTAATCATTCTCCCCACTGCATTTACCCCATACCTTTCTTGGTGCAAAAAAAGAAACTATCCATGCAGATCGGAGCGTCGTCTACTACCAAGAGAAAGAGCCAGACGAGACACGCAGGTAGCCAGTCCATCAGGTCAGGAAAGCTCGCAGCTTCAACACGTGGCGCAGCTGGCCAAAAGACCATCAACCAGAGAAGGCACTCTCAGGACGAACAATGAGTGCTCTTCTTGGCTGGCTGCTTCATTTGCCGGAAACAACGGCAACATGCCATTATTTCTTCTGTGGCCAAACTCTGGGCACTGGTAGAGGAACTTACCTGCAGTGCTGTCGGCACCACCGCCAGACAGCTTGGAACCAAGTTGATTGTACAGTGACCAACCTTAAGTTCAGATGGAAGGGCGTGATTTTGATGCTCAGTGCACTTTTATTTCGGAGTTAATGTGGTTCTTAAAGAAGTGACTGGACTGTCTGCCTTTATTATTCATGTGTACATAATTTTGACCAATTTCAGAGGAGAGTTCTCAAGGAGAGACTTGACAGTTTTGCATTTTTTTTTTAATGCGCTCCTGAACAACTAAAAATATTGTGTTTTGATGCAAAAGAACTTGGAAGTCATTTTATGTAGAAATGGGTGGGAGCATGGGGCTTAGTGATTTGAGACTACCCTAACGCACATCTTAATCTGGAAAGGGTCTATTTTAATTCGTTACTTTTGCAGCATGCAAGTTTAATTTGCGACTCATTTTTCAGGTGCATTTATCAGATGGAACCTCAGTGCATGCTTGCTGTATATAATTGTGTTCCCTCAGGCTTCTCAAAAGCCAAACTAAGCATTTTTTTTTTGTTTGCCAATGGTCCTGTCAACAGGTCATTCAAGTTATAACTGTGGTCAGATATTTTGCTCTGCGTGTTCACTGCTACCTGCTTTGGAACACGGGTATCTGCGACCAAAGAACTTCCAAACACTTTAGCGGAACTTGGATGGAGAAGCCGAGCCGTGAAACGTATTGGATACGCACATTGCCAACGTGTCACACCTGTGGACGAAAGTGCTTCAGTGTGGTTTCAGAAGTACGTCTGCTGGTACCATGCCACTTCGACACCCAGCACTGTTCCATAGGCTCTAGGTTATTTGAGGAAACGCTGTATAAATTGTGTACAGTATTTATATTTTTTATTGTCCGCAAGACAACAGGCATCTCTGCCACAACGATCATGCGGACCTTTTTTTTATTTGCTTCCATGCAAGTGTTTTATTTACCAGCTGACATGGAACTCAATGATGAGGTTATGAAGTGCAGCTTCTTATTGGGGTAGCTGTACACTTCGCTGCCATGCAAACATTAAGTGGTTCTGTGGCTGATTTGTGTTTTTATAGGCCTTTACCTTCTGACTGAAGTGCTGTGCTTTATTGAAATTTTAGCAGCCTTAATGGCACTTGATCGGTGCTGAGATTATGATGGTCGTCATTATAATAAAGGCTGCATTGCTTTTTACCGTCCATTCCCCTGAAGTGTTTTTCATTTGCTCCTGGCATGTGTAATGGGCAGTCCCAGGGCTTTGTACATCAGGTCCCATGGTCCATCTTCAATCCTTGACAGACTGATGCCTGGAAGCACACTACATTTGGTTGAACCAGTGGGTAATGTTTATGGTGCTCAGTTGCAACTCTTATGCCACTACCTGTCACCTGTCAAGGTAGTGGCATGTGCATTCATCACTGCCAAAACTCTCAAGGTTTGGCTCGACAGTGTGGATGGGACGCCAGTTCTGGAGCACAAGGTTGTGGCATCAAAGCAGCTTAAACACTTCTGCAGGTCTGTAGTGGCTGTGCTCGTAAGCATGTATGCTTGAAAACAAAAACTCACTGGCACGAACTTGGCATCAATTATGTTATCTTTTTTGTTGAGTTTTTTGTCTTTTTGCAACAGTGTTCGTTGTGGAGAACCAGCGTACCCAAACACCTACCCTTGTCGGCTCAAAAGCAGCAGGCACAAAATTGTATTTTTCTCAAGAGAAAATTCCAGGTGTTTTATTTGGGCATAATTTTGTTCTTGATTAAGCTGTACTCTTTGTCTGCAGAGCTGCGGTGCAGAATGGGCCCTGAGGCTTAGTGCATCGCAAACATTGGCAGTGCTATTTTCTTTTTTGTGCGTGTGTGAAATTGGGCATTGCATTTAGCTTCTTCCCCAGAAGATATTAATGAGTTCATTGCGCTGTACATGCAATGGTTCACACATTCATTGCCTTGCGTTGCTTTCAGACTGGTAGTGTTACGAGATGTGACATCTAGCAAAGCCTTGCTTGGATATGGATTTTGAAGCCAACAGTACAGTGTAGGCTCCCAGTGCATGTGGGAAGACTCTATGAAGCTGTTGACATTATTTCGTACACTTTCAGTGCAACAACTTTTATGCAGAAATTTACAGTGCTTTGAAGGTAGCAGAGTGAATCATAATTAATGCATCCAGTTTGGATGCCTATATCTGCATCATCCATTAGAGGGATGTAATGGTTAAGGGTATGTGTGTGTTAGCCCATTCTGTCTGAATTCACACCTAGTACCGGAGCGGTGGCCTAGTCGTTTGAGCATCCGCCTCACATGTGGGAGGGTGGGGTTCGATCCCCAGTGCTGCTGCGTACCCACTGGTGATATTATGGGTACAAGCTTTCCCCTGCCTTATGCTCGGCTTCTATAGGATCAAATGCTTGGGAAATGGGTCTCTGCCTCCACCTTGAGTAGAAAAAACAACCTTGTGCCATAAAAATTCATCATGAATTCACACCTGGCATCACGTGTGGGCACTCTTGCTGCACCAATGTCAGCGCCATAGTAAAGTGCCATGTGATGGTGTGATTGCAGCCTTCAGGAAGGTTGTCTGTTATTGAGGCAGAAATCTTTTTTTTGCAGATGCCAGCATCATGCGGTGCCTCATTGATATCAAGTTTTCATTTCTTTCCTCCTACCAGTTTGCCCAAACCATTCAGTTTGTGGATCTGATCTTACCAACAGCATGTGGTGTCTGTTACTACTGGGTGTTAGACTATCACTTTAAAATAATATCCCAGCAATCGATGGCACAGAAAAAACCCTGATGCTTTTTGGTTTCGTATATCTATAATCTGTGCCAATATGGACTTTTGACTGCTCCAAAGGGACTTTGGCCAGTGTTGTCACTATGCAATGCATCCATGGACATTCATGATTTTGAGCAGTTCACGTAGAAGGGACAGTGTTATTGTTTTAAATACTACTGTGAATAGCAACTGCTTTCGAACATTGTAAAGTGAGCACAAGGTGAGGTTTTTCTGCGACACTGGTGTCCGCTATGATGAAACGGCAACAAGGATTTCATTTTTGGGCCATTAGCATTTTATTTCTCTATTCCTGGGAAGGCACTCTTCAAACTAGCTGCCCATTGTGGTACGAGTGAATCAAAGTATTAGGAGCGACTGCAAAAATGGCCGCTAAGCTCTGGCTAGAAGCAGTATAGACACCTAACATTTGGGTGCGTGTTTTCTTTTTTGTAATGATGCGTAAGGCATATGTGGATTACCATCTGGTATTCCATGACTGCTAAATTTTTAATCGCATTTCTTTCTCGAGCTCTTTCGCTTCCGGTTTCAACAGCCGAATGAGGACTGTGATGCCAACGTGCTTACAGGTCATGCAACACGTAAAAAAACTGCAATATAATCGCTGCTTCCACATAAGTTGTCATTCCGGCTCTTGAGGAAGGCTGCCTTCAGCACTGGAGTGAATTAAAACGATGACAGTTTATAGGGACATTTTTCCATGCCTCGCGTGACACAAAAGCTCTCCTGTGTCACAGCCATCGTTCGGCTGTTGAAGCCGAAACATGACAAAAAATTTGATTATAAATTATCGATTGTAGGCGAATATCACATGGTGGTTCATGTGTCGTGTCTTCCTCATCATTGTAGAGGAGAAATCGTGCCACCAAAATTAGGTGTATATACTCCTTTAAATTCTGCTTAATTTCATCAGGAGCTGTGCTTGACTGTTTCTGTCGTTGCTCCTCCATACCGGTGCGCATCCATTTACAGCAACTGCAAAACTTTTCTGCACGCGAGCTTCTCGCCTGTTTTACAGCGAAAAGCTGCTTTAGAGAGCTCGCCCACACCGGAGGTTGGTTCCCGACCCCGGCACTCTCGTCCTGCTGTTCTGTGCGCTAAGTGCGAAAGAGGGGGCGTTGAATATCGCAGCAACCGACACTCCGACGGATGCTTTCGCCTTAAATTAGCCGCAGTCACGCATGGCCCGGCCGGCGTGTCTCCATACCTGCGTCGTGCCTTAGTTTCGGAGCACTATCCCTTCGCCTTTTTTCACACGACCGCTGTGCACATGGGCGCCTTTTCCAGCTCCACTGGTTGAAAAGAACGCCAGCTCCTACTGCGAATGCGCAGTTCACGTTAGTGACGGGCTCATGCGACAGTTTTCAAGCACACGCCACTTCCCAGGCGCATCTGGCTCGTGAAACTGGATCACGTCTGCGTTTTCCATGTGCGTTTGTTTTCAACCAGTAGAGGACGGATTTTCGCCACACTCTAGAGGGCGCCACATCTTATGAAAAAGGTTAGCAGCCTCTGCAAGCAGTAGGAAATCCGCAGCGCATTTGCGGTCGACTCGTCGACGCCGCTGGTGTCTAGCTTAAAAGAGGATGTTCCTAGAACCGGCTGCAAATTTCCAACTCGGAACCTTGTCGCTCTTTGGAAACGAGGATTGTTACGAGGCCAGCATCGTACAGATTTAGGAGCCGAGGCAATGACGAGGTTGGGGTCGCTGGTTGGGTCGTAGAATTGGCACGGCTTCGCGAGCTCAAGAGGTCATCACATGGGATCGACTCGATGCTAAGTGGCTGCGGGATGCGTGCCGCCAGACGATGGATGTTTTGGCAAATTTCCGGGCTGCAACTGATGCGTCGGAGAAACCGTGTTGCTTGAAAGGCGTCGGTGCGAATGTCAGTGCGGGCCGTGGGGAGCATGGGAATAGTGGGGGGGGGGGGGGGGGGGGGGTCTCTGACCCCCTCCAATATTGGCGAGGGGTCTGAGACCCCCCTAGCCTTCATTGTGTTAATTCAGTCTTATAATTACCGACGCTTCGTTTCTCTGTCAGATGTTTTACCATCGAGCACACTGGCAGAGAGCGTGGGGATCGCTTATTTAAAGTCTGTGTCATAAACTGATTTCTCCATGCACTTTGTATAAAACCGTTCTGTAAACAGCAAAAACCACCCTTAAATTTATTTCTCCCCTTTGTATAAAACTGCGTAAAATAGGCTGCCAGCCACTTTCTCTCTGTACCTTTATTACCCTCTCCACCTGTGCTCGAATCACTAGAGGCCATCCTCCGATGGAGCCGGGCTTAAAGCCCTGGGAATGGCGGCCACAGAGCGAACGCCTGTTCTCGTTCTCACTTGATTCTGTCAAGTCTTATTTTTGCACGAGGCAGTCGTAATGTCCCACTTCTTGCCAGTCGACAGACCCGTGTACTTTCCTTTTCTTCCTTCGTACAGACGCACATGCCACTCAATACTAAGTCCTTCTAAATGTCTGCGTGCTATCTGCTGCGGCGCAACCACAATGCGACCACGATACCGCCACCTGTTGCGGCGCAAGCGCAGTATAAGCCCTGGCGGCGGCTCCGCGTAACGTCATACCAGCTGTAGCGGGGTTTCTGATGGTCCACGCTGACGTACCCTCATACAGCTCTCGTGACAAAAGTCGTGATCCGAATGTCAAACATATCTTAGGAAAAACCCGGGCACGTCCCACCGGTCAGCTCCTGATGCCAGCATAGTGGCTGAGCCGCCCATGAGCAGTGCAATTAGCCACAACCCAATGGGCACTGAAACTGCATGTACGTCCGCGGGATATTCCAGACGTCCCCAGGATGTCCAAGGGAGTGCTGGTGTCAATTGGGGACTGGCTACCAGCAAACTACCTGATGAATTTCGAGCAGTGCTTGAGTAGTTCATTCAACCACGGCGGCCGATAGCGCTACAGTATCTGACTTCGGAGTGTGGGGCAATCGGAGTGCTGGTCATGCACCGTGTGGCGAGTTTCGGGGATGCTGCGATTAAAGGGAATGTCGCCAGCTGTGGCTCTCGCGTCACATGTTGAAGGCGAGAATTGCGTCTCCAATACCGACGAGGCCCTCTGCGTGCCCCGCCCCGGGAGCAGAGGCGCAGGTTGTGTCATCAGCCCGATGCAGCCGCGCATCTTGCCTTGACCGGCCGAATATGCTTTGGCGCACTTCCAGCGGGCAGGTTTTCCTCTCGGCATACCTGCGACGGTCGCACGGAATGCGCGTTACGTCGCGAACTTGACCGGCCATTGAGCGCGGCGTTCGAGGACTTCTGGAGTGCGCTCTGCTGAATTTTGATAACGACCACACGTTGTGGGCTACAGTGAAGTACTTCTTTCTCAAAAGTGTCTAAAACGCTGCATTTGAGAATTGTTTTCGTATCGTAGCCGCCGCGGTGGCCGAGTGGTCATGGCGCTCGGCTGCTGACCCGAAAGACGCAGGCTCGGTCCCGGCCGCGGCGGTCGAATTTCGATGGAGGCGAAATTCTAGAGGCCCGTGTACTGTGCGATGTCACTGCACGTTAAAGAACCCCAGGTGGTCTAAATTCCCGGAGCCCTTCACTACGGCGTCCCTCATAGCCTGAGTCGCTTTGGGACGTTGAACCCTTATAGACCAAACCTGTTTTCGTATTGTGCCATTTTTTTCTCGCAATTTGGGATTGGCTCAAGCAGCGCCACGCTCAGCAATGAAGAGTGCGTCGCTTGAGCCAATTAAAAATAGGAAAAAAATGAATTAAATTGGCTGCAAATTAATTGCTCTATTATACCGTCCCTGGGGTTTGATTTCTTGATAATAATCTACCGAAACTATCTTCCTCCTCTCGGGATGTAGTGGAGGTAGCTTTATTAGAAAGTTTAGGATACGCTTGCGCAGGGAGCTGAACGAATGCGTGATAGCCCCAACCTCGCCGCATTTTGTTCGCTCAGTGCCTTTCAAAGTTACCGCTAGAGGGCTGCTGTTGTACGTTCTCTGCGATGAGGCTGAACGTTGAGGCTCCCTAGTGTTTACGAGCCCGACTCGAAAGACAGAGGGTTTATTGACGAGAAAGGCAGATAGGTTGGCCGGAAAAAAACATCTGGCCTTCTACTCTGCATTGGGGTACGGGAAGAGGAAAAATGAAGAGGGTCGTTCATGATGGGGGGTGATGATGGGAGGAGGCAGACGAAAAAGTCAAGGCACACTTTCTAACATCACAAACGCGAATCAGGGCCCGTGTTGCTTGAAAAGCGCGAAAGCGCTCGCGTTGCCTGTACAATTTTCGAACTATCTGGCCAAGCGCCGAGGATCAAATCCTCCGAGAGGGACCTGGTTTCAAGAGACTTGAAAGCAGATACTAGCATGAGTCTTTCTCGTGCATATGTTGGGCATACCAATAAAACATGCTCTACAGTCTCTAGCACGCCACATGTGGTACAGTCCGGGGTGTGCCCGACTTGAAATCCCAAATGTAGGCTATGCAGCAATTTGTCATGACCCATCCAGCACACGGGGGACCCCTCAAGACATTCCTGCAGCCTCGTCCAGCATTCGCAGACATGTCTGCAATTTTACACAGCGAGGGCTGTTATACTTACGTTTGGCGACGCTCAACTGAGGGACTGAGAGGTCGGCTATCCACTTGACTTACCCCGACCGTAACGCTTAGCTTGACAGCCAGTGCCGGTGGTTTCGTTTTTACGCAGCTTATAATACTCATAAAAATGCGAATAAAGGAATTTGATTAATTGTAGACACACAGACAATAAACTTTGTTGGCCGAGTGGGAGGGGCGGAGCCCCTCAACGCAGCAGGTCAACCCAGCCGGATAACAAAGAGCTTATATGCACCTTGGCGACCGCGTCAGCCCGCAGGACGAGCCGAGCCTGAAGGCCTAGCTCCGGGCTACGCAGCGCGGTCTCCCACTGCTCATCGGTAGTGATTAAGCGGAAGAGGGTGGTAGGGTAGGCCCACATGTGGGATAGGGTAGCGTGACCACCGCAGAATCTGCAGTTGGGGGAGTAGAGGGTGGGGTATGTATGGGAGAGAACTGCGCGATTTGGGAAGGCGTGCGTTTGTAGCTGGCGCCAGATTTCATGCGTGCGGGTAGGGACCTCTCCGCCGGCGGGTAAAGGCGCCTGGTAAGTCTGTAGTTTTGTGTGATTTCGTGATAGGTGGTCAACCGGTCCCTCGTTGATTTCGCTCCGTGGTGGGGATAGGGTCTGAGCCCCGCCCGGATACTAAAGCCTCGGGCGTGTGAGTGGGCCGCCTCGTTCCCTGGGAGGGAGGAGCGTACGGGGGTCCAGATCAGCTGGATGGTGTATGTGGTGGGGGGTTAGATTCTAGAAGGCGGAGGGTGATGGGAAAGATCCGGCCTTTAGAGGAATTATTGATTGACTAACAGTGGAGTTATCTTACTGGAATCTATTTTGCCGCTGTTCTAATCGAAATAGGCTCAATATTTTAACGCGAGTTCGGCGCAAGGCTTGTAGGCCTTTTTGCGTACTTTTCATAACATCGGGGTAAAGTCGCGCCTCTGCTGCTATTTGCTCTGCTGCCGTTTGCTCTCACTGAATTTAAACAAAGTTTAGCCGAGCTGTTTCTTTTTTCCTTCGGCCTACCCGAGTGATCTTACTGAACACTATCCAGCTTTTGAATTTCCTTGACCTGTGCGTTAAGTGTGGAAGAATTTTCGTCTTTGTTGAGGATCGTTCACGTGGGTTTTATTTCAGAACCGTTCTACAAACACACATACACGGTACACGAGTCGCTCGAGTATAAAAAAAACAAAAACAATGGAATGCATCTGTCTCTTCGCTTTAATGAGTACGTTCATTTTTTTATTGTTTTTCATGGTTCAACAGTCATTCCAAGGCATTAATCATGTATACCAAATGGTTAGTCGCAGCAATAACGTACCCGAAACACGTCGCACGGAAATTTTAAGCCTTCTTTTTTAATCCTTCAATTGGCTGTGAAATGTGTGCAAGGAAAAAGGCTTTCCTTTTGTCGTCTGCGCAGTACCGGATTGTCGTCTGCAAACTCATGATGATGGAACAGTGGACGTACTACATGCATATATCCTGGCGAAATTATATAGCTAACCATCCATTCCTGTTAGTTAGCGCACACAATGCACACACTTTGTCAACAACACCAAAGGCTACACAAAGCTAATGCTTCTTTCTTAAGTCTTTATTTGCTGTCTACGCTGACATTCTGCTCTAGTTTCCCCATCGTGCCGTATCGGCGCATTGTCGTCTGCGTGTTGAGCTGTCAAGCGCGCAGGGCGGTAACAAAACGGGGCATCACGTGACCGTGAACACTTGAAAGAATAAAACACACAAAAAACACCGAACCCTAGTGGTGAGTAACGTCCGCGGGACCTGTAAAGCAAACTCTCTACACTGGTGTTGCCGCACGCACAGGGCTGGCGCGTCGGTCGACCGTTCTGAATTCGGCCGCCTTTCCCAAATGGCGCTGCCGGCGCACTCGTGAGTATTACTGCGCCGGGCGCTGTTAGATGGACCCCGTAGTCCCTGATGTAGTATATAACTTCTGAATTAAATTATACACACATATAGAAAAAAAATCAAAACAAGAAAACACATAGTTGTGTGCCGTTCACTCGGAGCGTCGAAACGACTGACTGGAGTGGGAACAGTGACGAGTCACGGAATGTCATTTAACTGTGATCCAAGTCAGTGGCTCCGATGCTCCTGGCACCTAGACAATTAAGCAAATATATAAGGAAGCTCTAACTAGCGCGAACACGGCGACAGGTTTTGTTTTTGATGTTGGCACGAAGAAAAAGATGAACAAAAAGAGTTCCAAAAACAAATGACACGTACCGAACAGAAGACGTTGATGAGACATTAGTTTTCTACTAACCAGGGCATAAAACCTTATTTTAGAAGTGTACAGTCTGTGTCATACTTGTGTAGAGCGCTATAACAGTGGGCACGGCGCAATAAAAGCTAGAACTAAACAGCAGCCCATTGTTTTCTGGAAAAGTGCCTGTGCCGAGTTTGCTTAAACGTCTGTGGCTTTGCTTCCGCGCAAGTGTCGCCTCTAAAATCTAGAAGCTATGACGAGGTGTCCATTTTTGTGTAGGGAAGCGCGCCGCTCAATCGCTCTACACAAGGGCGACGCAGACTGCACGTACACGCGCAAAACAATTTATTTCTGGCTGCTTGGTTTCGTCACCTGCACGTAAACAGTCCATGTCATTTTTCTCAAAGCTTAAGTGCAGTATGTAGCTGGATATTCTGCAGCGATGTCTTAGTGGACGCGATGTTGCTGACCAGGAGTACCCGCTAAAAGCTACCCCTTTTTCTGATCCGCTCATATCGTCACTTGCTCCGACCTAGCTGCACTGTGGAAGCTATGCGTGGTACATCATCATGGCAGTCGTGACATCACGAGCACTCGGCCGCGTGTTGCACACTAACAAGCTTATAGCACTCAGAGGAAGAGCTTTGAAAACTAAAATGTGAAGCACGTGATGTGTGTGGCCAATAGGCAGCCTTTGGAAGGTGGGTCTGCAGCCAGGCTCCAGTAGATTTCGTTAGCCTGTCTCATGGAATGTAGCATACCGCGGGTTCGTCCATGCACGCGCAAAACAAACTTAACGCCGCCTCTTGTGCGTGCGTCACTGCAACTATAGTTTAGTACTGCGACGGTAGAGCCCGCTGTTAGGATGACCGACCACGTGACCAGAGACTGGAAACCATAGCATATAAATTTTGATGCGCGCACAGTAAATAGTCACCTAGACTGCCCTGGATCGTAGGGTAACTTCTCAAGGTCGCCATATCACGGCCGGGCTAGAGGAGCCGGGGCCACGAGAGCGCGCGCGTCGATCCTCTAGCCCGGCCGTGGCCATATCAATTTGGTTGCTTGTTCTCCAACGGGATGGCGCTAGTGTCTGTATGAGGAATACCTAAAGAACGCAACATCATCGTGTCTGTCGAGGTTACAAGAGATGAGGGACTTCGAAGGGGCGGAAATTAAAATGATTAGAGCAAGTAACGTGAGAGTGAAAACTATGTACAAGAAGTGCTGCACGGGAGGGATATTTTACATCGCGACGCAGCCATATAATTTGCCGTTTTTTCCCAGTCGCTCCCTCACTAACTTCGCTAGCAGGTGCCATTTCTCCTGCCGCAGCACACAGAATGACATCACGCGGTAAAGCGTGGGTTTGCGGCGGTCGTGAAGCACCCTGAAGCAAGCGTGAGGGATCAGCTGTTTACATGACGTCAAAAATAAGAACGCTTTAGTCATGCAGAGCTTGCTTGGTCAGTGTAATAATTCAAATGCCTGTTCCTCGTGCGCCTGCATCATCTCGCGCTTGTATGTACAGGAACCACCGCCGTGTAAATTAGTTTTCGCAGGAGTAATGCTTCACACTTGAAGAAGGAATCTGTAATATTTCGACTTTGGCAACGTGTCGTATACAAAGTCATTAATGTCCGTTTCCGTACTGTGTACTCCATATTTAAAGTAGCTCGTCTTTCTTTGGCGGGTAGTAATTTTATCGCTGACAATTCAAGATAACGTGTATGCATAATCCTATTCTTCTGGAAGAATCGGAAGTACTGGTACTATCGGCAGCGAAACACGGAAAAGTACTTTTGTCCCGTCCTGGCCGATTATGTGAAAGACAGACTGACATAAGGCACGGCGCCTTTGCCTGATCTTCCCTACATGGTCAATGTCTCCTTTGGATCTCGCAGCGACCCGCCGTACTTAAGTGATTGAAACAAAGGTAGACATCATATATCTCTCTCACCGCTTCAAGGAATGAAAGCTACTCGTCCGTTCGGACCGGAAGGAAGGTTACTAGGACGCGAGTCTGCAGTTCCGCGGCCTGTGCTTTCAGTGTTCCAGCTAAGACACGACCGGCGTAAGCACAATGCCAACACCAAAGCTCGCGGTCTGGTAAGCCTTCCATTTCAGAAGCCCGATCCAAGTCGGAACGGGGTTACAGTATAGGATTTGGATGCAAGACAGCTCCGGAAATCTTTCACCTGCGAAGTTGTCTCTGCACTCTAAGCCAGAAGTGATTAAAACGGGACCAACTGCACCACTTAGTCCAACTCACGAAGGAATAGTCCGTGGGGAGACTGACTGGCTGATGTCGCTCTGCAGTTAGTCTGTCAGGGAGTTATGGTTGCTCTCTCGGGGATTAAAGATAGCGGCAACGAAATTATACCCCAAAGGACTACGCCCCTGCAGCAATTTTAATTCCTTCTGGCTTAAGAGTGTTCCGCAGCAATAGGCCGCACAGCTGCCACATCATAGCAGTTTCAGGAAGCGTCTTCCGGTTCCGGTCTGTTCAAAAAGGCGGTGACGTCTTGTGCGTGGCGAGATGAGTCTGCCAGAGGAGCAGCGTGGCTGGGTTTCAGCTCAGTATCCGTACGGCCCGTATTGCGAGCCGTGGTGGTAGGCGTAAGGTCCCGGGTAAGCGGCGTAGCCGTACGGCTGCCGCTTGTCCGGGTAGACGGGCATCAGGTACTGCATGTTCTTTGCCTGGTCGGCCTTCTTCTCGCGGCGCAGACACCGCGCCGAGGCCAGGAAGAGGATGCCGGTGAGCAGGCTGGCGCCCACGCCGGCCCAGGCCAGCATGTAGGACCAGCCGTAGGCGAACTCCGTCACGCCCTTGCGCCGCAGGATCTGCGCGTGCGAAAGCAGAAGGGAGAAAGGTGTAGAAGGTGAAAAAGGTCCGCCCAGCGCCATGGCCTCTCTTGATCGCTCATATCACCTATCGTTACCAGGAATCCGCCTTTTTTTACAACATTTGCGCCCTCTGGGGAGCGGCGAAAATTCGTCTGCTACTGGTTGAGAGCAAACGCTCGTGGGAGAGACAGGCGCTACCTGGTTCTACGAGGAGCCAGCTGTGCCTGCGAAATGGCAAGTGTGTGCTTGACAGCTGCCGCCATCTGTCGCAAGCGCCTGTCGCTAACACGAAATGCGCAGTAGGAGCTGGCGGTTTTCGTATTTCAACCAGAGTAGCTGGAGAGAGGCCTTGTCAAAAAGGCGGATTCGGGGCAACTCCCAGCCACTGCCGCTGAGCCTAGCGGCCTATCAAGTTCTGTTCTGCAGTCATTCGTTCATTCTCTTTCTTAGTTCAAGGATGATGTGACCGCGCTATGTTTTAATGTTCAAAGCCATGCGCCACTTGGTGGCAGCCAAGGGAACCAGAAGCGCTTGCCCTGAAATCCTGGTGATGGTGTTGGACAAACATCGTGCTGCTCCGAACTTAGGCTTCAGCCCACCTACTTAACGGGACTGAGGACAGATTGCAGTTAGCCCTGCATTGATTGGTTATTGCATTCTAACTACAAATACGCTACTTGCATTAAAAATGAAGCTTTAAAGATCAGAAAATGGAATACAGGTGTCCCCATTAGCGGCCGATTTCGTAAGCAATGAGTTGACCCATTTTGTTAAGCGCCAATCCCCGAGGCTAGGCTATGACACTATTAACTTAAATTCGGTGATCACGGAGTCTCTTTTCGGTCTTGAGTGACGTCACTTGTTTGAATCGAGTGGCGGAAATTTTATAAAGTGCAATTTTCATTGCAATAAATGCGTCTTTTGGTGCCACACATGCGTCAACATAGCCAGAGACATGTGATCAGTTTTTAAAAAGAACAGGTGCAAACAGTCCCAAACTGTCAGTGTCCCAATTCAACCCCGCGATCCGGAGTTTCGGAGTTCATTAACGTTGTCGGCTACCTTAGAGCCTGCGGTTGTAGAACAAGCACGGGCATTATGAATGGTGACAATTCTTGCCCACTCAATAGAGCCACGTTTAGTTTTAACTTCTGCATTGAACTTCAATGGTCATTAATATGTGACGATGCGTACAGAGCAAAACTGGTTAGTACAAAACAAAAAGCTCGTTTATCACACACTCGGGGAGCAATCTTCGACTGCGCGCCAATACTTCTCTTCACAACGCCTGCATCTGATCGTTCGCGCATATACTCTGTCCACACTGTCATCCATCACAACCTCCTTTGTTCACCTTGTTCGGTCTAGGTCAAGAGGGCGTAGGAACTCCTTTTGTCGATGGATTCTCCCATCTCTTACGTCGTGGACTGCTGTCTCAGCTTTGGTGAAGGCCCTTGAAAGCCAGCTGTGGCTCATCCATGTTCCGTTTCGATAGGCCATTGTCGTCCGGAAATAATTCGCTCATTGTCCACTTAGTCGTCGTTATTCTTAGTTGACGTGGTCAAGTGTGTTCGTCAATCAGTTTTATTTGTATACGGGATTTGGAGTTAGCTATAGCCATAACATCAAGAATCGCAGACTTAGTTATATCTGCCCCTTTTTTTTTTGGTACGCGCACACGATGGCGCGAATATACTTGAAAGTGTCGTTACTCAAATTTATGAATAGCCGCGCGACATCACAATTAATGCTCCAGTGGTCTGAGGCACTATCATCCGCAGACAACTACCGAGATTTATGCTCCTTACGCCGCATGGTCCTGGTGGTCCGGTTTATGCTTTTTTGTTATCTGTTCTCTTCTATCCGTTATATTCTTATCAGGGCGCTGCTAGGATAGCTCACCACACCTTTATCATTTACACTTACCATGCCTTTCGCCCTTGGGCCAACGGTCTTGCTGGTAAAGCAACACGGCGTGCGACAACTGCCGATCTGAGGAAGCCTTGACTAATCATTTGCCTTGCTCCTCGTTTCACCGCCAGTGCACGGTAGCCAACCAGAACCATTTTTAATTGGCACCCTTGCCTTTCCTTCTTCCTGGCTCTCTCTCTATACGCGTTGTGCATTGACACTATCGTGGAGGCCAAGATTATTCAGCTACGGTTTCAACGCCCCATGGCCCACAAAATCACATAACTGCTGCTGCAGTCGAGAAGGTCGACTGGGCTTAAGCACTGTTCACCGACGCTAAGTTTATCGACGCGTACAGATTCAATCTCTTGTCCTCCCTATCTCTCTTCAATATTTTCGTCTTTTTTTTTTAACAGACTGGATTCCAGGGGTAGCAGGGGGAGGCAGAAAGTTTTAGGTGGGCGGATGAGATTAAGAAGCTTTGCGGGGATAGGGTGGCCGCGGCTGGCACGGGACAGGGTTAACTGGAGAGATGTGGGAGAGGCCTTTGTCCTGCAGTGGGTGAAGTCAGGCTGATGATGATGATGATGGTGAACTGCTTCCCCAAGTGGTGTAGTAAACCAGGCATACCGTACGTCCAGTTATTGCTTAAGTCTTTCTCTGCCTCGCTTTTAAAATGTAAAGCCTTATTATCATCGCCTTCGCGGTTGCTCCGGGCCGCATTGGAAGGAATAACACCTTCTCCTCTAGCATGGATTTAACTCCAAGAAAATACAAAAATAAAAAAAGAAGATGCGCAGACGAGCACTCACGGCTGGCCAGGCGTAGACGGACTGGCTGTCGTGCAGCTTCTTGAAGTCGTAGTACTCGACCCCGTGCCACAGGCCCATGGCGCCGGCCACCGTCAGGGCTGCAGTGACCAGTCAGTGATCAGTTCCATTAATTGCACATAAATACACACAGAAGCTTTGCGTTGATTCAAAAACATAGGCGTAGAGAGATATCAGTGCACTCTAAAAAAAGGTATTTGGAAATCAATTCGTAGCCCGTGTCATTGTATACTTTGGTATGCAATCCTAATCATGAATACCGTACCGAACTATTCAATCGTTCTCACTAGACAGGCTTGAAAAAGCGAGTACTGTTACACTAACGGAGCCACGACCACCACGATGCAAATTCATCATGTGAAACGCGCGTATACGAGCGATGATTTCACCTCGCTATCGTTTTTTTTTTTTTGTCCGCGAAAAGCTTTCCGTTAGTTATTGGTCCCAATGCAAGGCGCCGATTTCGTAAGCCATTACAACTATTCAAGCGTCGTACTTCATTACAGCAGTACTGTGACAATAAGCGTCGTACTCCAGTACTGTGACGACCCGGGCAAGACAGCAACACGTACAGTGATGAACAAAAGTTTACAGGATGCGAGATAGCGGGAAAAAAGAAATGTGTGCGTGGTTATGAACAGTGGGTCAACGAAAAACACAGAAGCATGAGGAGGGGACATGAGTGATCTGTCGGATGCAACAATTACCAACTCAATGGCTAGTGAGGCAACACAGGAATAAATTATTTTCCACATATCCGCATCCCGCGAGCTTTTTCTCGTTACTGTCCACCATGTCTCAGTATTTCCTTGCTGCACTGCCAGAACAGTCAAGCATGCAGTGGCGATGTTCTGGCACCGCGTAACGTGCTGCCAGCATAAATTTATAGTCTCCTGCCTGCGTAGTGGCACGAAACCCCAAACAATAAAGAACACAAAAGTATCTTTCTTCATTGCCGAACTGCGATATGTGCAAGTGGT
This sequence comes from Amblyomma americanum, assembly GCF_052857255.1. NCBI lineage: Eukaryota > Metazoa > Arthropoda > Arachnida > Ixodida > Ixodidae > Amblyomma > Amblyomma americanum. The sequence continues at coordinate 7,844,948 of NC_135504.1, forward strand.
ATTTATGGTGGGGGCTTGTATGTGTACGAAACAGACGGAGTTTTTCAGGCCAGTCATTTGTTCGAGAGCATTGACATTGAAAAAATAGCGTTCTACCTTCTCCCGCGTACATCGCTAAACAGCGACAGAAAAACTCACAGGACGGTTACGACTGTGTAACGCGAGATTCAGCGATAGCTGTTTAGGCGTTTAGTCACGTGACCACTGGCGTAGTGGTCAAATCACGTGATGCATACCCTTGCACTGGCAGGCGGCTGTTCCAAGGAGAGCCACCCTTAGGCTTATGAGACACAGGTTGCTGTCGGCGCAACCGGTGGGTGAGTAGCACCCTCCGGTTACGCCGACGGCGGCGGACGACTACGACGCGCAAGGCAGGGACGGGCGCCTATAACAGCTATCGCTGTAAAAATACATTGCTAAATATACATTTCACTCTATAGCGTTCAGGCATACCCCTGTCACACGGCCAGTTTCAGTAGCCATCGAGTCAAGGGCCTTCGAAATTCTCAATCGCCATCGAACTCGAGATAGTTGTGTCGCTGCTACACGGCAACTCTCAATGGCCGTTGAAATGGTTATCGTGTCTTGCGCCAAGTTTGTGTGGCGCCACAATCGCTACTTTAGATTTTGCAAAAATAACAAAAATATTTTATAAATGTATACTAAATGCTGAAATACACGCTTACGCGCATGTCGTTGAAAACCATTTTAATTGCACGTACGCGACGGACAGATGCAGACAGATGCAAACACTGTTGTAGCCATCTAATACAAGACGAGCCAGAACCAATCCAGTCCAACTGCGTCGGAGCGCTGCTTCGTCAGGCTTAACACCTGGGAAATCGCCTTGATATCTGAAAAACAAGAGCTATTTGTCTCTTGAAACTTTATGCGAGGGTAAGAATGGGCTAATCGAAGGCGAATACAACAGTTTAGAACCCGGTGGATGTGCCCGAACCACCCCGAACATCAACCGCACAAAAAGAAACCTGCCCCACGTATATGCCCATGGACTTCGCTCTTCAACTCAACGAAAAAAAAAGTCACCATTGACTGTCTCCCCACAGTGCGACAACGTGACTCACAGCCTTAACCCCCCCGCCCCTTCCTCCCCCTACCCCATGCCTTTCGCATCACAGCTTTCGTTCCTTTGACCCCCTGATGAAGGAGCCGAGTCGGCCTCGAAACGTTGGGTTAAAATTGAAGTTTTTGGCTGGAGATGTGCAATTTATTATATGAACTACCCCTGCCCGATGGATATGAAAAAACCTGCAGATGTTTTTGGGGGTGGTTGCATTCTACAGGCAATTCATCCCGCGCTGTTCGGAGCTTGCTAGGCCGTTGAACCTACTGTTGCGTAAAGGCTCGAAGCGCGTCGGGGGCAAAGAACAGAGCGACGCATTTGTTGCCTTTGTTCGCGCGATAGCTGATACCGCTCCCGACCTGAACGAGCAGTTTGTCTCGCAGACAGGCGCTAGTGACTACGGCGTTGGAGCTGTGTTGTTGCAGGAACACGAGGGCACGCTGCGCCCTGTCGCTAGCCGCACTCTCGCATCGGCAGAGCGAATTTACGGAAAAGGAGCGCCTGGCGATCGTGTTCGCATTGTCAAAGTTCGGCATGTACCTAGACAGAGCGGTCTTCACCGTGCAGACAGATCAGCAGGCACTGTGGTGGTTAAAGAGGCTCAAAAACGCCGCAGGTGCTCTCGCGAGGTGGGCGCTGACTTTTCAACGTTACCATTGAGTACCGCCGGGGCAGCACGAGCAAGGTGGCCGACGCTTTATCGCGCGCACCGGGTCGCCACTGTTGGAGAGGGCGGACGGGAGTGTCACGCCCGGTATGGCGAAAGGGGAGACGGACAAAGGTCCCGCACCGTGCTGTGAGAGGAAGAAAGCACAGGCGACTTGTCGCCTGCACGGTGTAAGAATACCGTGGTCGCCTGCCATGGAGCGAGGCAGAGAGAAATCTGTGCTAGCAGAACTCGGCGCACCAGAGACGAGGCACAAGAGACAAGAACTTACGACGGGACGAACTGCTCAACTATCAACTTTTATTTTCAAAGACGAGGCGGACCAGTATTTAATACCTAAGTGCCCTATCAGGCCACGTGACCACGAAAAAAACAATTCAAAAAGCAAACGAAAGACGACACAACAACTTCAGGTACGAAGGAGCGAGGGAAAGACCTCACGTGTCTAAGAAGGGAAATCCAGAATCGGAACAAGACAAAAAAAAAGAGATATGAGATAAGATATGTTCATACAAAGGAAACCAAACCTAGAGCCACATGGCAGACTTTTATTTGGTTTTTGATTTTTTTTTCGTGGTAAGGTGGCCTGATATATAGGGCACTTCATAAATACTGGTCCGCCTCGTCTTTCAAAATAAAAGTCGATAGTTCAGCGCTTCGTCCCGTCGTACTTCTTGTCTCTTGCGCCTCGTCCTTCGTGCGCTGAGCTCTCCCAGCCTGGAATGAAACCAACTAGCCCAACAACGAGTATTGCTAGAGAGAAATCTGTCTTGGGGAGTATAGCGGTCAGTAGAGAGATTGAGGACCAGAAAGCACACGGTCTATCCCAGCGGGTGCCGACAGAGCTTGCACCGAGAACGCGTAGGGCAAGTACGACGCGTATCTGCTGGGCGATGGCGGCTTGCTGCTCCGCTATATCCCCCAACTTGACGAGGATGAGGCGATAACATCCCCTTTCCGAGTCGTGGTCCCGGGAAACGATTGCTGCAGTGCTTTCATGAGAGGAATCGCCCACACTCTATAGCAAAGGGCGTGACGCAGGCTTCCGTCGACCAGCCGTTTGATAGTCAAAGACAAAGCTTTAAAGTGTTCCGCTAAGTCCTCTCTGAAGGCCGTTTCACATGATGCGATTGTTGCCGCAGCGCAGTGCGATTTCTGCCGCTGTGCGACAGAAATGCGCGTCGTTCTCGTCGCAGGGCCACTGCGACAGACTTTCAACAAGTTGGTCGCAGTGTCGGTGCGGTCGCAGCGATGGCCACAGTAGTCAGCCAATAGGAGCTCAGCGACATGACAGGAAAATCTCGAAAACGTTTTATTGAGCTTAAGAATACATCACGGCTCAATATTATTACCCATGATTACGAAATCAAAGCCTGCCACGATGTTTGACATTTATTGCAGCCGAAGAATTTTCGGCCACTGAAAGGCCGCACCGACGCTGGGGCGCTGGTGCCGACGGCACCGACTGAATTCATCGTTGTCATGTGAAACGGCGGCTGCGATTACCGTCGCAACGACAGTGCGACCGGGCCGTAATTTTTCGTTCCCGTCGCAGCATGTGAAACAGGCTTGACCCGTGTGCTTCGGCAAGGCCGGCGGCAGGCAGCAGGCGCGTCAACTGTTAGCCCGTCTGTAACAACGGCACAATCACGCATGGCTGACACGTTGTTAAAACTGTCACAGGGCCACAGGCTCTCTCTCTCTCTCAGTGCGTGATTTTAGTTGTCTTTTTATGCAAAAGAAACCAAAGAAAAACGCGTATTTACGAGTGCGACACGTAGTAGTACCCCTCTTGCCGGTCAGGGACACGTTTCACAGTGGTGCGGTTTCCGAGTTCAAAATCTCTGCCCAGCCAAGCGGGTGAAGCGCGAAAAATAGAAAGAAAAACAGTGAAAAAAAAAGGAAAACTGAGGTTTGAGGGCGTTACGAGGAGCGAACTCGTTTTTAAATGGGAACACACCCATCCGGCCTGCCCAATTCAGACTTGCGGCGAGTCCCGCGGACGCAGTTGACTGTTCCGCTCTGCTAAGCCATTTCGTTCGTCCGCTAAAACAACACGTGGCGCCCACTGGCGGCGCGTAGCATTACTGCTGCTACATCTGTGCATTCTGCCAGCTCGACAGGCGTCCTTTGTTGAGAAGTGAAGCGAAGTCACACGCGCACATCCGGCCGAGGTCTAAAAAAAAAATGCGACGAACACCCGCGTGCGCTTGATTTGCAGAAGAAAAAAAAAAACGTTGCAGCACTGAAGCTGCTGTAGCTAGCGTCCAAATTGCCCAGGCGAATCAGCGTGACAATGCATGAAGGACCCTCTTTGTCTCTGCTGTCTTTCACTCCCTTCTTCGTCTTTTCCCTCGTGGGAACACAGAAAGAACAAAACGGGAACACAGAAATAAGTACACAGTACAGCGCTGAACTCGTTCAGCACTGGACTATCTAAGCATTGAAAACAGAGCCTATCCAGGTAACCAAACAACGCGTACGTATCAGGCGCAGAAAACACTCGAGCCTAACCTACAACACACTTCAGGCAATGCGTAGACTAAAAAAAATACTTTTGATTTCGTGCACACTTTTTTCCACTAGCTTAAATTCCTCGTTCGTAAGCGACAGTGAAGGTGCACTGACGCACTTCCTTGGAGCCTGTATAATGTGAAAGGCTTCCAGAACTCCCTTCCAGCCAATGGCGTCGGCCGGTTCTCATGAGCCTGCTAGCGCGACGACAGTACAGGGAGTGGCCGATGAAAGGGGATAGTCCCCTGTTCATGAGATTCGACCGACATCATTGGCTGGAAGGAGGTCATTCGAGGCGGAAAATCTGCCTCGTTCTTGAGTTGTATCCGACCATATTATGGACGCAGTTCCTGCACTGACTATTATTACGTTCGCGTGCCCGACCATTCACGCACCTGCCGGTCTTGCCCGTATACACCCTGCCGCTGGACAGGGGCATGTTGTACACGACACGTGTGGCACATTCAGCAAACATGATGATGATCATAATTTTTTATGGCGCAAGGGCATCTACGCCCAAAGAGCGCCATGGCAATAGGTATTTTTCGACTACTCAAGGTGGGGTCGAAGACCCATTTTCCAAGTATTTCACACCAGATAAGCCGACCACCAGGCCAGGGGAAAGCTTGTACCCATTGTACCACTACACGGCGGCACTGGGGATCGAACCCCGCACCTCCCGCATGCGAGGCGGATGCTCAAGCCACTAGGCCACCGCCGCGGTACGATTGTTCTTATAATGCACTTTATAATTTACTTCAAGGCAGGGGCTGTTTTTAAAATTGTTGTTATGATGCGTTTTATGCATATATTTGTCTCACGAGACGGGCTGGTCTTAAAATTGCTATTTACATTAGTTATAATGGTGCGCTGCAGCTGGCGGAGATCAGGGTTAATTAACCCTGGGTTAACTATATATCAACGGGAGAGGCCTTTGTCCTCCAGTTGTAAATAGTCGGGATAGTGATGATGATGATGATGATGATGACGATGGTGATTTATCTAGACGGCCTAGACTCTTTCCTTCCTCCACCATGTCGTCTTCTCACGGTGCGATTCGTGCCAACCCAAAGCGAGTCAGGCGTCTTTCCTTTTTTTCGCACCCTAATCTTACCTAATATCTGTTGTTATCGAATAACTTTGGTTTGTACGCAGACACCGCCGTAAACGTTTAAGGCTTTGTCGAAGTAGTCAAGCTTGAGAAATAACGTGCAGCGTAACAGACGTGTATACGCCTGGATGTGCACTTTCTGCTGCGAAATAAGTCTCACAAGACTACCACGTCGATTCTGCAACTCTACGTAGCGCAGCTTATTGCACTGCTCGTGGCGCGAGCGAGGAAATCCGGCGCTTACGCACACACAAGCGAACGGTGGACGGAGGCACGCAACTCAGCCGACGCTTTGTTTCCGTCTTTTTTTCTTTTTTTGCAGGTCTTTTCCGGTTCTTTCTTTCGGCGAGATTTTGCAACTCTTACTGGCGTCGGCAAACTCTGCCTGCCGAGCATCGCATTGTTCGGGAGCGCTAAAAGGCCCCTCGCAGCTCCGCCAGTCGTCGCCACCGGCGCTGCCAAAAGGTGCGGGGTGTTGGCCTCGATGCAGACGAATAAACTGCGCGCTACGCAGACGGCGGCACCGGCGTAGCGCCGTGGCTTCGTTACGCGGAGTGTGCGCGCGAACGCACTGCGCGCGCTTGAGTGAAGTTACGTGCAGCGGGCGAACACCCGCGGGCTTTCTTCAGCGCCACGTAGTAAGCAACGCGAACGGAGTCCCTTATTATCAATGCATATTGAAAATTTCGACAGCTTTATCATATTAAACACTGGTTATTGTTTAATACTCTCCTCTCTCTCTCTCTCCTAGCATTTCGCTTTTGTAGGGAGTGGTTTGGAAGAAAGTGGCCAAGCGGTACGCTCTAATTAAGCTGGCCTAGCGGCTGCTAATGCCTGTACAAGTGCTATGAGATGCGTGCAGTGGTGCCGCAGGTTGAGCGTAATGGTGCGGTGTCGACTGCTTTGCGCACGTCGTATTGTTGGCGTGACGTCACTAATTGTGCGTGACGTCACATAAAGGTGTCCTCAGCGGCAAATTAGACGTCTTCTGTTTGATGATGGTTTGTTCTTTTGTCTCCGTATTCAGAATTGAAGATTCAAAGGAGGGATTGAAAACCGTGGCCGGAACGTACGTGCTGTTCTTGTCGATGTTTCGTGCTAAATGGTTAGCGTTCCCCTTACTACTAGACTCTGTTACATCAGCAGGTACTGAACTGTTTTTGTCTTATTAAAACGCTTCAGAAATCCAACATTGCTGTAATAGCTAGGATTTGTTCCCAACTACAATTTTTTCAAGCAAAAAAAAATAGTGAAAAGGGAGAGCATTTTTTGTACATAAATGTGTTTTTTGCATTCCTGAATCAGTCTGGCAACTTAAAACATCATCAAAGCTACGTCTTAACATGTGAACCTAACGACGTTTTGCGTTATGAATCAAAGGGATTATCACATGATTAGCTATAAGAAACAACGAAAGAAGGTCAGAAGATATCGATGAAGCGGATAGCGGTCAGTATGCTGTTATTCTTAACTCGAAATTGGGTTTAGTTAAAGCCCTTAGAGGGTTTAGTTACAGTAGTTGTCGCTGTTTGCTATACTGTACTTACGTTTAGTCCATTGCGCAGCGTTCCTTTATACCTCCTTCCGTTACACAGGAGATTCCAACCATACACGCATGCGCATGGTTCTCAATCGTTTGTTTATTCTTCTCAAGACGCGTAATTCCGTCAGCACTGCTCGCAACTCCGGCGTGGAGCCAAGCCCCATCGACGCCGCCATGAAATGTCAAGGTGATCTCGCGCGCTTTTTGCACGGGCCTGAAAAAAGTAATGAAATGAAAAGAAACTACGCATAAAAACAAGGCGGGCCGACCGGCTTGCGAAGCCGACTGGAAAAGCGACGCGTGTACGTAATACCAGCTCTCGGGGGCATGCGCGCGGGGCACGCCGATTTCGCATACCTGTTCTTCCGTTTTTTCTTTATTTTTGTTTCTTTTAAAACTTTGCAAAAGCGAGAGACGCACGAGCGCATGCGTGGTTCGCTGTACTGAACCTCCCACTGTCTGAAAGCAGTGCCGTTTGCTGGTGCGGTTTTGTTGTTGTTGTTGTTAGGATCTGCAGTTGTTGCACGTTCTTGGACGTACTGCGCCTTCCTGTTGTTGGTGCGCTGGAAAGATGTGAGCTTAGCGGGGAAGTTGCATATTATGCACGGCTTAATCGATTAAGAAAACGTTTCCGCTGTCGGCTACGCCAGCGCGCGCTCAAGGGCTCTGGAAAGTCCACGTATTTCGTGGAGAATAGATATAGGAAAAGAAAAGGAATTAAAAAAAAATAATGACACGTGGGTGCGTTGTGCACGATTGTTTGCCGGCACTGTGAAGTTACAAGGACGAGAGACAAAGAAATTCACGAGTCAGGGCGTGTTTTCTCAACGTTCGTATGTGTGTGCATGTGCGTCCTGTGCATGCGCAGAATAATAAGGCGCAGGGAGCAAATGGAAAAGCGTGCTGGTCACGTGTTTCTCCTTTTGTCCTGGCGTTGTGACTCTGTCTTGCCTTACCAGAATTTCGCGGCTCTGGGGAGGTGTCAGTCTGTTTGATTTCGGCACTTTTCTTGGATCGATCAAGCGCTTTCTTTGTGCAGTGTCTCCTCCTAATTGCATGAGAAATGCTTCTGTCCTCTGGGGGGTTAGGGTTAAGTTGATAGCTCTTTTGCTGACCGCTCTGCTACAGTGTGTTGTTGCGCTGTTTAGTAAGCTATTAGTTTAGTTTATTCCATGACTACAGCGCAACGAAGGGGACATAGGACACAGGCAGGGAGACAACACAGCGCTTACTAATCGAGATGTTAGTAAGTTATGTGGCCCAGTTATTTGCACTACTAGGTGCCTGGGCCACATGTACAGGCCCCTCAAATTTTAAAGGGAACAAAGTTTGACTGTTGAATTAATGATTACTGCATAATTACGCTTGCCAAGCAGAGTTTTCCCTGTTTTCCACCTATATTTTCCACTTGGCGTGTAATATCCAAACACAACTTTAAAATTTAGCGCAGCAATAACCAAAAAATTCGTCCTTTGGTATCCGCCACGGTAGCTCAGTGGTTATGGTGCTCGGCTGCTGACCCAAATTAAAGATGCGGGTTCGATACCGGCCGTGGTGGTTGCATTTCGATGGAGGCGAAATGCTAAAGGCCCGGCTACTGTGCGATGTCAGCTGACGTTCAAGAACCTCAAATGTGGTTGAAATTATCCGGAGCCCTCCACTACGGCGTCCCTCAGAATCCTGAGCCACATTGGAACGTTAAAACCCTGTTAAAGCAAATCGTCTTTTGGTGCAAACTGGTTGTTCCCTTTAATATTTCAGGGACTTGTAACTTGGCCCAGGCAAAGTGGGCAACACTGTTTTGTAGGAAAAGCGTGAACGGTGCCCTTAGACAGTCATCAAAGAAATATAGTTTTAAGAAAATTCAAACCGTTTAGTTTATACCCTATCAGTAGGCTGTCTACGAACTGTTTTAAAACTCTCTGTAAGAATTAGTTGTCAGAAAAAAAAAGACAGAAAAGCTGCTCGATATAATAATGTACGGATACGGAATTTTTGCTCACACTGTTACTTCCACCTCACCACTATAAGAACACTTCGAATGGAAACTACATTAGCAGCGAAACCGGTGCAGGGGCGATGTTCCCAAGGGCTGTCTCTTAGTAGAGAGCGTCTAGATGAAGTGATTCCTCGCGCTCCATTTTTCTGCCGATGGAGGCAGTGATTACTGCGACTTCACCGCGTTGTGAAAAACTTATAGCGATTTCAACCGCGATTGCGTTGGGAGGCCATCACCGCGGGAGCATAATGCAGGGCTTTCCACAAGAGGACGAAAGAAAAAAAAACTTAAAGTGAAAGCAAACTAAAGGCAGAAAACGGGTGGATCTCTGGCTGATAGTTCGCCTATTTGCATATCAGAACGACCCGTTGCCCCGACCAACTCTCCTCTTTCTTTTTTTTTTTCGCAGCACCCATTTCCGCTCGACGCGGTGGTTCTGCGGATGTATGGCGTATGTTTGCTGAGCACGAGGTCGCGGGGTCGATTCCCGGTCGCATTAATGCCATAGCATTAGAGTCCACATTCCGCACAATGGCAGCGCATGTCGCTAAATTCGCTGATTGGCAGAGAGAGGTCACGTAAGCTTGAGACGTCATCACAACCCGAACCTGCCGGCAAAATCCAGTTAGAACCAGTTCTTGACTTCCCCTACACCTAAGTAGCAACAACGGGGATTTCAGTGCTATTCCATTCCACTCTTACGGTGCATTAAGCGCCCCCCAATTTTTTTTCACGAAGTCTAAATCCAAGAAATGGCCCGTGTAATGATGTACTGAAATTTCGGAACATGTTTAACAGGAACGACGAGCCAGTTGTCCGGTGCGTTTTTGTTTCCTGATGACGGGGTGTACGATGTTAATTGAAAGCGACCAAACTGGACAAGATATGCCCAAGAGCGCTTTAAATGCACTGGACTGTGTTTCGCCATGAGTTGCTGCTTCTGCGGCTGGGCCGTCAGAACATAGTGCCCAAAATGGCCACAACTCACGTGCTATCACAGAACGCTAACGCGTTGGCTGCCTCATCCTCTAATGCGACTATGCATGACTTGTGGAGGTTTTGTGCACCCTCCTTTGACGTCACTACTCGCGGGAATCGAATTAAAAGCGCTGTCAAAAAATAGCTTTTCTAATACATGATTTAAAGCACACAGTGCATGTCTTCTCCATTTCTATCGTTCTTGTCATGAGGAAACAAATTTCTGTCGTTCCTGTCTGTCATGAAGAAACATAAATAAACCAGAACCTGAAAACTTAGTGATCCTTGCCTTTTGATAAAGAAGAGGTGGTCGAACTCAGTCCTCTATACTTCGGCCTGCCCCATTCATAGCCCCGCCAATGTTGCTTCAGAACTCATCAACCATTTTGGCTGGCGCGGCATGTTTACATTGCATTGTTTCCGTGAAACAAAGAAGCGGTGTTGTGAGTCATCATTATCTTTCGAGCTTCCTCCTGTGCAGTTTGAACATCGAGCGTATACTCAAGATCCGTAATCAGTTGCAACAGTGCTCTTTGAAAACGTCCCCAGATAGCCTTGCCTTGAAGAAGCTCATCTCGCAGTCATTAGTACGCAGCTACGGGAAGCTGCAGTGGATGGCGCTTTCCTCGCGTCGTTGGGGCGATTGCCACGCCGCCGTGGGAGTCTTGGCACGCCGCTTTCTTCACGAGCACTAATGCTACGGTGCTTAGCGGAATTCCTCAAGTCACGACGATTAAAGGCAAAGCGCACCTTGGAAAGCGTGGGACAACCATGACAACAAGGCTTCGAAACACGCGCTAGGAGGCGCTTCTGCGCATGCGGGAACAGTGCAGAAGAGATTACGCATGTTCTGCTGGGCTGCAAAGCTGTACATCCAGATAGGAAAGAGGGTATGGTGAGCCTTCCATTAGCTCTGGGTTTTAGGTATGGTGAAAGCGAAATTTACACTGCAACAGAAGAGATTAGCAATAGAAGACTGGCGGCGTAAAAGCAGAATGCAGGAACAGCACGAACCGTCGCAGAAATCAAAGTAATGTCATTTAGAACATGTACAATAGCACTGAATAAAAAAAATAATATACGATTCAACATAAATAAAAAATAAAGAAAAATCTATAATTGATGAAGCGACCACTTTAATTTACTAGGCAAGGCGGCGCTCGGCATCGCCCTGATTCAGTTATCTACTTACAGCACCACAGAATTAGCCTGGAATATACTTTACAGCTGACTACATCACTCTACTCGACGCGGTGATGTCTCAGAGTAGGAGATAAGGATTTCTGGAGCTATTCCAAGTGGACATTCCAAGGATGCTATTCCAAGTGGACATGGCAATTAAGCAACTCGAAGATTTGTTAGTCAATGTCGTTCCAGCCACCGCACCGATTCAAGGGTGATACCGATAAAACCCATCCATCCCTCAAGCGTTCCGAGAACACACGGTACAAGTTACACCTTTTATACAGCTGGTAACTGCCGTCTCGGTGGTACAAAGGGGTCGCTAAATAATTCTGCTTCATAGATCAACCCGGCCCCCAACGTCGCCATGCTGGTTGGCGGCACTGGCAAGATTTTGGCGGAACAGAGGCGACATGTGACTCCAATGACATCGGCTCATAATTAGTAAGGTCTACGTCAGTCCTTGTCAGTTAGTCGCTGTGTACAAAGACACGTGTTCACACGTGGACAGACTTGTCTTGAGCGCTAGAGCTGTGTGCTGCCGAACAGCTAATGCAAAATAACGCAGTTGCTGTGGTATCGGTAGGATACTTGCGCATTCGGCCTGTGCACGCCTGTGTGACTTCACTTGAGCCCAAATTTAAAACTTAGTACCATGTTTAGCGCCACTGGAGCGTTCTAAACAGGTCTGCTCACGTATATTTAGGCTTCGCCAAGAGCAGAGAGCCCAAGGTGTTCGCTTCTAAACCGTGTAGAGGGAATCCTGTAGAACCCTCGGATGTCCTAACTTTCGGTGGGTCGGTGGCGAGAGTTTGTTTCCACTTCGAGGGACATCGCATGCAACGCTGGCGATGCATCATGTGATAGAATGAAACCCGTTAGATTCTAGTAAAGGCTACTCTTAAAACTTCAAAGGGACGTTGAGGACAACTTGAAGTGTACCAGCATCGACAGAGTGCAGTGTTCTTTTCAGAAGAGACAACTCTCACCGAAAACGAGGCTTTTATAATCTAGGGCAGTCTTAAAAACGAAACACAGGTGTCGCCACCACCGGCCGATTTCGCAAGTAAAACGCGTGCGTCGACACTTATTTTGTGCGCGGATCCCAGAGGCTACGATACATCGCCGCTCACTTCAACGTGGCGGCAACCCGTCCTTTTCGGCAAGGACGTCACGGGTTCGAATCGACTGGCGGGAAGATTTTTTTAAATCCAATTTTCTTGGTTATAAACGCGTCTTTTGCTGTCAGACAAACGCCAACATAGCCAGAAAGAACCAGAGAATCCAATTTAGTGCGCGAGTACTATATATACTTCACTTGCAATCCTGAAAAAAAAAAAAAGCCGATGGGTCACTGAAGACTCTACCTTTGACCCTTGACCTTTGAGATGAAATGAAATGGATACGGTGTGGCTAGGGGAATGTCACGTGGTACGGAAGTTTAAAAGAAATTATCTTGGAGGACATTGCAAGGCGATGTCTAGGCAAGAGCCAAGCGAACTCTAAGGACAAGTTAAGCCAATGTTCAGGCAATAATAGTCAAGCTAATTCGAAGCCAAGTGCTTCCGCACGTCATGCTCGGTTTAACGGCGTTAGAACTCACATTGTTTAAATACGAATAATAATTAAATAGGGTTGTTATCAGTGCCCATTTCAAGCTGCACTCAGCGGCGGACGCAGTTCGCTTGCGTTTATGGTTTGCTTCATCGCAGGCACCCTGTGACGTGACCAGTAGCTACGGCTCCGTTGTGAATGTGCACGCAAGCTTACCGGCCAGTATCTGGAGCAGCCCTGTGGCGATGATGTTGCTGTTGGAGCGCTTCCAGCATCCGGCGATGCCCGTGAAGAATGAGAGGAAGGCGAAGAAGAAGGAGATGATGAACAGCGCCACCACGGAGCGGGCCATGTCTGCGGGGAGGGAGATAAGGCACGAGATAAGACACACGCATGGCGACGTAGATGTATCGCTTGTGACGTCACGGACGCCATTAGTGGTGGCTTCCGTGGTGCTAGTAATGGTCGATAATGGATGCAAACGTGACTGCATGCACTCGAAGGTCTTTCGTAATGCTCTCAGCGGTTGGCGAGTTACGAAGCAAACATCCTTAACGTGTTCTTTTCAGCAAGACTTTTATGAGCCAATAGCGACACAGCACTGCAACAGAGTTCCATAGCTGCAGTACAAGCTGCGTTACCGCCAAGGTAACGAAATGTTGACTGGGTCAGGTAGCGTTGACAAGAACCGACAGATGGCGCAACGTGGAGAGAAGATTGTAAGAGTCGAATTCACCATAGCCTTGCTGTTATGGAAATATAATACCAAGGACGGTCAATTTGAACAAAGTGGTTGTTAAAGTAAAAAAAAAACCTATTAATAAAGAACCTTGGCTAGCGCCCAGTTTCAAAGGAGACGCTATGGACATTCACTCGTATACCACTAGCAAAAATGACATACTAACCGCAGTTCCGAGAAGAATCGCCCTGTATACAGAACGTGCTTTGCGTAAATAATCCATTAATTTTTCTTCAACAAAAAGGGACGTTTTACTTAACACTCTGCACGAGCGGCACCGTATATGACTCACTGACTACGCATATTGTGTCTGTGGTTACACCGTTTCCCGCCACTTTGCATGCAGAATCTCGCCGTCCATTGTCTTCCAGCCACCTCGTTAACGAGTGTTGTTGTCGGGGAACCGTGAGAAAGGCGGCTAGTTCGGGGTGCGGCCGCGAAAATCGCCGTGTATATATATATATATATATATATATATATATATATATATATATATATATATATATATATATATATATATATATATATATATATATATATATATATATATATATATATATATATACCGCGCAGTTCTACGCCAGTTCTGCCGGGGCGATCTAAGGTGTCGATCTCTCAGCGGGCCTCGAGTCACGCCGAGCCAATTTGCTTCTCTCGAGACAGACTCCGGCGGCCTTCGCCTTCGATTATTACAGCGGCGGCGGTGTATGAATCGTGGCTAGGATATGTGCTAGGCGGGAATGCTTCCCCTTCGACCTCGCCTTACGTCGCCAACGCTGGTGCGAACGCCTAGCGGCTGCGTTTGTTCGCTAAAGGTGCACTAAAGAGGAATCTGAACTCGTATTTTTCAGCTCGGGAACTCGATCTACACGCTCCGAGAATTCTGATAAACTTGGGATTATTGTCCTGTGCGGCCGATTTCCCTAATTTAAATCGGATTAAACGTCCCGGCTCCCGGCTTTCTTTTTCAACTCAACGCTCAAGGTAGGAGAAGTCAACCAACGCGTGAAGTGCCTTTCAGCCCGCCCCGCCCTTAAAAAATTTTTTTACACAGTCTATAGACTGTCCATAAACTTCTGTCTATAAAGTCTATCGACAAACCCTAGAGAACAGTGTATAGGCAATACAAATGCTATAGACAGTCTATAGACAATACGTGGACTTACGGTCATACACTTTTAGTAGACTTTTGCCTATAGACTATGAATAGACAAAAAGAAGTATCTATAGAAAGTCGATAGAGTCTATAAGAAGTCTGTAGACGATTTTATAAAGGTGTGGCGGCTTCGCTTTCGCTTTTATATTGTTTTTTTAGGTTCCTATGAATAACTAGTTTAAGTCACAGACAATATAGCCGCAAATTAGGCCCACGGAAATAAAGTTACGCGTGGACTTTGATTTACGTATCACTCCGCCGATGGCAGAGCGACAAGCCGTCAAGGGACTGGATGACTCCTCATACCTTCAGCGTTGAGTTCAAAAAAAGGTGGGAGCCGGGACGTTTAATCCGATTTATTTAGGGAAATCGGCCACACATGACAATAATTTGAAGCTTCTAAGATTTTTCTGAACGTGTATCGAGTTACCGTGGTAAAAAGACGAGTTCAGATTCCTCTTTAGTGCACCTTCAAGATAAAGCAACGCGATGCGGTTGTCACAAACCGAGAGATCTCACTGTTGTTAGCTGAGACACGTTCGAGCTGTGTACTGTGTACCCGTGTATCTGTAGGTAACACGCTTTAAGTGCACGTAAGAATATAAAAAGTTAAAATATAAAACACTGATAAATGGATGTTATCATGCCTAACAGGCTTGGGATGTTACACTGCATACATATCCACATACACTGAAACTTTAGTTACATTTATGAAACCTTCGACTGAGATGATTCTGAAAGTTGTGTCTTAGACATCTCAAACTTTATTACTTGTTAACCGTGCATCACACCGGTATTAGTCATGCATCCCATACATACCACCATACAACCCACAGGTAATACAGTAGGTACAAAGCTTTCCCCTCTCAATGGTGCTCGGCTTGTTTAGGGTGAAATGCTTGGAAGACGAGTTTTTGTTCCCACTTTGGGTAAAAAAAAAATACCTTGTGCCATAGCACCCGATCCAGGACGAATTTTTCTTTAACTACGAAGTTTCTGTGGAAGCTGTTTGTATAGCTTCCCTCTGTATCCGCATTCGGGCTGCGCTTGGGCGGATGTCAGTGAGTAATTACTTCCTTATTACAAGCCTAATACACTACCATAAGTAACAAGTTCATAACTCCGCGGTTGCCAACTTTCAAAGATACCGTGCGCGCGGTACTTTGTCGGTATTGTGACAGCAACGTTACTAGCTCACGCAAAATTCGAGGCGGTCAAGAACTCAGCTTCGAATAACAGTTCATAGTCAGAATGCATGCCGAATCGGTTCAGCTCGCAGAAGGAGCCACTTACGCCTGCAGCTGGCATTATTGCAGAAGAATGAATGAATGAATGAATGAATGAATGAATGAATGAATGAATGAATGAATGAATGAATGAATGAATGAATGAAAAGTGATTATATTTCACAATATTGCGTAGCAAACTGAGTAGGCGAGAAAAGACCCGCTATCAGGTGGATTTACACGACGGACCAATGGCCCACGTACCACCGCGGACCAGGCGTCACGTGGTGTGTGTACCACTTCCGCTCCGTCGGGTCCGCACCTGGCCCGCGTACGGATAAAGGCTCCTCGCTAGCCTGATCCGCTTATCACCGCTGCTCCGACCTTCGCCTTTGCACGAGTAACTCGCCGAACTATCGTTCACCAACACCATGGGCCAGACGCGATCCAACCCGAAGGAGTAAGGAAGTGAGACTTCACATCACACCTGGTCCGCGGTGGTTCGCGGGCCATTTTTGCGTCGCGTGAATCCACTTTTCATCGGAGCTTAACTAAGCTCTACAGCGACTCGTTAGCACTTGCGAGCGTAATTAACAGGGCTAATCGGGAAACAGCGCAACATTTGAGACAAGAACCAGAAGCAAAACGAATTCCGTCAGCCCTGTCAAAGTAGCGCAGCACTGTAACCGTAATTAGGCATATAATCAGTTTGCCAACATTCGCAGATTTCTTTCTCTTTTTTTTTATGCGTGAACAGCGACGGCCATGAAATATAATGGAATGCCGAGCTGCAACGACGCGGACCTGAGCAAGCCCGTGGAGGCTGGCATTATCTCCATAATTTAGGGGTCATCCGCGCGTAAACTCAGGCGTGGTTGAGGCTTGCGCTCGCAGAGAACGCACGCAACCGCGAGATAATTAACCGGTTGAGCGTTAATGACTCATCAGAGAATGGTCTACTTGCATTCATTTTTTCGTTGGCGCACACGACCGCGTTTGCGCATTACACTTCCCCTGGGGATTACGCTATGGCGAGGAGCTGGGTGTAGTAATCGGATGGTTTTGTTTTGAGCCTACTCGTTGCTATAGACCGGTTCCCACGGGACTTCGCTAGAGTTTACAGTTTTCGTTTTTTTATGCTTTGAAAGTTTGGAGGACTTTTTTCACTGTTTATATCGGAACGCAGCTTTCGAGTTTTTTTTTTTTTTCGGCGAACATTATTCTTCATTGAGGAACTACCGGCTTCTTTCGGCGATATATGGAGACCCGTGTGCGCTCAAAGTCGCGTATAGTTAATACCGGCTTGTTTGTTAACAAGAGCAATTTATCTAGCAGGAATCAACGCACAAATGGTCGTGTTTAGAGCAGTAGTTGAAATATAAAATATGCCAAAAAATTAACAGCGTGGAAGTTAAGTACTTGGCCGTAAGACAAAAGTGTAATTAGAAGTTTAATTCCGAATACTGGGAGCCACGACGAACCAATTAAAAAAAAAACAAGCGACCGAAAGCAATGTACGGGGAAGCAACACACATATACACTTGTCTCGCGTATGCAAGTGGCGTTGCGCCTTATTGTCTAGTCGTCTTTGTGTTTGGAAAACTTCATCTCCTTAACTGCAAGTATATTAATTGCGACACGCTGCCAAATCCTTCACTCAAAGAACAAACTGTGAAAGGATCAAACGCTTCACAAAGTTTCGAATTACAAATGAAAAAAAATAACTGACAGCAGGAATCCAGAAGGAGCCAGAAGGCGTCCGACCGATCACGTAGTACGCATGTTGACGGTAGCAACAAAAGTGCCGTTGAACCGTTGCGGAAGCCAGAATAAGACGTGTTCTGCATGGTTTCTGGTTATTTTCTGGGATACAGCTTGCCAGCAATAAACAACACAGGCAAAACGAATCTACGCACAATACAAAGTCTTCAGGGTCAAGTGCTCCGGATCTGTCTAGGCTTGCCTCAGAGTGCTTCAACAGTGGCTACGATAGTAATCGCTAGAGACCACCTTGTCAAGACCCACATTGAAATTGAAGTACTCAGGACCCATATAAGGCATCTAGCGAGGAATCCTCGTCACCATTTAGCCTCTCTACCAGCGGACAGGCCACACACATCTTTCAGCCAAACGATAACTGCATATGAAGAATCATTGCCAGCTTGTTTCACTCCGGCTGCGAGACCTTCGATCCCTCCATGGTGCCTCGCTCAGCCAAAAATCAACCTCGCAATACCTGGTATCTCGAGAAAAGCTGATCTGTCATCACCAGCCCTTAGACAGCTCACGCTACTACACTTGTACGAGAACTACTGTGACTCAACGCATATTTACACTGATGGATCTGTTCTTCCAAGCATCTCCGCGGCGGCAATCGTCATTCCAGCGAAAGCTACAACAATCAAATTTAAGACGACCCACGCGACAACATCGACGGCAGCAGAGCTCGCAGCGCTCTTAACTGCCCTTCATCACATTGGTGATGAACCGCCACACAAATGGACAATATTCTGCGACTCGAAGCCGGCACTGCAGTCTCTAGTGTCACCTCTACGACGCGGACCGCACGAACAACTCATCTTCCATATTGCAGAAACGTTACACCATATAAGTGATGCCGGCCATGAAATAACGTTCCAGTGGCTTCCAAGTCACTGCGGGATTATCGGCAATAAGCGGGCGGATCACGCTGCCCGCTCGGCCCGTACTGAGGAGCGCCACGTCCCAATTCCTCTTTCTAGAACTGACGCGGCACGGAAGCTCCGCCTACTTGCTCGGCAGTGCACCGAGTCGCAATGGAATGAGCCACATTTAAGAAATACGCGACTGTACTCACTTGATCCAACATTAAGTCCTCGAGTGCCATCACAGCTTCGCCGTAGAGACGCCACGCTTTTATATCGACTTTGGTTGGGTGTTGCCTTTACTAAAGCCTATGCCTTCCGCATAGGGATGACCGACACCCCAACCTGTGACCACTGCGGCCATGAAGAATCAATTGGCCATATATTGTGCTCCTGCCCGCAGTACAGTCCACAGAGGGCATGCCTTAGCCACGAACTTGACCAACTGGACGACCAACCGCTATCCGAAAAAAGAATTCTACAACATCGAAAGGACCTACCGTCGCAGAAGAAGGACGTGCAAGCGCTTTTGCGCTTCTTACAATCTACCGGCCTGTGTGAAAGACTTTAACTGGAACGCCTTGTGTGTGTGTGTCTCCATGTGTGCACGTTCCTTTTTTTTGCGTTTTCCTCTCTGTCATCTTTCTAACCCCAATCCCCCATCCCCAGTGTAGGGTAGCAAACCGGAGACTCACATCTGGTTAACCTCCCTGCGTTTCCTTTTCATTCTCTCTCTCTCTCTCTCTGGTTCTTTTTAATTTTTTTGCGGTTTCAAACCAAAGTTCCGATCTCTCGGCGTCGCCTAAATAAAAACTTGAAGTGCACTATGAAACATTTTAGAGGCATATCTGTGTATTAGGATGCCTGTAACCAACATCCACACAAGAACCCCCCCCCCCCCCTCCCCAATACAGAAAATGGATGAACCCAAAAGAGGAGGGCTCCACATAAGTACCGTGGGTACTTCCGCAATACAGGAGTGGCGCTGAGCACCAAAATACGCTTATGAAAACGGTTCAGTTGAACCTGGGACCACCAGCTGTTCAGAACAGTGGACCTGCCAACTAAGCTAACCAGGCTGGCTAGCAGAAAGCAGGGCCGAGCTAATAAACTCGAAGCCAGAGCGATGTCAATACAATGTTTCCCCTAAAAGCATTCAACTGCCTCCTGACGTCTGACCAGTCTACCAGTGTTGGCAGCATTAGTTAACAACATTTCTTTTATTCTTTTCTCAGGTTTCGGTTCTCGGTAAACGTGACAGCCAGCTCTTTTCTGTCATCCTCAGTCTTTCTAGAAAGAGCCGCCGTAGTGGCTCAGCGGTTATGGCGCTCGGCTGCTGACCCGAGGACGCGGGTTCGATCCCGGCCGCGGTGGTCGAATTTCGATGGAGGCGAAATTTCAGAGACCCGTGTGCTGCGCGATGTCAGTGGACGCTAAAGAACCCCAGGTGGTCGAAATTTCCGGAGCCCTTCACTACGGCGTCCCTCATGGCCTGAGTTGCTTTGGGACGTTAAACCTCAATAAACCAACCAAACCATATCTTTCTAGAAATATAATAATAATAATTGGTTTTGGGGGGAAAGGAAATGGCGCAGTATCTGTCTCATATATCGTTGGACATGTTAACCGCGCCGTATGGGAAGGGATAAAGGAGGGAGTGAAAGAAGAAAGGAAGGAAGAGGTGCCGTAGTGGAGGGCTCCGGACTAGTTTCGACCACCTGGGGATCTTTAACGGGCACTGACATCGCACAGCACACGGGCGCCTTAGCGTTTTTCCTCCATAAAAACGCAGCCGCCGCGGTCGGGTTCGAACCCGGGAACTCCGGATCAGTAGTCGAGCGCCCTAACCACTGAGCCACCGCGGCGGGGTTCTAGAAAGCACGTGCGATGTTCCGGGTCCGATATACCACCGTGCGTCAAAGCGAAAGGCTGCCTCTAACGACGCCAATTTCCCACGCTTCAAGCGACGACTCGGCGTACACAGCCGAAGGAACCGTCGAAGCAGCACTTTCACGCGCCGTGCAACGTCAGCCGCACGGTCTTTGCCCCGCGTATCCGTACAACGATTCTGGCATGGCCACTGCATTGCGCCCAGACGTACAGCCAGCACCGTGACGACGGAGACAAAACTGCCGCTGTCTGGCCACACATAAAGAAAGCGCGCGACGTCCGGCACAGACAAGAAGCCATTTCGTCGTCCGAAATGCTGGCCACTTCCGGCTCCTGTCCCGCGGTGTACAAAACCTTCCTTCCTTCCCCGAGCGACCATTAGCGCAGCCTTTGAAAAGGCGCCGGCGATTGGACACGGCGGCAACAGCAGTGGCGACACGAGATGCGGTGGAGAAACGGAGGACAGCTCGGTTTCTCTGCGCACGACGAAAGGGACAAATGACGTCACAGAAGGAGACGACGCGCGGCGTTGTGTGAAGCTGGTTTGTAGGTGTCTTTCAAGTGTCAAGGCGCTGCTCATAGCTACGTGCGCATTCCTCGCACTTGAACGGGTTTGATGAAAGCGTTGCGCGGCGATTTCGTGCAAGCAAGGATGCTCGGAGAGCGGCAGAAGAAAGGGCGTTCACACTTGCGGCTGATGATGCTTATGACTATGAGTGTACCGGAACGCGAAGTGAAAGCAGTGATTGCATTTGTTAATGCATGAGCATTTAAGTATGCGGAAGTGGCGACCGCCGTACTGCATGGCGCAAAGAAGCTTAGCAGGCCATTTCGTATATAACAAACTTTCGTGTGTTAACATCGCCTATAACGAAGATTCCAGTGTTAACCTCGGATATAACAAACTTTTATGTGTAACTACTTTGGGTGTAATGAACGGAATGTATGCCACCTGGGATATTATGAACTTTAGTGTATCAACCTCGGAAATACTAAAGCATTGCGAGGATTGTCTAATAGTTTTTTCCCCTTCCGACCACTATGGCTGTGGAATTATGTACCGTCATAAGAGACACAGAATAAGAAAACTTTGGCCCCATGACGGAAACTGATCAGGGAACCTACGTTTCATAATCCGGCACTATGAATGGTCAGAGTCGGAAGGTAGAGCTACTACCAGGACACTCACGGTGTTCAGAGCAACAGGTCAACGCTGCTCAGAACTTAAATACTGGGAACAAACAATTGACAGGGCTCCGCTAAATCTAAAGTCTGCAGCTCACTGAAGACGTCACCGTCTGGTAACTTCTACAAACTGGCCGCGGAACATAGCCTGTCTTGATTTGAGGTTTCATAGCTGGAACGATTACAGAGCTTTAGAGGAAAATCCGTCGACGATGACGATGCGGCTGACCTAGAAGACATTGGGTATCCTGGTCTGAAACGCCCCTAACAAGTGCGACTCACAGTTAAGTTCACGCATCTTGTTTTTTCCTCAACACATCTTGCATACGGAAGCTTATCGTCTGTCCTCAATGCTCAGAACGGAAAGGTTGGAAGACACGATGAAATGGTGCTGCACCCCGAACAGGCGCCAGAGTTGTTACGGTGGTGGTGGGGGCGGTTTTCACCCATTACGCGAGTCGAGTAGATGGGCTCTCACCTTAAAAGCCTCGCTTCTCGTCACGGTCAGTGCCTCTGGAATTGACCGCGAAAACCGCGGTTGCAATAAGTGCAGGGCGTACACCACGAACAAAATTAGAGCGACACGCCACCGCCGAAGATTTCCGCTACCATCAGAGCTCGAACAGTCTTCGTAAAGCCTGTCGACACGAATTGGAAAAGGAAAATCCGCTGCGCAAAAATGTCCGGGGACGCGTCACCACTCGACACCCTTAACCCTCCAGGCGAACCTCCGCGCAGGGAAACCAACACACACGACCTCTGTAGGGGGTGTCAACGGCACAGTCGCGCCCAGGCCTAGTTTGTCTTTACGGCAGACCCTCGCCTCACTGCGCTCCAAGCAACGTACGCCAATGCAGGCGTCGTGATATCCATGAATATCAAGCGGGCACATCGCGTGTCGCGCACTTTTCCTGCATCTTTTACCTCTTCTCCAAGAGAGGGGGCGTGCATCTCTCCAGCGGCTCTTCGATGCGTGTAATCTATTTACAGGGCCACGACCAGAGGCGTGCCTTCGTCGCTTCCTGCCGCCTTCCGTACGTACTACATTACACGGGTGGGGGGTATATGATGGCCGTCTCTGCTAGGTTGGTTCCTTTAATTTTTTTTCTCTCCCTCTATTTCTGCGAATGAAAAACGAAAAAAAAAATAAAAGACAGAAGTGAGTAGATTGAGGAAAAGGACGCCGGGCTGAAAGAAGGTTCACCCGATCCTCTCCTCCTCTCCCTTCTTCTTGCGAGGAGAAGAGGTCGGGTGCTCGAGCTTTTTCCCGACGTTCCGGGCCAACGATGATGGCCGGGACACGGTTCGACGATTCAATCTTGGCCACACATTGCGCACGTGCGCGCAGCGCACTGCTTCGAGACCAGAATCGAGGCTTCGTTCGTGAAGAACAAAAAGAGATAAAAAGATAGAGAGAGAAAGAAATGGCAGACATATGCGACGCTGCATTATTGTGTCTCGATTCGGGCCGCGAGCCGTTAGGCCTAATATCTGTGTTTTAGAAGAGGTTAGTCTTTGGCGATGTCCCTAGTTCATCGCGTTGGAGGGAAACCTAGTAAGCGAAGCTAAGCAAGAGAGAGGGAGGGAGAAAATGAAGGAAAAAGAGAAGGAGGAAGAAAGAAAGACCGTTACACACGACGACGACAACGCAACCTTCAGTGACCCGCCGTTGACCTTCTAGTCCTAAAGAAGGAGGCGCAGGTCCTTTTTCCTGAGCACACCGCACGCGCTTTCAATGAGCGCTGCTGCTGCTGCTTCTACCCGTGTGCATCGTTTCGGCGCCGGTGTATGCGTCTTAGGCTTATATATGCGTGTATGTGTGTGTGTGTGTGTGTGTGTTGGGCGGGAGGGGGGGGGGGCGCTGCAAGTCTCTCTCGAGCGGAAAAGCAGGCACGCGTGCGTGCATTTCCTGGCGATGTTGTCGTCTCCGCTAATAACCTCCTCGACGACGACGATATAGCGCTGACGCTGCTGAACTCTCCGCGTGCTTGGGCTGGCGCGGCGTTTATAGTATCGCTAGTTCCGCGCTGGCGTCGTGTCTCTGGCTCTTAGGGAGAGGGCGCGCGCAGCAGCGGAGGAGCTATCGCGCGTATTTGCTCAGTGGCAGTGGCTGGGCCTGTACCGTTATACGCCGCTGCTTAGCTGTTATACCCGAGAACCGTGGAGGAGTATACAAGGGGGAACACAAAGACACATTGCGCGCCAGTTTTTGCCGGCGGCGATGCCTGGAAGAGGAAAGGAAGAACTTTGTGGTTGACCTTTTTTGTCTTGTACATATACTTTTTCCTTGCGGAGGCTGTTTTCTCTCTCTCTCTTTCATGTGGAGAGGATCAGTGTATGTGCCTCTCTCTCTCTCTTTCATGTGGAGAGGATCAGTGTATGTGCCAGCTTTCACGAGACCAACAGGCCCTTCTGGCCGCGAATGCGTTTAATGTGGACAGTATGTGCTAGAGTGGCTATATGGCCGTGAGCTAAGATATGTCTGCAGCCCCTGATGCTGGGTGGGGAGTCTTTGAGATAGGAACATGGAAACTATGTACTGCTTATTCCTCGGCGTTGTTTATTGTAGGTCGTTCTGGCCACCCCCTTTTCTCCCCCTCCCCCCCTCCCCTCCCGCCTCGTCCTCTTCCATTGTGTACACTCCAGGCACCGTGCCGCCATCTTTGTCACCGCGGCAGCGGCCAACACTTTAGCGTGCCGTCGTCTATGTATTCTTCCGGCGTCTTCTTATTCTTTGTACGCCGTCACCGTATCCTTTATCCACCGCTTGTGTATTCTTTGGTTGTCGTCTGCTTATACATTGATGCTGTCTGCGTACTCTTTAATCGCCCCTTGTTTATCGTTTGTTCTTTGTTTATACATTCATCGCCGTTTGCCTATATGTTGATGCTTCCTGTGTGCTCTTTTCCGTCTGCGTATTCTTAATTACTCGCCGTGTGCTTATTCCTTCGCATCTTCTGCGTATTCTTCCTTTGCCGTCTGCCGCCTGTTTATCAATGTGACGTCACCTACTTCACCCCTTCTTTGTCTGCCAGGAGAGTAGTTTGAGTGCAGGTGCACGGCGTTAACCGCGTGGGGGCGTCCTGGGCGGGCGGCGGCTAATGGGAAAATGAGGCCAAACTGCGCGAGGTCACAGTGTCGGCGTTGTCGGTTATGCATGTGTGTGTGTGTCGCGTCTGCGTTTGCTTCAGCCTGTTGGATAAAGTGGGAGCGCACTTAGGGAGACATTGCATAGAGCGGCTGCAAGAATGCGGACGTCGTCAGCGAAGCAGCGACGCCTGTCGGAGTCATTTTTCACCCCGGGGTCTTCTTGCGTTTTTAAAACGCGCGGACGGACTTGATGGGGCATCCCGCGAGCTAATAGCGCGGCTGTCAAGTGTTGCGCTTGCCCTTTCCATCTTGCCCGAACGAGTTAAGCGCGAAAGCAATTCTCTTGAGCTTAATTTGTTTAATGAAAATCAGAATTTGCAAGCATCTACCCGGTACGAAGTGACACTTTGTTTTTTTCTAAAGGGACACTGAAGATGAATTGCAGTTGACCCGATTTTATTGGTCGATCAGCGCGGTCTAATGGCAGAGAGACTAGTTTGATGAACTACGAAGCTCTTACAAGCTAGAAAAAGCAAAACAAAAATTAATGACTGGCTATGCGACCAGAAGCCGTTTTAAGAAGCCAACTGCCGTGGCCTACACCTTCAGATCGCAGAGTCCCGAATGCAGTAAATTTCGTCGTCAATGTCACAAGTTTGAATCGGGTTAACGAGGAAAATGTATTCCATTTTTAGCTGCAAATACCTTAACCATGCATGAATACTATTGTGCTGCCGGACGGACGTCAGCACAGCCGCAAGACGAAAACAATAGAACTTTGCTGCGAACAAATATTTGGGTAGAGTTGTCGTGTCTTTTAGAGATCAAAATCTGCAGGGAGTATTCACAGACGTCATAGCGGCCGCCATTTTGTTGTTCATGGAGCATGACGAAAGGCCAGCGCACGTGTCTAATAGGCTTATCGTTAACTGCCTCAGCAGGCACTGCTGAAGGTGCTGAACACCTATTACAAAATGGCGCCCGTGACGTCACGTCACGGGCGCCACGTGAATACCCTATAGGAGTATACGCCACATAATGACGTTTACCCTAAGAAGAAGAAATGGGCTTGGGGCAGGGCATGTAATACGAAGGCAAGACAGCCAATGGCTGTTAAGGGCGGTAGAAAGTTAGAAGGTCAGATGAGATTAAGCAGTTTGCGGGGTTAGGATGGCGGCAGCTGGCTCAGGATAGGCCTAATTGGAAAGATATGGGAAAGGCCTTCAGTGGACGTAGTCAGGCTGATGATGATGCTGATAATAAATACTTCACGTGAATGCCCTAGGGGTATTCACGTGACGTCACGGGTACCATCGCGCAGCTTCAGTAGTGCAAGCCGTAGCAGGTGTCGCAATGTGAAGGGACCACACTTTCAAAGAGAAATTAAATGCAGAACTGATTTACTAAAAATGTCATTTTTTTCCTAAAGCAATAAATGAATGGAATAAGTTGTCCCAGAAAGTCGTTTCAACAAAATCTAATGAATCGTTTGCCGCATTTCTGTAATTTTATGCTTGTGTTTGTATCAAATCATGCTGCATTGTATTTTCTGTTAATATTTTTTTTTCTTGCGATAATGTCAAATAATTGTTGTAACTCTACCCCCCCCCCCCCCCCCCATTGTAATGCCAAACAGGCGCTGTGGGTAATGTGATGAATAAATAAATAAATAAATAAATAAATATCAGATATTCCCGGTGGCCTTTCCCCGTTCTCCATGAACAACAAAATGGCGGCCGCTGTGACCTCTGTGAACACTTGCTAGCACTAAGCGCGGCATGTGCGCCTAAAGTAAAGCACTAAAGTAACCAACTCATCACGAAGTTACTGTCTTCTGTTTCTTTTATCGCCCTGTTGACGCTGCCGAGTGTCCTTGCCGGCACTCTTTGTCTCACCATGGCATACAGACACGAACGCGAGGCCGCGTCCGCAGCCAAACTCACGAAGTGGGTCTTTGTCTGCGGCTGTGCGTCGTCGTTTGTGATGTCGAAATAAATAAACCGCCGCCATTGACGACAGTGGGACGCTCTGCGTGGTGACATATTGTGACACATCGGGGCCAGCCATTCCCGTCACTTATTCCGCTGCCTCCGAAGGCCGTTCGGCACATTGTCTCTAAAGTTGTCGTGCTTTGTCACGTAGTGCAGTCTGCTCCCGCGTCAACGGGAACACTCACGTGACGCTCAAAATCTAAATTTATTTTGCTTCTCAGCTCGACAAGAACAGAGTTATCGTTCATGAGAACACTAATGTTAACGACAAACTGTATCGTCCGTACTAGTAACCACTTATTACAGGACGGTGTGGTGTTCATTTCTTGCATTAGAAGGGACGTTTCCGTGCGTCAATTGAAATGCAGGACTGCTGGTTGTCAGCGGAGGTATCGCTTTACCTCTTCACGGAATTTGATATCGAATACTGGAGGGTTTACTCTCTAATCGAAACTGTTCAGTGGACGCTCAGCTGATACGTTGGATAAATGAGCTAAAATGTTCACAACATTCATTGTCTGAACACCATTCTGATTGTTTTTACGGTGGTGCGGCCCACAGTAAACATCTAAGTGCTACTATTAATAGCGAGCAGTACTGTAATTCAGATTATGTTGGTGGATTTTCTTATTTTGTCGTCGAGCTTTTGTTTATACTGCTGCGCAATTTTGAGCGTGAACGCAATATTTTTGGCATTATCGTTCTACATTTTACGTCCGTATTTCAGGTCTCGTATGCTTACAATGTTTGTTTCCCTTTTCTCCTGACTTCTTCCCGGAGGAAAGTCGGACTCTGTCTCCCGACCACTGGCACATTCAAAGGCAGAAAATGTCTCGACTCTCGGGGCAATATCCACGTGCTCCCTGCACAGTTACAAATGTTTAAACGCGCATGCGCAGACCGGCCTTGTGAAAAAAGGCGGATTAAGAGCAGCACGACGCAGAAGTGACAGGTTTCGGTACGCTCGCCCTAAACCCCATTTCACTCTCAGCACGCAACGCTGCTGTTCAAGCTATGCAAGTAGTGCTGACGCATAAAAGCACGTCAGTCATATTCCTGCACGCCTCGGCAAACGATTGGACAAAACCATGGTGACGTATTAAACGAAATGCTACGCGCTGCAAATCAGAGTACAGTGCAACATCGGCAGTTCGAACTCGCATAATACGAACTTCCGGTTCATCCGAACTAACGCTGCACTCCCGCCAACATCAAGTGTATTAAAATTGCTCCCCTTGATTTTGAACTCCGCTTAATTCGAATGGACTTCTTGTGACCTTCGAGTTGAAATTGGTTTGGTTTGGTTTGGTTTATGGGGGTTTAACATCCCAAAGCGACTCAGGTTATGAGAGACGCCGTAGTGAGGGGCTCCGGAAATTTCGACCACCTGGGATTCTTTAACGTGCACTGACATCGCACAGTACACGGGCCTCTAGAATTTCGCCATCGAAATTCGACCGCCGCGGCCGGGATCGCACCCACGTCTTTTGGGCCAGCAGCCGAGCGCGTAACCACTCTGCCACCGCGGCGGCTCAAGTTGAAATTATCAAGAGTTCAGTCTGTGTGTAAAGAAAAGTAACTGGGATATCGTTTGATTCAAGTCCAGCTTTCTTGGACGCCATTTTTGTGAGACAACTGTGGAATATTGTAAGATACCCTTATGAGCATTCTGGTGGGTATACGGTCGAACCTTCCGATGCGTAGCAAAATCTTGCCTTAAAGTTCGTCCTCCGCGCGCACTGAACAGGTAAGACTGCAATAGAAGACCAATAAGGTGCGTTTTTGACAATAAATTTCAGGAAATTACAAGCGTACCGGGGAGGGGGAGGATCTGCGGATATATTGATTGTCTTTGTGGTATCTTAAGACAAGCAAAATAATGCGTTCATAAACAACTTCCCGTTGAGGAAAACGTTAGAGATCACTGCGGTTACCCGCAGTGGAGGAATGCGAAATCATTGACGCCTCCTCGACACTCGTCGCCTCTCTTTGCCCCTCCTTCTCTCCGTTGACGTTTGCTTCTAATTAATTAAATATTTTTTCTATGTCAATCAAACTTTTTGTTCGATTAATTATCACTCATCAAACACATTCCAATCCATTTCAAAGTTTATTTTCACTTGTTTGCCTAATTTTCCTCTGTTTTGCCATCCACGGCTGTTTTCCCGTCCAATCACTACATCGACGTCCGTGCTATTTCGACGTTTTTGACATTATTGGCTCTAATTAATTAGGTAATCATCCTATTGGCATCAAACCTTTTGCGCATCATCCTCACATCGTCCTCTATCGATCACAACCATTCGTTTGATGCTATCTCTTTTGAGAACGTCGCTCGCTGCAGACACGTTCTGGTGATACGACCCCGTCGACATAGCCTAGAAATATGACCTCGCATTAATAAGCTCGTTCAGATATTGTGAGTGGCGAAGGGTAATAATGTTGGCACTCACGGAGTCGTTCCCAGCGCTGCTCGGAGAAGCCGTCCGACTCCTCGTTTTCGGGGATGTAGTAGTTGACGTTGACGCAGTCCGTCTGCACCGGCGACATGAACGTCTCCACTGCGAGAAAAGATAACACACAAAGGCATGAACGTCACACGCCTCACTGTGGCCAGTTTGTTCAGTCTCGCCACATTCGATAGTCGCAGTATACCTCTGACAGTGATGACACACGTCTTCCCTTCCAATGAACACCGGCTTCTAAACTTTGGCCAATCAGTCAATATTGGTCTGTAATATAAAACAAGCGCCGAATGAACTATACTCGAGGACTAAACACAACGCGGCAAAGGCGCCGGAGACCGCGTGAGCACCTGAAAATATCAGGGGTAACTCTCGGGCGTTTCTAGTTTTAGTACTTATTTTTATGATGGTCTTCGCGCATTTCTTTTCAGTTTACCGCACTTTTTTGGGGTGTGAATGCTCGCACCTTAAGTAACACACTCCTATAGTCGCAACTCCTGTTCAGTGGTATGAAATGTGGACGTTAGTTCGGCTCGGGTGCAAAGGATGCACAGTCGGGGACAAAAGTTTATAGGACGGCTTGAAAGCGATTTAGGTCCATAAAGGCGTCATGTTTGTGAGCGATAACATCATTTCACTGCCACAAATTAAAGTAACATGAGTTTGACTTCCACCGCCGCAAGAGTCATCTCGATCCAGCGTCTAATAAAAGAGTTAACGGCTCAGCTTGCAGCGCGCGCGTGTCAGAGAAATTTTTGGCCCGGACTGCATACATGTTCCAAATAAGGTGTGATCCCCGCTGTGGTATCCGCTCTCACTTGCATGTTTGTTACATATATAGCGACGCAGTTGCACGTGCATGGTTGCACAATGGAGGCACGGGGGGGGGGGGGGGGGGGGGGGGGTTAGTTGCGGCGCGGGAGGCATGTTTAATAATGCGTGTCCAGTGCTGAGCAGTGGCACGGCGCTAAGCGCCCCCCGGCAGCAGAGAGCGGCCTTCGACGGCACAGTCGTAACAAAACACACCTATGGCTTCGCTCACGCTGCTTGCTCGGTGCGAAAAGCACAGTCCACCACACCCGTACCCGTCGGCACACTGCTACGCACCCTGCTGTTTGCTCAAGGGCGCCGTACTGCTGTTGTTGGGTGTGCACGCCAGGGCCACCCTGGGCTTGCGCCCCATGTGACCCGGAAGTTGTTGCCTCTTTGTGTATATACGTACAGGCGGCAATGTCGAGGCTATAGTGACTGCTGCACTACTGCGCATTTACGGGGGGTGTTCAACGTTTACCCTCCTGGGCAGCCTTCTGCATTTTTTTTTTGTATCAAGCGGCCTAATTGAAATACGTTGTAGTCGAATAAAAGTTTAGAATCTCCTTCTTTTCCCAGGAACGACTGCACCGTGGAACCATTAGAAAGCTCGGGGTGTTCGGCAGTTATTACAGATGTAGGTGCTAGCATTACCCTCGAAACTTTGCCGTGGTACGGCGTCACACTTGATTCACAACATAGCTCTATCGGCACGAGCGTATTCACACTGCCGAAGCCACAGAGGGTTCGCGTGTCCTTATGGTTCATCAGTATTTAAAAGGCCCGGTACAAGTCTCACAGCAGTACGACACCTAGACCGTACCGTGAAGCAAGTAATTAACGAAGCGCTGGAAGGGGCAGAGATTAAAAAAAAAACTGGCAAATTTACGCTCGCTGGATAAATCGCGAAAATCAGCGACATCTGTTGATGCGCCCGAAGGCGCGCAGTGTGTGCGTGCGGGTGACGTCACATGCTCGCGCACACACTAACAGCTATCGCTGATTTTCGTGATTTATAGTTAGCAAGTGTAAACGTTGTGATTTTTTCTTTAGTCTCACAATCTGCCCATGCGACAAGGCACTGCACAGTGCACGGTGCCACCACCTGGAGGCACCAGCAAGCACCAGCATCGGCGGCCCGAGGGAAACCTTCACGTCGATGAGACGACGACCTGACTAGTTGCTCTTGCCTATACCTTATCCGAATTATTATTACTACATTTCATATGTTCACCCTTTGACACTCATCAGCGGCACGAGTAGGCCTAGCGAGTCCATGGGATTCATATGTGCAATGTCGGCGAATGTGGAGAGCGAGTTCACAAGTTTCAGCGAACACAAACGGTCATCGAGCACAATTCTGACAACAGTGACCTGAAATCGACGACTGCTTACAAGTCTTAGAACGCACATGCATCGATCGGGAAGCGCCGCGTCTCAATGTTTATGCACCAACGATGCAGGCACCAATACAGCCTCATACGTATACCTCCTATAGGCGGCGCTTCCGTCTTCGTAACTTCAGAAACACATCACAAGAAGTGCTCAGATTTTGACCAGGATTTTCGCAACTGGAATGACGGAGGAACACTGGCAAAGGCGTATAGAAACTTCACATGCCGGGCCGGCGCGACTTCTGGCCTATAGCGAGGACCGACCATCACATATAGCGGCGGAGTTAACGATCTGCAGAGGCCGCCCCGGCAGACGTATGAGAAGCCGCGGAGTCACGCTGCGGAACGCGTCGGCGCGGAACATCGCCGTGATTCGCCAAGGGCGCTCACGGCCGCCATTATTGTCGAAATGACGGAAGCACGGAGCCACGGAAATCGTACACCGCGAGTCTGCGGGGTCCGTTCTTGAGGTGCTTCCGTCAACATTTCTTGGGATGTGTTATTTTTGTTTGCCTTTGTTTTTGACTTGGAC
Source organism: Amblyomma americanum (assembly GCF_052857255.1). Taxonomy (NCBI): domain Eukaryota; kingdom Metazoa; phylum Arthropoda; class Arachnida; order Ixodida; family Ixodidae; genus Amblyomma; species Amblyomma americanum. Next base: position 7,876,682 of record NC_135504.1, read on the forward strand.
GCATTCCTTTCTTTCTCCTGTAACTGCGAACTCCGCTTCGGTTGTGCCTTGGTCTCGAAGAAGACCATCGCCCTTTGTTTCACCGTGAACTTGGACGCGTTACATCCGTTCTGCTATAGCGGTCGACAATTTCAAGACCGCTATCCTTATTGTTTGAAGTTTATTTCTTAAAATACATGAGAAATGCAGGCATATACTGATTGATCATATACAAAGAGGTCCCAAAGCAGTATGCTGTAATGGGACCTCTTATAATAAAATTGATAAACTAATGACAATTTTTAGGAATTGCAACCGCGAACAGTTATGAGTTAAAGCATGTCAGGTAAACACTACAACAACATATTCGATAAAGGTACATATTGAAACACAATATGTGTTGTAACACAAAACATATTGAAACACAATACTGAAACATAATATCCTTCATTGCTGTTTTTTATAGTCGTGCATGACAGGAGAATAAGAATAAATGCTGTAAATGTGCAATAAATGAGAAATTTTTATTGTAATCAAATTGAGATTAAAGGAGTCACGTATACGATGCCTCTGCTCCAACCCCTCACGCTGTTTTCGGCATAATCTGGTCTCTCCCGGCAGCGAAGCAGGATAATTTTGTTGTCTAAAAAAAACTAAATAAAAGAGACGGCCTAGAGGTGGCTAGACTGGCAAATATAAGAGCCCGCTGTCTCAAGTGCCGGTTTGGCTATATAACCATGCTGTGACTTCAAAACAACTCCAACGAGCTAGTCTTCGGGAGAGCTGTTATTATATCAGAACGTCGCTGAGAAAAACAATATTAATGAGGACTTGAGACCAGCAATTATAAAGCGGCTCACCGTCGTTGATGAAGAAGAGTGGCTGTTGTCCTAGAAGGCAACGTGTCATTACAAAAGTGAAGAGGAAGAAAGTTAAAGCGAGGCGCACGGACATTATGACAGAGTTACATTCCCCCCCCCCCCTTCCCCCCCTCCTTAAGAAAAAAAAATCACCGTTTCAGCTTTGAAAACAGCGCTGGTACGGTGGATGAGATCAGATAAGTCAGTTATCTCAGTGTGGAAATAAGGGAAAAAAACGTCATAACCGCATGCGTTTCTGAAATCGCTCTTAGGCCTTGGTTTAGAACAATGGCCTGTGCGGTGTCTCGGATATTCACATCCAGCAAGTAGGGAGACACGGATACTTCAAGGCCCTTCTTTAGGAACGAATGACTATGGTCGCATGCAGACGGTTGTACCCGACTATCACGCAAAGCGGTGTGAAGCTTAGAGTGCCGCCTCCACGACTGGCTAGGCGTTCTTCTTGAACGAAAAATACGACAGAAATAAACTTGAAGGAAGAGGCTACAAAACTCGACAACCCCTTTATATAGCGCGCAGTCAGCGTGAAAAATAGAGGGCTAAATCTACCTTTTTCTTCATTGCCACACTTTATTCGTTTTTTTTTTTTTTCAGGAAAATGAGGGTACGCTTAGACGCTTCGCTTCTATGTAATTTGCGCCCCGCTCAAAGCGACTGTAGCACCACCCTGGTTTAGGCCAAGTTTCGAAGCGGACAATTTTAAACGCAGACGACGAAGGCGACGGCGTCGTTTCTTTTCTTATTATTTTTTTCCCCATGCAGCCAGCCGAAAAAAGCAGACGATCTCCCAAAATGGTTTCTGCATCCCACTCCACACACACTCACACGTTTCGTCTGTTTGTTTTTTTGCCGTTATTTTTTTCTACTTTTCTACAAACTTCGTTTTCGACCTTGGAGTATATATAACTCGCCATCCCAGTAGACTGCACGCCGACGTATACACGAGTTGGGCGGCGCTGCGTTCGCTTTTAGCGGCGAAATTCAGGGCCACGTGAAGAGGGTGTTCCAGGAGAAACACCTGGAGGGATGAAATTACGTCTGCGAGAGGTAAAGCAGGCGAGAGAACAGCGGCGCGAAAAAAATATAACAACGCAGACGACACAAGGAAGAAGACAACGCTGGGTAGTTAAGGGCGATGAAAGATGGGAGACACAGAGAGAGAGAAGAGAGGCGTTTTCTTCCTCCCTTTCCCTTTCACCCTCTCGACGCCAGCGCCTCTGGTGCGAAGCACTGTGTATAAGTGCTAAGCAGCACGGATGAAAGAAACTCCACGGTCCGACGCACAGCGAGAGCTGAGCTAAGCCTAGCTAGCTTGCACGACCCATAGAATGAAACCAGCGCCAAGGACAATGAAACGGGCACCGCCGCCGCCTTCGCCGCCTGCCTCTTCTCTCTATTATGTTTAGCTCTTCTTTTTTCCTTCTTTCGTTTTCTTCTCCACGGCTGGCTGGCCCGGCCAGGCCCGTTATTATGACGTGGCCTCACTTCAACGCCTGAATGAAGAAGCTCCTTGCCGCCTGCGAAAACGCGCCGCACGGAGCAACGAGAAAAACAGTAAGGCCTTTATGAACAGCCGAAGCAGAAAAAAGAGGCGGGAGATAGAAAGATGGAGAAAGAGGAAGAAGGGTCGAGTGTCTGCCAGCGCCATCTCCGCACTGGACTGCATGTAGCGGGTCAGGCATTTTGTGATGTTTTGAGTTTTTTCATCTGAGACTCGCAAACGCTTCTCTAATCGTCTGCGATGACCGCTTCTTTGTGCGTATAGCTTTCGTTGTCACAGGGGGCGTTATTATATACGTGTTGCGTACGGTTACACAGCTTCGTGGAAGCGATTATGTGCATGAACAAGAGGCGTGCCCCAGACTCGTGTAATCTTTTTTGCTGTCTATTTCTTTAGAAAGACGACTGCTCCTTATTTGCTCTTTCCCGGCTCCTCGTCAGAAGTGTCCCCTGTCTCGTCGTCAACGGGATTCGCCTCGTTACTACAAGAGCAGTGGAGAAAGTCGTTGCGTTTTGCTCCTTGGTTGCTTTCTCTTGATGGGAACCCGAAGCGACATGCGCTACAAAAACAAAGAAGACGTTGTGGTTCAGCGTCAGGGATGAGCACACAATGATGCAGAAGAGTGGCACAGAGCTTCGACGACAGGCGACGAGGTGGTGTCTGATGGGAAGGAGTGATAGAGACGATAGGAGCGATCGGAAGACCCGGATCATACTTGTCAGGAGAGATGCGGGAAGAGCAGTTCGCTCTCGTGGATTCGTCGAGTGACAGATGCCTGTCATTTCGTCGACAAAAAAAAAAAAAAAAGCCGGGACGACGGCCCAAAAACCTGTCTGTGGCGTCTTAAGACTCTGAATGTCTGGTACACAAGGCGAGACATTGAGCTTTCCCTCGAGATATTTAGCAGTGCACGGCGGTACTGCTGGACTTTTTTTGCAAGCCCGTTAGTTTGGGTTTGGGTTGGGGGGCAGGTAGTGTCCGCTGGAAATAACTAGAAGAATAAGAATGGGGTGGAGCGCATATCTCAGATCATTAATGGCAGTTTACCAATATCCATCAAGAGAAATGTACACAACACTTTTATCTTACCGGTACTCATCTATGGGGCAGAAACACGGAGGCTAACAAAAAGGGATTCAGCTTAAGTTAAGGACAACGCAGCGAGCTATGGAAAGAAATATGATAGGTGCAACGTTAAGAGACCGGAAGTGGGCGGAGTGGGTGAGGGAACAAACGCGGGTTAATGACATCCTTGTCGAAATCAAGAGGAGGAAATGGGCTTGGGCAGGGCATGTAATGAAAAGGCAAGATAACCGCTGGTGCTTAAGGGTAACGGAGTGGATTCCAAGAGAAAGTAAGCGCAGCAGGGGGCGGCAGAAAGTTAGGCGGGCGGATGAGATTAAGAAGTTTGCAGGCAAAGGGTGGACGAAGCTGTCAAAGGACAGGGTTAATAGGAGAGACATGGGAGAGGCCTTTGCCCTGCAGTGGGCGTAGTGAGGCTGATGATGATGATGATGAACACGTCGAACTAAGGTTTGGGCCGCAATACAAAATAATTCCTTAAATAACGTATCGTTTCGATATCATCGATAATTCTGGGAGCTTTAGATGCAACGAGAATACGGGAACTCCCATAAATTAAAACTGCCAGCTGAATTCTTTGCACCATGAATTGTTTTCCAGTGACCGTTCTCAACGCAACAGAAATGCGCTCGATTGAAACCAAAGAAAGGTAGTGGAATCCGAAAGAAATTAGTAGCGATTAAAGGAACTGAACGTTCCTCTAATTAGTTTTAAGCTGTCGACAGTGACGACGTCAGTCGTGTATCGCATTGTGTCCTGAGCGTCAAAATGTACGATGCAAAAGTGTATGGCCTCCTGAAATTGAATGCTTCAATGTAGTAGTGGTCTTTGTTATACTCATGTGGCCACTTGCCTTTTCACTGCTGCACGGTTGTGTAAAAGCCCTAACACCTAACATCTGCCCTATAAGGCAACCCTCACCTTCCAGGGTATCTTCCACCTGCCATAAAGTTGCAGGAAAGAGTACGTAGTCACTGCAGTTGCAACCACCTCATGCTCCTCTACTACTGCACTCGAGAAAAAACACCGAAGCGATTGTGAAATGTGGGATTTCTTATAGAAATACCGCAATCAAATAGGTCGGTGTATGACGATAACGCGCCGCCCTTTCTGAGGTCAGTACTTCACTACAGCTGTACTAGACAAAATCAGACTGAACTAAACGCTGCACACCTATCAACTTGCTACTTAACTATGCTACTGGTATACTACTAGTACCACTACTTCTACCACTACAACAAAATTGTAAAGAGCCAAAGTGATGCTATCTATGCTCCTACACAGGCCGCTGAAGTAGTCCGCAAAGCCAGTAATAAGCTTGCAGTGATCCGCCCAGCTAATTCATGATGGTGACAGATATGCGCAGAAGAATCCGACAAGGTCATAGTCGCTTTTAACGAGATTCCCGCTCTGCAGAAAACCCGACGTAGTCGGCGTTGTGAGCGAAAAATACCCAGAGAAGCATCAGGTGGGCCACCTGGGTCACGTGACCTCGTGGCGTCATCACAATGAGCAAACTGCGCATCGTGACAGGTAGCAGTTAAATTATTGATTGGTCGCGAGAGATTGCACGGGAAGAGCAACCCGGGGTCGCACATCCGCACAGGTGGCAGAACCTGCCGTCGCAGGGCAGTGGCGCATGCACCCCTGTGTCAGGAGTGGTATGAGGACTCCCAGTTATCCATGAATGTAATGTAAAGAGTCGAGAATGACCAATTCCGCATATATGGGCGATAACCCATCAACGCTATCGCTCTGGTCATACTATAAAGGCGGAGCTTAAGTGTCCACTCCTATTGTTCATGACATGCATGTATCTTTTCACTCGTTCTAAAAAGAAAGAATTTTGCAGTTTCATTTGTTCCCGCTTTTTGTTTAGGAAGGATGATGACCTTGCATGATAGGAATGATGGCGATGATGACTGAGATCAAAATGACTGATGAGCTACTGTCTAACTGGGCTCGTAACGTGCAGGCTTAATACTATCACGTCGTCGTATTTAGCCCGTCATCCACGATCATCCAGTTGTAATCAAGTGGCTTACAGATTACACCCGTAGATTTTGATAAAATTGAACGTAACGCAGATAACCTTTACGGCCCTCTCGTGCATTCTTTCCAAATCATGTGCGAGCTCACAGTCAGTTTGAGCTAGCCCGGTTACATCTCATTACGGTGTCACTCAGAACCCACTGTGTCACTTTGTAACGCTCACATCCCGATTAAAAAAAAAAAACCAGCTGAAATCCTTCCCATTCTTCTCCCCCCTCTCTCTCAGGAAAATGTCGCGGAGTCTGACGTGTCCCAACATCAACTAATGCTTTTTTTTTTGTTCCTTCCGTCGCGCTCAGATGGCGCCACGATACCTCTGGCATTGCGGATACCTCGAATCGAAACATTTCACGGCTATGAAAAGTAACAAGAAACTACAAAGGAGCCTGCGACGGAGTCGTGGGAATTTTTTCCTCCGCTCGAACGATTGGCGAAGCAAAATCATAACACGCTATACTTCCGGACACTTTTTTGTTTGCTTTTATATTTATTTGTATCCCTGTGTTCTCCAGTCGGCGAGACACGTAGACGTCCCGAATCAAACGCTCGAGCGCCATCTCTCGATGTACGTACGCGGAACTGTCGTTCCCTAGACGTGCACAGTTCTTCCTCCACCCAGACGGAGTACACACACTGTGTGCTTCGGACCTATGTTTTCCTACCACGCCTGCCATTTCGTGCGATATCGGCGATGTACGACGACCTAGCTTACAGTATACGCTTCATACCCTTTGCCGGTCGCCGCTTTGTGCAACTGAAGGAAGGAACTATAACAGCTGTGCACGTGGGACGGGACACTCCCCATCTATATGGAACACTGCACACACCTTTCGAGCGCCGACCATCGACGGTTCAGCGCCTACACACAGTGACGAGGAAGAAGTTTGGCCCGAAGGCCTTGGTTGACCCCCTTTTTTTTTCTCATCACAATCACTCACTGAATACGCGGGGCGGTGGGCGTGTGTACGCAAAAGGGAAATGAGTGGTGGGCCGAAATGAAGCCGCAGGTCGACTTTCTAAAATAGCCGTTTTTTTTTTTACCTGGCCAAAAATTGCGTTTAGTCCCTCGTTAACGAGCCGCTGCTAACGACCAGGATGGATTGTACGAGGATGTAAAATCAATCATTGTATTTTTGCCGTGAAGTCTTCCTTCCTGCGCTGTTCTTCGTAAAGAAAAACGGAACATTAATTACCTTCCGTTAATAACGGTAATAATAATAATAACGTTAATAACAATACGTTCTCTCGTGTTGTTAATAACCTACCCGGGGTGCACAAACAAAAAATCACTCATATCTGGATTTAGGGCGCGCATTTATGTTCTATCCTCAGTGGTTCTTTTTTTCCCTCCTGTTTCTTTTTTCTCCTTCTGCTTAAGAGAGTGATTAATTGTTCATTACTCCCCAGTGGTTCTATTGTGCTTCCCCTCTGGGTTGCACTCTATTACTCCGTGTTTTTTTTGTGTGTGTTTAAACTGCGAAGTCCTAGAAAGATGGAGTTTAATGAGTAATCACTCCGTTAAAGGAATTCTACTCCTCCTTGAGATATATTCCTATATACACTACACTAACTTTTTTCCCTTTTGTACGTCTCGCTTTAATAATAATAATTGGTTTTTCGGGAAAGGAAATAGCGCAGTATCTGTCTCATATATCGGCGGACACCTGAACCGCGTCGTAAGGGAAGGGATAAAGGCGGGAGTGAAAGAAGAAAGGAAGAAGAGGTGCAGTAGTGGAGGGCTCAGGAATAATTTCGACCACCTGGGGATCTTTAACGTGTACTGACATCGCACAGCACACGGGCGCCTTAGCGTTTTTCCTCCATAAAAACGCAGCCGCCGCGGTCGGGTTCGAGCCCGGGAACTCCGGATCAGTAGCCGAAGTTCCCGGATTCGAACCCGACCGCGGCGGCTGCGTTTTTGTCTCTCGCTTTTATTTCTCGTATATCGGTGTTTTATGTAGGCGACTTCTCGCTTTATTTTAAGTAATACAGGACAGCGCCAGCCCAGTCCTATACCGACGGAAAGCATCGGCCTTTTTCCGCAGTGTCGGGATATATGTCTGAAGAAACGTGAGCAATAGACAAATGCGGACCATCTAAAAGAGTACACTCTAAACAAGAATACGCCTATGTGAGAGTAAAAAAAGGAGTAAGTTGTCCTTCCTCTCATAAAAGACAGTGCGCTCGAGGACAGCTCACTCTCCTTTTTATTCCTTTCTGCTCAGAGTGTATACAGGCTGATATACTCTCTCGGGCTTGCGTGTGCCTAATGAGCTCCGTGTTTGCTTCTTCTGCGGGAATATGCATTCGAGGCGAAAAAAAAATAGAACTAACGACAAAGCTCGTCGCACCACGCACACATGGTTGGACTTCCATACACGAGGAGAGAGAAAGTACAGACCTGTGCGTAGTTCAAAGCGGCCGTTCCCCTAGACTTCGGTGCCGTGTATACGAATCTCATTAGCTGCGGCCTAAATAAACCGCAACCACTCGGCGATGAGCTACCGTGTTTGTGCCAGCGTGCCTCTTTCACGATGAAGAGGACATCAGTTATTATTAATGTAATTCGCGGTATGCTCCTCATTTAGCTACTACCTTGTTTGTACGAAGCCTTGGCTCTCCCACACGCCCCCTCCGGCAACGGACTTAAAAGAAATGAGCTCGTCAAGGGAGCTGAAGAGAGTACTACCTACCTTCTCTCGTTCAAGTGCATGACGTAGCTGCATACCGTATACCTCCTAATCCCATAAACGCGGACCTTTTCTTGTAAACGAGATCGTTCAAAGCAACTACAGTATCTTCTCAGCATGATGCCTACTATCGCATTCCTTTCCCTTAGACCCACAACAATGGAATGGGGGGATGGGGGGGGGGGGGTGGACAGAGGGAAAGGAGAGTTGCGTTCGCTCGAACAAGGGAGAGGCGCGTAAAGAGCGGGTAAAAGCGGTATAATGCCGCCCGTATACCTCCGAGCGCGATTCGTGACTGAAGTTTTTTTTTTTCTTTCGCTGAATAATATCGCATCCTCGTTGGCAGAAAGCGCGCCCCGATCCACCGCTGCGCGCGGTTATATATACAGGCCTTCTCATACATACAGTGCGGTATGCTCGCGATGCAGGTTTTCGCCGCCAGCTAGAGTATATGGGGAAGGGAAGTCCGCGTGCTGTGCGCTTTCTGCCGCATCAACTATAGCGCCCATATACGTGCATGCCCTGCCGTTGCCTTATTCTTGGTGCGGCGGGCGCGAACGGCTTTTTACGAGGACCACTTTTACGTGTGCCTGAGGCGCGCGGTGCAAGGTCTATTTTCCTTGACTTGAGTCACGAGGAAAGAAGACAAAAAAAATACAAAAAAGCGCGTTATGAAGGGAGTCCGGGAAGATAGGATTGGCTGCCCGGAGTTGCAGATCAAATGCGCAGGGCGCCTCTTGCAATGTTGTCCCCATAACGTTAAGAGCACTTTCGCCGGATGGCTATAGTATGCGACTTTATAGAGCTACTCCAAAGCATACCTAACCTCTTGACTGCTCGGCTCAGCAAGCGCTGGTGCGCTAGTTTCAGGACCCGGGGAAACTACGGCACAGCTGAGGAGAGTTACATTGAAACGGTGTTTAACGAAGGAACGGATATAAAGAAACGCAATTTCCAGTGCAAAGCATAGCGCGATGTTACTTGTACAAAACAACAAAATCACGGTCATAATGTAAGGATTTCAGCATCTTTTTGGATTCACTCCGGAGAGGCCTTAACGGTACAATAAATTTTTCACGAACCATTCCCAGCTAGGCTTACTTAAAGTTCGCCGGTCTGTAATGAAGTAACAGATATAGTGAAAAAAACGCAATTTCTCCTGAGCCCTAAATTAGTATTATTCGCGCAAATACAACGAAATTGCTGTTATGCAGCTTCGTGCTAACAAGGTACTAGCCATTGAGCGTAGTTTCTGCTTAACAGGGGGAGGGGGGAGGGGGGGGGGGGGCTTTGTCCTGCAATTGGACTAGGCTGACTGTGACAGCAGCACTTTCCACTCTCGTAAGTGGAAAGTACAAACTACTTTCTACATCTTCGAGCACTCCCTGCGACAAATCTGAACGCTTGGGAACGGCTGGAATGTGAATTCATTTGGATGCTGAAGTGTTCAAAACAAGGCAGGCTCGAACTATACTATATCCGAACACGGAGGAAATCACTGAATCATCTTAAGCCACTCACCAAGCGCAATGTTGTGTGCTTTTCTTTCTGAACATGGCCAACGTTTAAAATCCGCTACAGCTTGTTTGCAGCCGGTGCTATCAGGAGCATAAGTTTACAGTTTTGCGAAAAAAATTTATTTGAACGCAATCACTGAAGCCACTCGCCTGAAACGTCTGAAGTTATGAAGGGACGTGCATTGTCCATCCTCTGGTATGGCAGTAGCAGGCGACTGTATCGCGATTCAGTGCCAGTCATTTTTTTCCGTTTTGCGAGAGTACGCATCCCGTAAGCTTTTGATGACTACAGATACATTCTGCGAAAACATAGGACAACAATCGACAAGTTATATATATATATATATATATATATATATATATATATATATATATATATATATATATATATATATTATAACCAAGGTGCATAGGAGAATGTTTTTATTACTATTATTTTCTTAATTCGCTCGCGGTGCTGTATATATACATATATTCGCGCTCAGCAACAACGAGACAGTGTGGATATAACAAATAACGCTTATAATAATAATAATTGGTTCTTTTTGGGGAAAGGAAATGGCGCAGTATCTGTCTCATATATATTTGGACACCTGAACCGCGCCGTAAGGGAAGGGATAAGGAGGAGTGAAAGAAGAAAGGTAGAATAGGTGCCGTAGTGGAGGGCTCCGGCATAATTTCGACCACCTGGGGATCTTTAACGTGCACTGACATCGCACAGCACACGGGCACCTTAGCGTTTTTCCTCCATAAAAACGCAGCCGCCGCGGTCGGGTTCGAACCCGGGAACTCCGGATCAGTAGTCGAGCGCCCTAACCACTGAGCCACCGCGGCGGGGCGAATCACGCTTATAACGAAGCGAATAATAATAATAATAATAATAATAATAATAATAATAATAATAATAATAATAATAATAATTGGTTTTGGGGGAAAGGAAATGGCGCAGTATCTGTCTCATATATCTTTGGACACCTGAACCGCGCCGTAAGGGAAGGGATAAGGAGGGAGTGAAAGAAGAAAGGAAGAAAGAAGTGCCGTAGTGGAGGGCTCCGGCATAATTTCGACCACCTGGGGACCTTTAACGTGCACTGACATCGCACAGCACACGGGCACCTTAGCGTTTTTCCTCCATAAAAACGCAGCCGCCGCGGTCGGGTTCGAACCCGGGAACTCCGGATCAGTAGTCGAGCGCCCTAACCACTGAGCCACCGCGGCGGGGCGAATCACGCTTATAACGAAGCGAATAATAATAATAATAATAATAATAATAATAATAATAATAATAATAATAATAATAATAATAATAATAATAATAATAATAATAATAATAATAATTGGTTTTGGGGGAAAGGAAATGGCGCAGTATCTGTCTAATATATCTTTGGACACCTGAACCGCGCCGTAAGGGAAGGGATAAGGAGGGAGTGAAAGAAGAAAGGAAGAAAGAAGTGCCGTAGTGGAGGGCTCCGGCATAATTTCGACCACCTGGGGACCTTTAACGTGCACTGACATCGCACAGCACACGGGCGCCTTAGCGTTTCGCCTCCATCGAAACGCAGCCGCCGCGGTCGGGTTCGAACCCGGGAACTCCGGATCAGTAGTCGAGCGCCCTAACCACTGAGCCACCGCGGCGGGGCGAATAACGCTTATAACGAAGCGAATTCCGCGCTTTCCCAATTTCCGCAATGAGCTGCGGCGAAAAGGTATCAATGCACCTACGTGTGAAAAGAAAAAAATTAACGACACAGTGAGGTATTCTTTTTTTTACAATAGTTTCTTTTCAGATATAAACGGACTCGATCGCCGGCCTTAGCATCAACCGTGTTCCCATTCCAGCCAAACGCAAACAAGAGTACGGTACAAAGAAAAATAACAGTGTGTCTTTTAGGTGGGCGTTTTCGGTCGCAGAGAAAATGAGGAATGCGGCAGGCAAAAAAAAAAGAAAAGGAGGTACGATGAAAGGATGTCGACGTGAACAGCGAAGCGTCAGCGAAGAATAGAGAGATGCACTTCGTGGCTTCAGGGGCTGCGGTGGGGGAGGTGGGGGACTCCAACGTCTTTCGCGCGACCGCCATGCGAAGAAACACACGAAAACAGACAAAATAAGCGGACGAAATCGTCTGCTCAGGGTTAAGGCGAGGAGGAGGAGGAGGAAGCAAAAGGAATAAAATGAAGATGAAAGAAGGAAGAGGCGTTTTCTTCTTTCTTCTTCTTCTCAGGTCTCTGTGTCCGTTCGCGAAGGATGTGTCTCGGTCGCGGGGCGGTTTTCGCTGGAAACTGTTGGCGTCGCCGTGAGCCAACGCGCGCGGGTAAGTTGCCGACGTTTCGGCCAAACTGACGAGCGGGGCGCTGGCATCGCCGACGCCACAGGCTCGCCAGGAATTGGGGTGACCTTGTTAGACGGCGCCGCTCTCACAACGCTCGGAGTGTTTTATACGGCGGTGCGCGAGAAATATACCGCATTTACGCGAATACAGCAGGACGCTTCAAGTCGGGCTGGACTCCGTTGCTCAGGGGTTGCATTTGGGGTGATATCTCCACAGATGTCGTTATCAGCAGACTGGAGTTATGTCGCATCATAATATCGCATTCTTTTCTTCCGTGACTTCATCATGATCATCAGCCTGACTACACCCACTGCAGGGCAAAGGCTTCTCCCATGTCTCTCCAATTAACTCTGTTCTTTGCCAGCTGCGGCCACCGTATCCCCGCAAACTTCTTAATCTCATCCGCCAACCTAGCCTTCTGCCGACCCCTGCTACGCTTGCCTTCTCTTGGAATCCACTCTGTTACACTTAAGGACGAGCAATTATCTTGCGTTCGCATTACATGCCCTGCCCAAGCCCATTTCTACCGCTTGATTTCGACTAGGATGTCATTAACACGCGTTTGTTCCCTCACCCACTCTGCCCGCTTCCGGTCTCTTAACGTTACAGCTATCATTCTTCTTTCAATAGCTCGCCGCGTTGTCCTTAACTTAAGCTGAACTCTTTTCGTTAGCCTCCACGTTTCTGCCCCGTAGGTGAGTACCGGTAAGATAAAGCTGTTGTATGCGTGCCTTCACAACGCAACGTAAACCGCACAACCGTCACCTTCTGAAGGATGACGGCTAGAAACTTAATCAGCTTCTCAGGAAGGCAATCAGCTTCTGCCATGTGAGCTCGTGGCATGAAGTGACCACCACGTGGTCAAACGAAATACATTTTCTCTCCAGGTAATAAATTTTTCGTGACGTCACATCACTTGACCACGTTTTAGCCAATGACGGTGGGCTTTTCTTCAGTCACAATCAGTGAAGTCATAACATCAGGCTGTGTCTCTTCGATTGTAGCGACAGCAGAATGAGGCTGCTTGGGCAAATCAAGTGCTCTCCTATACTCCCTCTTTCTTGTTATTTGCTGTTCGCTAGCCTTGGCGTCTCCTTCTCACGGGCAGCGAAAGTGAGAGGGGGAAGAAGCACCCCGTAACTAGCGACACGTCACGGGAAATGGGCTAACTAATTTTTACGTTCTCCTTTTGTTCGAGGGGCGGCGCTTTATAAAAGGACGGTGCTTCAGAGAAGCAGCAATCTCGCTAACTTTACATTGAGTTGAAGCGCCTTATTTCAAGCAGTGAAGGCTAGCTTTGAAATTAAAGAAAGCCTACCCTCGATGACTAAAATTAATATGTGACCCTTTGTCCACATGACAGCTTTTTGACGTAAAAATTCACCACTTAAACCAAGCAAAGTATGGGATGGGGAAGCAAACTGGAATAGATTCGATTAGGTATTTTATGTGCAGTTGTGCTTTATGTGCTTCTGGCACGAAATCACCTTGCGTGGTGACCGGGGTGTCTGAAAACAGTGTCACACAGTAGCGCTATTTTTTGTCCAAAAACATAACCCCACAGTTACCAGGAAACCAATCGAAGCCGCCCTTTCGGCGATGAGTTGTGAAGAGGAAGAACTCCACAACACTGCAATCGGGCGTGCACCTTACACCCATGAATTACAACTGTCACGGTAATCGATACTGATGAGTTCCGACTTCTCATCGGTTAAATAGGAAGCTCCGGAGAGTTCAGATAGCGGTGTGCGCTCGGCAAATGTTTACACCGACAACAATCGACGCCGCCACTGAAAACATACTCAACAGGAATAAATTTAAATTTAGGGAAAGTCATTCAAACTTCTCTTCACGCCAGAATTATCTGGATGCGGACTACTTGGGGCGGGTTATTCACTCGAACCGCCATTAATGCCTAACGACAGAGCCTACAGTATGGCGACAATGAGAGCTATAGTCGGATGCAACTCAAGAATGAAGCGGAGAATGCCTTTCAAAGGAGGACTTACAGCCAATAGCGTCTACCGATTTTCATAACGTCGCGGCTTATCTGTGGTTTGTACCAAGCCACATTAGGTTAACTCTTGTCACGCTAGCGTGAAGGGATTAACCACGGATTAAATGCGACGTCACGAAAATCTTCCGAAGCCATTGGATGGAGGGGCTCCTTGGTGGGGCATTTGCAGCTTCGTCCTTGAGTTGTATCCGACTGTAACTGGCAACCAGACAGAACTTACGGAATTTTCAGTCAACCACCCGTAAGGTCTTATTATCGCCCTTATTTCTGTACGTGGTGTCCATCTTAATGAACAAACCATAACCGCTTTCCCCGTCACCGCCTCTTTTTGTTTTCTTTTCTTTATACTCAGGGTTCATTCAACAGTTAGCCTCTGTCACCCAAAATACGAAAAAAAGGAGGTTTCAAACCTCCTGGTTAGGGTACCTCATTTCACTAAATACACAAAAACTAATGCATATGAGCAGCATCACATAACAAGAGGCAAAAAGTCAACAAATAATACGGTTAAATTCATTACGTACGGCACACTGGTAAATGACATCATCAAGAAAGTAAACAGTTCTTTTTTTTGGGGGGGGGGGGGGGAGTACTCTCGGATAATGATTGTTTCATATATTGCTTGACGTTGTCATAGTCGGTTTGTGACGGCCAGTTGTTTACGTGTGGTTCGTTGAGATTTTTTTTTTTTTTTCAATGGAGAGTAAAATTTTTTCAAGGTCCTTTTTCCTTTAGGAATCGGACTCACCGCGATATCTGCGCTGGACCACGTATCAATAATGGTACGCGTTTACTTTTCTCGCTTAAAGTGCGACTTAAATTCGCTTCAATACGGTACTATACGCCGATGCTGTACGCTTGCGCGCGTGTGTGGCGTGTTCCCGCGCAGTTGCCCCAGTAGCCACTTCGACTTTGATACGAGGGGCGGTCGGCCGACACAGCGGCGGGAAGAAGAAGCCCCCGAGGCATGCGCGCCCGGACTGAGTAGAGCCGGGCTATTTCGCAAACCCGCTCGCCTCCCTGCCCTGGAGCGGTTGCCTGCACCACCGACCAGGACGTGGTGCGGCATTGCGAACAACCGCACCGCTTTTCCCCATCCCATCTGTCTATCCGGCGTGTATGGCCCAGTACGATACACCGCGCATGCGCTTTGAGACGTTGAGGGCGCATTCGCTGTTTATTTATGTTATTTATTTCTTATACAAAACCTATACGAACTCCTTGCTGTGCACCGTGGTACGGATGAGAGCCAACAAGATCAATAAAATCGGAGACGGTGGTAGTAATACACACACATGTATTGCGAGACAAATATGTTTAACCTCTCCGGGGCGTACCCGCCGCGATGGCTCAGTGGTTAGGGCGCTCGACTACTGATCCGGAGCACCCGGGTTCGAACCCGACCGCTGCGGCCGCGTTTCGATGTAGGCGAAACGCTAAGGCGCCCGTGTGCTGTGCGACGTCAGTGCACGGTAAAGATCTCCGGGTGGTCGAAAGTATTCCGGAGCCCTCCACTACGGCACCTCCTCCTTCCTTTCATCTTTCACTCCCTCCTTTATCCCTTCCCTTACGGCGCGGTTCAGGTGTACGAGATATGTGAGACATATACTGCGTCATTTCCTTTCCCCAACAACCAATTTTCAATTTTCCCCGGGGCGTAAAATACTTGTATACAGACGAAGAATTCGTTTATTTATTCAGTACATACTGCGGAGCGTTGGGTACAAGCAGAGGGGCATTAGGATACATGTGACAATAATGGACAAATCGAGAACAAGCAATCACCAAATTACACAATTTTTTATCATACTCTATCTTGCTGTCAGTAAGACATCGTTCCAGCCCGATATTATGCGAGGAAAGACAGATAGTTACACGTATCTGTTCGAGCATAGTATAGGGTGTCGGTGAATCAGGATGATGATGTCTTCTTGTGTGGCGTGTTGTTGCTGGTGTGATATAAGGCGACTGGTTCATTTCAAGCTTATTGTTAAAAAGCAGGGAAAGAAATTCCAGCGTCCGCTGTTTTCGGCGCGATTCAAGGGTAGGTGTAGAATTTTCTGTCATCATTTTAGAGGGGGAGTCCAGTCTTGTTGTATTGAAATGAGGGAATGGGGTGCCCCCTTTGCCAGGAGTACACCATTTTGTCGATGTATGGTCTCAAACATGCAGCGAAGACTGCTGAAGTAGTCTCTGAAGGTAGTGTAGCAGAATGATTGTGGCTGTTTTGCACCGCGCACTCACCTTACAGCCCAGACACCGGGCAGTCGCATGCCTGGCTGCATCATGCGATAAAGGAGTGGCTGAAGGGTGCCCATTAGGCGTGGGACTAAGACACCGTTAATGGAAAGAGCGGTGTCGTCAGCAGCAGCCCTATTTCTTTTACGATAGGACCGGTAAAGTGTTGTAACCATTACTAGGAACTGACGCCAGCTGTTATTAGGACTGGCGCCAGCAGGTCTCGAGGATTGCCACCAAGACGGAATCGCTCGCCAGGTGTCTGCGGGGTGCATTTACCGCGCTCGCCCGGTCGTTGCTGCCTAGGACAAGCGGGGAGCAGGGTTCTGCGAAAATCCCTTTGAGGAGTCGCTGTCGCCGGAAGCGAAGTGGTTCCGGCTGTCTTCCGATTTTCCCCGACGTCTACCGACCCGACTACTC
This sequence comes from Amblyomma americanum, assembly GCF_052857255.1. Lineage (NCBI taxonomy): Eukaryota > Metazoa > Arthropoda > Arachnida > Ixodida > Ixodidae > Amblyomma > Amblyomma americanum. The sequence continues at coordinate 7,893,390 of NC_135504.1, forward strand.
CTGGCTTCACGGGCACAGCACCAGCGTGGGAACGGATCGCCACAGTGGCTCGTCTGCAGGCTTCGCCGGTCATGACTAATGGCAGAGCCACTGGGGATTATCTCCCGACGGGGCGCTCCGGCTTTTGCGTCTCGGCTTCTTCAAAGGTCACCGACCGGCGGAGAGCGGGCCGAACACTTGACGTCTCCTGCCAGCCCGGCGGGGTCCTGGCCGCATAACCCTCTCCCTCGTGCTCAACTTATGCCAGGGGCGTGTCCTTGTGTGCGGAGGTGTCTGTCTGTGTGTGATAGTGAAAGTGTTGTCCACACCCACCACGGCGTCCCCTAGCTGGGGAATTTAGGGAAGACGCAGTGTATAAAACTGGACAGCAGATGCAGTTGAGGCAGCTCACTTCTGAACTCAAAAGCTTGCAAATATGTAAAATAAACCAAGTCTTCTTTCTCCACTAACGAACCCTTCACTCAGCGGCACTCCTGTTCGGGTCGGAGCGGGCGTCATCTTGACCGAGGTTGTGCCGAGAAACGACCCCGATCGCCACCTTCAACACCATCTACTGAAATATGGAGGTCTGGTTAGCGCCAAAACTCGCAAATAAAGCCCCTCAATGGACTTGAGGGGCTTTACTCGCAAAGTAACTGTCGCGCCTCCTGTCGGCAAAAAAAAAAGAAACTCCACAATTTATAAACTTCGAGATGGTCGATAACATTCATAACCTAGCTATAGTAGGCATAACCTAGCTCGCTACTTGCTAGCGCCTGCCACCAAAATTTGTGAAACGCGTAAGAAAACAAGAAATGCGTAAATATAACAGTCCGCGATAAACAATTTTAAAGCTGAAACGCGCAAAACATTTCATTGCTTCGGAACCTGCTGAAGTTAGTGACAGCGCCAAGATTTCTTTTTGTTTGCCGTTCCTAGCTGGTGCCACCTTGTGCTGTAACCACCGCAACGTGACCGCAGGGAATAGCTGCAGGCTGGCCAGACTTCGAATTGGAGTTTCGTAAATTGTGTGGTCCAGGAGTTCTCTAGTGCGCGTAATGTAAATAAATGAGCGCAAAAATAGAGACAGGCGACAAGGAAGGAGAGACATATGACGATTAACAAGCGCATATGTGTCCCTATTTTTGCGCTAATTTCTTTACCACTATGCAGCAGTAACTAGCCCGACAGCACGCCCTTCTGAACTGCATCTCAGTGCGCCGGTGCTGGAAGAGCCAATTTTCGGGAAGAGTGCACCGGCGCCGCTGGGCATTCAAGTGCATAGTGATGCGCTCGTATATGATAGAGGGCGCTGCAATATGCCGCAGCTTTCAGTTCTCCCATTTTGTTAAAAAGTTACAGCCGAACTGCAGGTAGCACTTACCTAACAGCATTCGCAGCTTACTTCATTAGTCTTTAAACTTCCTGGTAAACTTTGGTCAGAATGTAGCAGCACGGCATCGATATTAAGCTGGCCATTATCATCAGTTTCGCATATCGAGCCACGACGGCACAGGGACGTCATAGTGAACTGTAGTGGTCCCGTGAATGCATCAGCAATGCGCGGAAACCGGCTCGCTTGATTGCAAAGCCGGCTACGCGATGCAGGTCACCATTAGCGGCGGAAATTGCGTGCTGAATGAATGCACAGCGCCCTGTTAGCATTGCTTTCCGACGCCGGGCGGAGGGGGGGGGGGGGGGGCACTTCGCTGTGCTGCCATCGCTCTGGCTTTGTTAATGAAACGAACGCCCCCTACCCGCGGGGTACAGGAAAAATAGAATAAAATAAAGCACTCGCACGCCTCCAGGGTGCCCGGATGTGATCAGCGCGACCTTCCAAGGTTCGAGTTAGAGGCACCGAGTTGCCCGGACACTGCGACAGCGCTTGGCGTCCACCCGTGAAAAAATTTCTTTATAGACAGTCTATAGACTGTCCACGGACTTTTGTCTATAAAGTCTATGGACTCTCTATTGACAAACCCTGGAGAACCGTCTATAGGCAATGCAAAGTGTATATATGGAATCTATAGATTTATGGCCACACACTTTTAGTAGACTTTTGTCTGTAGACAATGTATAGAGGACAAATAGAGAAAAAGAGATCTATACGAAAGCAATAGAGTCTATAAGAAGTGTATAGACTGTCTATAGACCATTTTTATAAGGGTAGAGAACGCAGCAGCAGCAGTCCTGTCAGCCGTGGTGTATGCTGAGCAGCACAAGCACCATTTGTAATGCAGGCAGCAATTAATTAGGTGTGTTTACTTAGTGTTTTGTATAGCCTGCGTGCTAACAGCTGCGCTTATCGCGAAAGCTGCACAGCTCATTTGTACAGCTGGTCCAGATCGACTGCCCCGTCAAGGTGGCGTCCGGGTTTAATATCTGTACCGAAAATATTATTTTTTTACATATTTGTTGCCGCCACTACTTCATGACCATCAAGAGTAGTAGCACAGCCTAACTACGTCCACTGTAAAACAAAGGTATCTCCCATATCCTTCTCAATTAATGCTCTCCTGCCACTGCTTACCAGGGGTGTTTGCCGGGATTTGAGGCGCTGTCGCAGTACGTATTAGACTTAGAAGTTGTAGTAGTACTAGTAGCTGTTCTTGCAGTAGCAATACTATCAGTAGCTGTAGTAGTAGTAGTAGTAGTAGTAGTAGTAGTAGTAGTGGTAGTAGTAGTAGTAGTAGTAGTATAGTCAGGTACAACTCAAGAACGAAGCGGCAAGTGCCCACCAAAGGAGGCCCGCCAGCTTATGACGTCGACCCATTCTCGTGACGTCGTGGTTAATCGGCGGTCAGTCTCCGGTCATGTTAGCATTACAGCGGATTAACCACGGATTAACCGCTATGTCAAGAGAATCTGTCGACGCTATTGGTTGGAAGGCCTGGGCACTTGCCGCTTCGTTCTTGAGTTGTATCCGACTGTAGTAGCAGTAGAGCGATAGTAATGGTAAAAGAAGTTGTAAAAGTACGTGCGCGTAAACGCGCAAATCACGTGAACACCTTCCGACTAATTAGAATGGAGCAGTGCTTCCTTCCTGACGAAGTTGCGTTGCATTCGGTCTTGGAAGCAGGACCCACAATATTTGCCGTCACTTTCCCGCGCACGATTAGGGGGCTGGGAGGAGAGGGACAGTTCTTTACTTTCACATTCGCCGTCTTTGGAGGCCTATACGTCACCTTTTGCCTGAAGTTGCTTAACTGCGTATAACCTTCTATGCCGTATAGCCCACATCGGACGCTCTGTTTGCGATGTCCATCAGGACATGTATTTCGGTACACGACAGACTGTCTGAAATGGCGCCCCATATCCTTCACTTATTTTATGCGTAATTTTTTTTTTTCGCCTTTTCTCTCTCAGTTCAGGCGCATAGCATATCCAGAGCAGCTCGCAGCTCAGCGGTCGTCGCAGCCAGCCATCCGTGTCGACGATCGACTTGGCCGCGGCAGCGTCGATTAGTGGCGCGGCCGCTTCGGCCACGAAACGCGCTCCCGCGCAGCAACTGCCCGTATAGCAGGGCAGCCCGAGTATAATAATGCGCCGGGTACACCCCTCCCCAACCTACGCTGCTGCCCGCATCGTGTCTTCCCTCGCTGCGCCGTGATCGGGCCGCCTCCCAAACGGGGCTGGCCAGCGGATCTCTCTCTCTCTCTCCTTCATTGGCAGAGAGAAAAACAATGGGGCCGGCAGCTCCTCGGTGATGAGAAATCGAACGGCTTTGTGGCGGTCAGCAGAGCTCGGTATCTCGCCTTGTAAAGGGGAACTCACTGCGGGTGCTTTGTCTGCATGGATGGGGTGACAGATTTTGTTTCTTTATTTCCTTTGATTATTTTCACGCTTGAATCGGTCTCGACTGCCCGCCAGGGGCCGCCTTTCAGGCTCCTGCCGATTTGGCTGGCCTGGTATTTTGCGCGGATCGGTATTTTCCACGGAGCAACGAATTGTTGCTGCTGCTATTAATATGTTCTGATACTCGTACTCGTGTGTACAATTTGTACCCCAGGTGGTCGAAATTCCCGGAGCCCTTCACTACGGCGTCTCTCATAGCCTGAGTCGCTTTGGGACGTTAAACCCACATAAAACAAACAAGCAAATTGTTGGCTATATATAACTGCGCCAGAACCAAGACTTGCAGATTGTTTCTGGGCTCTGCAGTGTGATTGATTGATTGAATGCGGCGGTCATAAAGCCAGTGGTTTGTGATGCCCTGGCCGACTGTCATTGTCTTCACATAGGCTGCGCCAGAATCACGTGACTTCAAAAACCGCTCCTCGTCCTCCACCGAAAGCAGAAGGCAACGCCTCCTCGTTGGCAGAAGGAAAGACATCATGTGCTTCGTGCACGCTCGCGTGTAAGCGAGTTCCCGGTATGTTTGCAGAGGGCGATTCCTCGGAGAAGGTGGAATGTGGCGGCCGCAATTCTATACAAGCGCGCCGCCTCGCACGGGCCACACACCGAGTCGCTGCGTTGTGTACACACCGCACGAAACGCATACCGCGTTCACGCGAGTGTATGTCGAAGCCTCGATACCCCCCTTTTCACGCCTTTCCTTTTATTCACACCTTTGATTTATCCTAAGGTTACCAGACGTCCTGTCTGCCTGTGTACGATTTGCACAGACAAGGGTACAGAAATGAGGGGCTTACTTCATACGCCATTGTTCACATATGGCTACCGCTTCAAGCACACAATTTCCACGAAGAACTTGGGTGTCGTAGGCAGCTGAAATCAGAGGCGCTTGGAGCGGGCGATGGTTTTATATGTCGGTGACTGCACACTTCGGAATAGACCTCTGTTTTTCGCAGATTATTCTGCGTCGTGAAAGTATACCTCAGTGCACGTGAAGAAGAAGCGAATCGTGACATATGTTTGGTCCTTAGGCCTCTTCTATTAACCTCCAGTTAGCGCTGTCCTGCGACTTAGAAGGGCAGTAAAGCGCAATAAATGGCTGTTCTGTGACAGCGAAATTCCCTAATCTCATCTGCACACCACCTCAGCGCCACCAACCCACCAGTGTATTCACCGACATCACCATGGCCTCCACTTCGTAGTAAACGGAGCGCGGAGAAAGGCTGCCACACGTGTTTAATAGGCTTATCGCTACCTGCTTCGACCTGCACTGCTGAAGCTAGCTGTGCGCTGTGTGACAAAATGACGCACCCCCTCCCTTCCCGTGGAGTCACGTGAATACCTCCCATTGTGTTTTCCATCCCCTCGAATCCTCTTTGTTAACGAAATCGATTATTCGTGATCAGTTCTAAGCTTCAAAAGTCCAGTCCAAGTGTTTTTTTTCTTTTTTTTTTACGTACGCTAATCATCTTCTACCCCCGTTTACTCTCTGATATTGCCCGCTTTCTTTCTGCCTTTCATCGTTCGCTACGCTGTTCCTATAGCCTCCGATCGAGTTATAGACGCGTAAACTCGGTACCTTCGTACGGGTTGCATAGCTCTGGCGATTACAACACTAAGTACATCAGTCCCACAAGGTATGCGTATACAACCTATAGGCAGCGCATCATGCGAGCACGGAAGAAAGTTGTCGGAACGCGCGCGGGTATCCGTGCCTATATACCAGCATTCTTTCTCTTTGCTTTTTTCTTCATCATTCTATCTTTCCGCCCGCGCGATCAATAAGACACGAGCACGAGCGTGCGCTGTTGACACACTTCCGCGCAAGCGCTTTCCCATTTCCGCGTACATCACGATATCGCATACACGCAAGTCGCCAGAAGCGAATTCACCGCCGGATGAATTACGGGGAGTAAGTTACGAGGTCGGTAGACGAGGGGGAGGGAGGGGGGTGTTGTTGCGACGCAGCAGGGCTGTGCAAACAGAACTGCCGGAGGTACAAGCATTCTTGCACTCTATACGCAAACGCAGCCGTCCTTGGTATTGTGGCGCCTGCTACTTGCCATGCAACCTGCTAGTTATGTGGGATGCATATGGGGCAATGGTTCTTGCCTTCGGCGGCAAGCTATTCACCGCCTCCCAGCGGAAATCCGAGCTGCGCGCCCTACTTCACGCGGTATGCAACGTCGAGTTCCTCTCAAGGATTCTCGGCGATGGTAAGCTCGTTGCCTCAGGCCTTCTCTGAAGTTACGAGCTATGGATAAACGAAGTTTGAGTTAATAAACGCTTAGATAAAGGTTTAGGTGATCAAGAAATGTTAAAACAGCAAACTTTTAATAAAATAATTGTTTAATTAATTGGCATAAACCCCTTCTGCGTGAAAACTGCCTATCGTGGGCTTGAAAATATCCCAGGAATCAAGTGTCTGTATATTTGATGAAAGAGTAGTTTTTTTCTGCCACCTCGCCCGCAATGTGCAGTATGCTCCACGTAGGAATGACCGAAGCATCAGTTTGTAAATCCATAAATCCGAGGTGACCAAGCTGCAAGACAGTACCTAGAAAGCTGGATTAATGATACAAAAATTGAAATAAATCTGGAGGCACGACAAAACCTCTCTTTACACGCTAAATACAAAGGAGTGTAATGGAGTCAATCCGTTTTTACTCCCATATAGGCGCATTCGTGCTTAGAGTGTACTTGTGCTCGCGTTCAAAGCAGTTCATGCGCAACTCGGTTAAAAGGCTTTTCAATTTTAATTTTGAAACGAACCGCTGCAATATCTTCACCTAAAAACCCCACATACACCCATGCCAAGCATGCTCCGCAAGAGTTAAGACACTCTGTCGAATTACGTGTTTAAAAGTAGCCCTTTGTATCATCACATCGTGATCCGATGGCGTTATAAATCTGAGCGCCCGACCACCCTGCTCCTGACCTACAAACCCTGCGAATCCGAGACAAACATGTGTGTACCCTGCTGTTACACCACGCGGTCGAACTACGTTGTCAAAACAGCCCCCGAAACTGCAACAGCCTCCAAACTGCAGAAAGAACAAAGGAATGGGAAAAAATAAAAAGAAACACCCCGGGATTAACACGCTGTGCGTAGCAGAGGTCACGAAAACGACTCCTTTCACGTGAATCCTATACTTACCGCTACATTCTGGCCCCGAAGTCGCTCCATTTCTGATATTTTTCTTTTTCTTTTATGAGCTGCGTCTTTTCCTCGCCGACCCCCAAAGCGAAAATCAGTTCCGAACGTCGCCCGGCCGCCGTTGCCGCATTTGCCGGCGGCCGGTCATCGTGCCATCGCCGCCGGAGGAAGGCCTGCAGCAGCAGCTAGGCCTACTTTTCCACGGTTTCGTTTCCCGCCGGCAATTCCAGAGCCCGCCCCCAACTGAGCTTCGCGCTGGCCGACTCGCTGCGTGCGGTGCTTTCCTTGCTTTGTTTATTCGGTTGTTTCGTGCCGAGCTAAAACAACCCCCCACCACCCCTCACGGTCACGAAGTCGCGTGCCGTTCACGCAATAGCGGGTGAAATGGAGCGGCCTTGCGGGCGGCCACCTAGGGGCCGCGGCACGCACCGCCCACGCCCGCGATGCAGACGATGCCGTCTGCATAAATAGCAGACGATACGCGCTTACGTATACCGTCTGCTGGCATATTTTCCGTGGGCGCGGTTGCCATTTTGGGAACGGGGAGTTGTTACCACGAACGTTGTCTGGTCTATATAAGCGCGCGGCTGTGCTAAACTTAACGCACCCGCGCTACGTCGAACAACTCTGTTTCTGTCTCTTGTTCGCGCGGGCAGACCGCAGCATAGTGTGACCATTTTTCGTGCTTTACTAAGGCTATGTATTTACCTAAGGTACAAAAGCAAAAGTACATAACAGCAAAGTGTAAACATGTTTCTTCACGGCAGAAAAGCAGCAGTACAGCCGCCGTCAAAAGTTTGTGAAGCGTAACTTTGGCAAAAATTTAATTTCCTTGCATCCATGGCGCACTGCTTGACGTCTACGCCTATGTGCAAGCTCTGAGCATGTATAGCCTGCACATAACATATTTATGCTAAATGCAAACACAGCGACGAAAGGATGCCTTTTTTTAACCTCACTGAGGCCCATAAACTTTTGACTGCGTGTGCACGCAAGTAAGAAGTATGAATATATCCTTATCGCAGTTTGCAGTTCATCCCTGCTTTCTCGGGTATTTTCCCATTTTCACTGTCAATTTGACATCTCCCGCAACTCCCGTATTACATCATTAAGAGCCTCCCTCATTTTTTAGCCTGGAATAGTCTACCTACGCCTTGAAATTTCCTAAGAAGTGTATCGTAAGAGTTCTGAAACTCTACATGAAGACCACATTTCAAGGAACAACGCGCTTGATCTGTCCACAAGTTTGGTACTTACTGATCGCAGCGCAAAACCTGCATAAAAATGCATAATAATGCAGGCAGTCATCTTAATGCCTAAAGGATTGGTGATTGGTCTTTTTTTTTGTTTTTTACTCATGCATAGCGCATGCGTCCGGAAGTTACCGAAAACGCACCCAGGAAATACGCTTTCGCTTCGGCGCTGGCTTACTAATATAGCGCTGATCATGACTGGTACGATTAAGGAACTCTCTTTTAACGCGCTGGTCGCATTCGAATAAGCGCATAAAAGAAATAGATCACGCCATACTTTCTTTAAACATTTGTGCGGTAGTATTCAATGCACACGACCGGAACCATCTGCACCGCTGGCAATGACTTCGGCTTCGACTTCGGCTTGGCACGGATAGCCACTCTAATGAGAACAGTGCGGGACTTTCGCGCGCGCGCACGAGTCGTTGAAAGCGCCGCGATCAGAGCCGACCGTTATTGAGAGAGCGAGCCTGCATGGCGATCAAATGCTGGCGTTCACGCTATAGCATGCACTAATAGCGCCTGCCTTCTAAAAACAGGCTGTATATAGCGCGATAATCTCCTGTTCGCGAGAAAGCCGATTGCGTGGTTAAGAGCAATTCGCGCGCATGGTTCCTCTTAGCTGTAACGCTGGGCGGCCGTTCAAAGAAGTAGTCCCGTCATTTGGTCCCCGAATGCAAGGCGCATTAACTATTTTCAGGCTCCATCCGAAACGGAATAACGCCGCGACGGTTCCATGTGCAAAGGGTGAGCGCGCCGTGGAATAATGAGGAATTATTTATAACCCGCGTGTACACGTGGCTCGAGTTGCTAAGTAAAGACACGCAGTCTTCTCGCACGAAGTGCTTAATCGATGGCTATCTCCCCTGGCAACGCGGTTATCTTGAGCACCATTAGGCTGTCGAGCGGAAAATGTTTTGTGCGGGATGGTGCTGTTTTGGGTGCACGGGTGCAGAAATTTGTCAATGCCAAGGGATTACATGGCTCATCGGCAACGAAACCTGGAGTCGACGTTAACCAGCAGCAGTGGTCCCAAAAATCACAGATGACGTCACCGATGTTTCAAAGGAAAATAAAATTTCTTCCGAAGGCGCTAGCGAGGCGAGCACGCAAGCTATATAGGCCTCAATACAGCGTTGCTTTTTGGCGAAAAAAGGTGAGCCTATTATATGCGTTGCCTTACGGCTGTATGCTAATGAGCAGGCGTGTCATTAGAAAGGAAGAGAAAAATTTCTAAAATAAATAAAATAATAAAAATAAAAAGGAAATAAAAATAAAACCAATGCTTTCGCATTCAAAGGGCGTAAGTAGTCTTAAAGTGCCCTCCGTAATTTTATAAATTTGCCTATCATATTATTATGTCTATTATACCACTTGACTTATTCGCAGATGTGAATGAACAGCTATCCAACGGATATCCAAGAACAGCATCTCCTTGAACGACATCTTTTTTCCAAATTTCACTTCGGCGTCCGCAGGGAGTGTGCTGAAATAATACGTATTTATTATAGCGCGCGTTCGAATGCAGCTGCCCAACGGGTTGTTGCAGATCCGACACGCTGGCAGCAAATTTTATACAGTATCCAAATTAATTGACCAGAACAGAATGCGTTGAGCGCTACAAAATGACAAGACCGCTGCCTTTAGGCAGGTAAAGAATCGAGGCTTTTAGCATAGCGCAGACGCATTAGCGTAGACGCTTGCATAAGGTGGGTCAGGAGAGCCCACAGTGTGTGAGCAACCGGCGCCTCCTATGCGGCTACAATAGTACATGTCTCTCCTATGCTAAAAGCCTCCATTTAAGCCACTATTAAACGCAACGCCAAAAAAGAAACTGATAATAAAACTGACACGACACAGTGCAAGACAAAAACAGAACATAGCAGTGGCTGAAGGGAACGTGTCATTCATTGTGCATACTTTTGCACAACGCGCTCTCCTGGGCATCACCGTATTGCTCGCTGAATTACTGTGCAATTGTGCACATGCTCAAGCACAGATCAAATTGCAACGCTGGTACTTTACACGTATAGACTATTCTTCATGCCTGTAACATATGGACCGTGGCAACCACGTAAGGGAGCCATTGTACCTCAACAATCTTCGCTTATACAAGCCTGTGCCTCCCACAGCCCAGCACCGAACGTGGCCACGGTGGTGTCAAGCTAACTGTGAAAAGGTGTATATCACGAGGAGGCGCTCAGCTTGCGCACAAAGCTCATTGTCCACGTTTATTGTTCACTCCGTAGTAGCTCCTTTAATTGCTCTAACTCGCGTGCTCCACGCGCCTTATGCAATTAGCCTCGCGCCAGCCAGCTCCATCGATAACCCTTCGAAGGCCGCGGCGTGATCTGGAATACCAAGCACAACAGACCACGCGTCCTCGTTCAGACGGGATAGCGGCGTCAGCTCTTTCTGTTTTTTTTTTTATATACATAGCACGGTGGCCTCGTGTATAAGGGTTCTACGGGCACGCCTAGTGTTGCTAGTGTTATTATTGATGCAACAACGAATACCAAACGCTCCCGACTTCTCTCCCTTACAAAAACTGTCTATAGACAGTCTAAAGACTTCTTATGGACTCTATTGTCTGCCTATAGATATTTATTTTTGTGTATTCATAGTGTATAGACTGTCTATAGACAGAAGTCTACTAAAAGTGTATGGCCATAAATCTATAGATCGTCTATAGACTGTCTATACGATTTGTATTGCCTATAGACTGTTCTCTAGGGTTTGTTCATAGAGAGTCTATAGACTTTATAGACAGATGTCTATGGACAGTCTATAGACTTTAAAGGAAATGTTTTTAAGGGTCTGGTTTGTGGAGGGTGGTGGCGTCGATGTTGCGAATGTTTGCACAAGTTTATATACTTCCACAGCGAGACGACCCGCCGCGGTGGCTCAGTGGTTAGGGCGCTCGACTACTGATCCGGAGTTTCCGGGCTCGAACCCGACCGCGGCGGCTGCGTTTTTATGGAGGAAAAACGCTAAGGCGCCCGTGTGCTGTGCGATGTCAGTGCACGTTAAAGATCCCCAGGTGGTCGAAATTATTCCGGAGCCCTCCACTACGGCACCTTCTTCCTTTACTCTTTCACTCCCTCCTTTATCCCTTCCCTTGCGGCGCGGTTCAGGTGTCCAACGATATATGAGACAGATACTGCGCCATTTCCTTTCCCCAAAAACCAATTAATAATAATAACAGCGAGACGATCACGAACGCCTATATGAGCTGATGTGGATCGTCCCTGGCAAGAAGCAAATAAGGTCGGCAGGCTGGGTGGAGTCGCACGGGCCTCAGCGTACGCAACAGCGAGAGACCTATGCGCGTGCGCGCACTGCGTACGCATATACGAGGAAGAAGTTTGGAGGGATGCGGTCGCAGCTCCATGCGTTTGGAGGGCGTTGGCGTCACGTTGCTTGAGCGTCGCCGATACGGGGGGTGCTTGACTTACGCGAGAACGTGCGTGCGGTTAAAGAGGAGCGCCCTTGGAAACAGGGCGAGAGCTATATGCACGACGAAAAGCGGAGAAGAATGCTGCGAGGCAGCGAACTTGATACAGATCGGCTTTTCTTCTTTACAGCCCTGCATTCCGGTAGTTAAGCGTATACTGCTGAAATGATTTTTGTTTTTTTTTTCTTTTTATGCCCTGCATATTTTCTTTTTACTGCTGTAGCCTTGTGAGGGAATTTCTCCGGAGTAGAGTGTCGCAAGTGGAAGCCCTCGTCTTCACTCGAGGGGAGACCAGTGTTGCTTATGCGGAGACGTACCTACTGCGTCACACTAAAGGGTGTCCAGGCACTTGCTGCGCTGGAGATTCTGAAAAGAAACATGCAGCACTATTTGAACCTCGTAATATCGAGGCTGATGGGGCCCGGAGATTACTTTGTTATAGCCGTAGCTTCGTTATAGCCCGTGCTGACCGATCTTCAAAGGGGAATTGTCATCCCTTCGTTATATCCATTATTTCGTTATAGCGAGGTTCGACTGTAGATCTGCAGTCATGGAATCTGTCACAAAAACACTTCAGAAACTGTACCGCCAGCCTTACGCCACAGGAACTGAAATAGCTGTGGTTTCCACGTGGACTGCATAGGCACACTTTGGGCGGGAACGAGCTAAGCCTCAAACCGCCAGCTAACGTTCCGACAGCGGCAGTTGTTTTCGCCTTTGGGGCCCAGACAAAAACGTCGGTCAGCGAACTCAGGACTAACTGCAGCCCCTTGCTCAAGGGCCTGTAGCCGAGAATTCCTTCTTTCCTACTGTGTATTTATTACGGCTTCCCATGTATTGATGCAATCGAAAATAGCTCACCGCCTTGGTTGGTAAGGACGGGCCGCCGCAGTGGCTCAGTGGTTACGGCGCTCGGCCGCTGACCCAAAAGACGCGGGTTCGATACCGGCCACGGCGGTCGAATTTCGATGGAGGCGAAATTCTAGAGGCCCGTGTACCGTGCGATGTCAGTGCACGTTAAAGAACCCCAGGTGGTCGAAATCTCCGGAGCTCTTCACTACGGCGTCGCTTTGAGTCGTTAAACCCCCATAAACCATAAATCATTGGTTGGTAAGCACGTCCAACACGCGATTGGCCTGGAACCGGTAAATGTGAAGAAGAGCTAAAAAGGAAACATTTACCATAAACATACACCAGACGAGAGCCGCATGATTAGTAAGGAAGACTATATGCCCGTCTGAAATCACCTTATCTGGACGAAAGTTAGAGTCAATCGGCGGCAAGAAGGCTAGCAGGTGGTCATCTGCTCGAACGAGAGGGGGCAGATATATACTCAATGAATCTGTCAAATGTTTGGGAATCGGCATGAACGTATCAGACTTCGGCGCAAATGAAAACAATTGTTCATAATCTTTCTCTCGTCACTGTGGTCGGCAATCGAATCGACAACGTCTTGTAACATATGGTCGGAGACTTCTTTGAGATGCCGGTATCTAGCTACACTGAGTGAACAGACACAGCAGAGCGACAACACGTTCACCGCGCATACCACTTAGGAAAAGGAAACAGCGGCCATACTGATCATTCAACACAAGTCGCCTCGGGAGCAGCGGCCCCGCAGAGATCGGCGCGTGACCGACCGATTCTGTCCGCCCGTCGGGGCGCGAAGGTCGACGGCTCGATTCCCCGCGTGCACATACTCATTCTACGGGCAGCCCGACGGCCCTGAGGAATGTCTCTCGCTCTTTCCTGCCGCGAGCCGATGCAACACCCTCTAACCGTGCACGTCACCTGTCAGCGAGAGTGCAGCCGCAGCGAAGAATGTGCACCTGTTGCCAACCCTGTGCATTCCTCGGTGTTGGGGCCATAAGCCGCGTTTACATGAATGCGACAGAAGTCGACTCCAGTCAACTTTTTGAGGGAAAGAGCAGGTTTTTGAGAAGGAAAGGCGTGACTCGTCCTCTGCTCTCTTCCTACACGTTTTTGCACTTCTGCTCAAAAAGTGGACTGGAGTCGATTTCTGTCGCATTCATGTAAGCGGCATCCCAGAAAAACTAGCAACTTATTTGTCATACCCGCCGCGGTGGCTCAGTGGTTAGAGCCCCCGGCTACTGATCCAGGAGTACACGGGTTCGAACCGACCGCGGCGGCCGCGTTTCGATGGAGGCGAAACGCAAAAAGGCGCCCGCGTGTGCTGTGCGATGTAAGTGCACGTTAAAGATCCCCAGGTGGTCGAAATTATTCCGGAGCCCTCCACTACGGCACCTCTTTCTTCCTTTCTTCTTTCACTCCTTCCTTAACCCCTTCCCTTACGGCGCGGATCAGGTGTCCGCCGATATGTGAGACAGATATTGCGCCATTTCCTTCCCCAAAAACCAATTAAATTATATGTCATGTGGCGAAATCTGTCAGTATGAGGCCATGCAAAGTCGAAAGTTTATTGTAGACTACTTATATTTAAGACGTCTCGTTCGATTTATTGACGACTGATTGACTGAATTATTGCACTGATCGAATGGCTTATTTATTCATTTGTAGTCATTATTTAACGTATAACGGTAATCCAGCAAACGCTACACGGAGTGAAAAAGGCGTATAAGCTAGAGGTCAGCTTACTGCCATTTTACTCCTTTGTGTTTAGAGTGCACGTACGATTGAGCCAAAAACATTTATGTGAGTGCTGGCTGTTGCACATGGTCTCAGGGAAAATTATAAAATCGACGTCGCGCGAAGTCACTATGACCAACTGTCGGGAACAGCAACCGCAAGTGCCACCAAAGCGGTCGTCTTCCAGGAACGAAAGAGCCGAGAGGCCACTAACCTTTTCCTCAGCGCACGTCACTGGTCGTCGTCGTCTCGCATGAGAAATTCGGTGTGCGACCTTCAGTCGCGGTTCGCGGAATGCCTCGCGAGAGCCGGATGCGTCTGACAATGCTTGCCCAAGGAATGAAAGCTACTGCAGCTCAATGCGCAACAGAACCGCCGCAAAGAGCGTTGCTCGATAACATGATGCAGGAATGAAATACTATTCTTGCAACTAATTAATTTCGAGAGGAAATTAAAGCGCTGCTGCTTTATGAAGCCCAGTGTGACAAAATTTTCGACTTAATTAGCAACGAAGTTTTCACTTTGGTAGGTTACGTATGAGTATACGTTTGCATGCCGATGGTCTGTAATGCGATAACTTACGTTGCGGCAATAGCCGTTCCGAAATCTTAAGGACTGCTTTTGTAACCGCACCCGTGCACAACTCGCCAAATGTGCTGCTCTTCAAGAAGGGCAAATTCAAAGGGGGGGGGGGGGGGGGGGACGCCCCTCCTCTTCCCACCCCGCCCTCGTCGAGAAATTTTACACACAATAACCATGCTGAAGGTAATTTTTTTTTTCGACGAAATCGGTCCAGAAATGCATGGTTTAGCCCGCGAATTGGGGCCCATGAATCCCGCCTCTGCTCCTACAAGCTTGAAGTGAAAAAGGTGCACGAAATGTTCTGCTTGTCGATGCGTCGTCTACCGCCGCGAGAACCAAAAAAAAAAGAGATCAATATCTCCTTACGTAATCTTGCGAGCCAAGTTTTACGAGTTTGCAGTGAACGCGGGCGATTTCTTGCTGCTCATTTATGATTGCCATAACATTACATTTTCTTCATTTGCGCCCTGCTGTGAAAACATCGATATAAGTTGTCACAAGCAGCTAGACATAATTAACATGGTCGGTTTTTCTGTATTGGGTACATTATCCAGAGGAGACTTCGAACTTCTCACAAGACTTCATCTTAAACAGTCGAACTGCGACGAATGGAAAAAAAAAAACAGTGGTATGCTGTGCCTTTAACCCACAGCTACATAAACAAGACCGCGGTCTGTTCCATTCGTTTTTTCCAAAAACCATACATGACGAGGTGCTAATCGTAAAGTGCTATATATCGGGCAGTTGCCATGTGCCGTGATCCAGTTTGGACAGTTTGAAAACGAAACGAAAACAATAACTATATTAGTGTTTGGCAGCATCCGCACCGCTGACCCTCCATGTTTGCAAGATGCTTTGTATATTAGGACAATCGATTAAAACACTCTACGGAGCAACAGAACAGCTCCTACATTTGTCACTAAATCTTAGGGCTTTTGTGATTTCAACTTCGCATTTTCAGCACCTTTGCAGGACTCTGCAAACCTAAAGCGTCTCCACCACTTTTCTCCATTAATGAGACCTATTTCAAATGCAACCTCAATACTTCTCATGAAATGATCGAAACATGACGTCATTACTTTTTACAACTCCTCGCCCTATTCCAAGAAGCGACTTCGGGGCACTTTCTTCCGTGCATGGGATTATTAATGCGACTCCAGTTTTCAATAGCGTCTTGCGCGGCTTTGTGCGGCGGGGCATATCCGACAGCGTCTTAATGGCCGATTAGGATGGAAGAGCGCGATTTTTTTTTTTTTTGGGGGGGGGGGGGGGGGTTCCGAGAAAGAAAGTAAAAGAGGCCTCAACGTTAAAAAACAAAGTTAGAAGACGCTTTATCAAAAGCCCGAGAGTCGTAAAAGGCTTTGAGAAGTAATAGAGGAGCGGCCGGGGACGTTGAGATTCGTGGAGAAAATCGAACAACGCATATGAGGTTACGAGAGAACGCGACGACCGGCCATTCGGTCGTTCGTCAAGAATCTCAAGCGTCTTTCATTAAGCACGGCATAGATAAACAGAACGAAAGAATGAAAACTAAATAATGCGCGAGGAGTCGCGGAGACGTAAAAAAATAGTAATAACAAAGACTCGATGGACGGATGAACACCCGACAGGGTATGCGAGGAAACAACTGGGAGTAAAAAAAATTCTCCATTACGAAATCAAATTGTAATGTGACGGTTCAGTGAACCGCTTGAAAACTGCGCTCATTTTCCTTATAGAGTGTTAAAAAATGATAAACTGAATTCCCGAGCTCCAATGTCGCACGAAAGAATGACGATTACGCACGAACAGATATTCGCCAAGAGAGCGCGCTCATATATCGAGAGATACATTCTCAGTTCGATCACGTCTCTTAATTCATGCCAATTGCCTTGAAGACATTGTTCATACGAGTATTTCGCGGACAAACGGCTACGGATTGCAAGGCCACAGCTTGGACGAAGTCAGTAAAATAGTGGGAAAAAAAATACTTCGTGTGCGACCAGTTTTTCGAACCACGCGTGACTAGAAATTGGATATTTTACGACAAGGTTCAAGATAGAACGCCATTGGCATTTCGGAACTATAATTGCACATTCCGAACGCAGACTTGCGCGATCGCTATTCACCTTCACAGTCGATGTCTTTGATCGTTCTGTAGTTGCCAGACTCCCCACCTCCAGCTCTGCCCTACTGCCTGCATCGGACGCTTGAAAATCCGCGCGTTCATCAGCCCCGAAGTTCCGTCCTGGGAATTTACAGACTGTCGCCCAACCTGTGGGAGCTGGCAAGAACTACTGTACAGTCACCGAAATCAAGGAGCATAGGGGATGTCTTTTCTTTAATTTGTGGTTTTCATCAATGGAAGATTAATAAAAGCAGCAAAAGATACAACCTAGCTGTGGTGGCATTCGAACCGACTACCTCCGAATTTCGAGTCCGGTGGTCTACCAACTGAGCTACGACGACGGCTGTCTAACCTTCTGCTTTAGGGGATATTTTTGTGCAGTGTAACCGAACCTTGAGAATATTCACCAGCGCCACCCTCGTCCATAGCGGCGGACGTAGTACGTCCTGTACTACTGCAGGCGCCAAAAAAGAAGGCATACCCTCTGCTCCTAGCCCTTACAAGAATGGTCTATAGACTTCTTATATACTCTATTGCCTTTCTATAGATAATTATTTTTGTCTATACGTAGTCTGTAGACAAAAGTCTACTGAACGCGTATGGCCATAAATCTATACATTGTCCATAGACTGTGTGTACGTTTTGCATTGGCTATAGACTGTTCTCTAGGGTTTGTCCATAGAGATTGTAGAGCCTTCATAGACAGGAGTCTATGGACAGTCTATAGACTATCTAAAAAAACTTTATAAGGGTGGTTTCGGTGACTGTTGGCTCTCGTCATGTCTGGGATACCTACGTCACACCAGACTAGCCGAATAAATGAAACGAAAGTAGAGAAACCCAAAGTGTTTTCTTTTTTCCTGGAAAAGGATTTTCCACGGGAATGCCGGAAATATTACGCGGGGTGTGGCGTGAAGCGAAACTCTCCGGAGGCAGACGATATACGCGATTGCCGGAGACGTGGATAGCCGTAGCCGCCATGACTGACACTCGCGGTGGGATAGCGGGTGCTGGCGTATACTCGCTCACTGCAGTATTGCATCGTTATCGGGTTTTCCGCGGAAAAGCCGGTCCCTCTTTTTTTCGAACTTTGCGAGAGCCTGAAACTCCGCTCACGTGCTTATCTGCCAAAGCACCCGCGCCGTCTTCCTCAACGCAGAAAGACGTGACTCTTTGTGTAGCAGACAGCGCGGAAGGAAAGGAACTGGCGCCTCTTTTCGCTCGGCGTCTGCTTCGGCGTCCCAGATCGTCTGCACGCGTTTTTGAAGAGAAAAGCGTTTGAAACAAACCGCTTTCCTTGAAAAGCCAGAGGGTCTTGGCGCGGTCCGCTAGCTTGGCCGTAAACAGAGGTGATCTTCAGCAGCGACACGAATCTAGCACGAACGGGGTATGCTGGTCAAGACCGTACGATGTTATTCTCAGAGATCTGGATGATGCGCATGTCTGTCTTCGCTTTTGGGGCGAAAGCCTTTAATGGCTCATCGTTGTCCGCCTGCCCGTCCGTCCGCGAAAGCTGTCACACTATGACGTCATCAATGGTATAATTGATATAACCCATATACTTTTAGTAATCACTAAGTTATGGGTGATTAGTAAGTAGTTAATTAGTCGTTAATTGATAAGTAGTTAAGATTAAAAGAAACAAAAGATTTAAATTTTCCATAAAAAGAGAGATAAAAGAAACCACGCAAAAATTTAAAAGTAAACAAAGTAAACGAAAATACAGAAAAATAAACAAAAATAAAAATAAAAACAACAGAAGAATGCAATGCTCACAGGCGCCGTGGAAAAAACCTGCGTTTTCGCATTCTTGCACGTAAGCAGACTTAAGTGCCCTCAGAATTTTCTTCGTATTCTTGATGATCTGTTTGCTTGCCAATAAAGTCCTGTGACAATCAGCCGAAGCATTTACCACTGATATAAGCGCTGTCTGCATCAAGTTCTTTGACCATGTGATAATAAGTATACGAAAGTACGGCTTAGAATGCGCCCGTCTTGTCAATCACTTTTTCTTTTTCTGTTCTTGAGAGAGGTGGGGCCAAGTATAGACGAATGCCTCTCGTGTGGACAAGAACAGATAAGGGCGTAAACGTCCGGCTAGAAAAAAAATCTGCTTTTAAATCATCCGATATATTAGACAGCTGCAATCAATTTAATCAGCATCAGTGTCACTGATGTTTAACTGAACATGCCAGAGCTTCCAGTGACCTTTCACTGCTAACATTCTTCATGGGCGTGAAATTTCGCGGAGAAAAATGACACCTTTATCATTATTATTTGTGGTTCATTTTTTCTTAGAACCTATGGTCCTGCCGTCAGTATGGTTAGAGAAGCCCGCAATCTAAACTCCCCCCCCCCCCCCCCAAGAAAAAAAAAACATGTATTCGAGTAACGCGGAAAACTTACTGGTTTGTGGAAACATGTGAGGTGTCACTCGTTTCACGAATGTAATACCCCTATCACACGGCCAGTTTCAACGGCCATCGAGGGTCTTCGAAATTCTCAATCGACATCGAACTCGAAGGAGTTGTGTCGCTGCCACACGGCAAATATCAATGACCATTAAAATGGTTCTCGTGTCTTACGCCAAGCTTGTGTGGCGCCACAATCGCTACTTTGGATTTTGCAAAAAATAACAAAAATATTTTATAATTGTATACTAAATGCTGAAATACACGCATAAGCGCATGTCGTTTAAAACCCTTTTAATTGCACGCACGCGACGGACAGATGCAGACAGATGCAGACACTGCTATGGCCACTCTAATACAACACGAGCTAAAACCAAGCCAGTCCAACTGCGTCGGAGCGCTGCTTCGTCAGGCTTAACACCTGGGAAATCGCCTTGATATCTGAACAAGAGCTATTTGTCTCTTGAAACCTTATGCGAGGGTAAGAATGGGCAAATCGAAGGCGAATACAACAGTTTAGAACACGATATTGCTTTGAGGGATTAGCGACGAAGCTGTTATCGCTGTGAAGCGGCGGGCAGGGTGCCGCCATGTTTGTCAACGCTAAGTACGCAAGCAACGCAAAGACCGCAACGCAAAATTAATGCGCTTAAGGCACTTAAAGCCAGTCTGATACAATTTTAAAATCATTGTACAGACTTTTTGCATTAAAGTTTAGGCGAATAATGTTTGTTCATGCTTTTGTACCGTGAATGTATCATGTACGAAAGTGCGCTTGGGACCGCTGGAGGCAACGCTAGCAACCTTGGGCAGCGCTCGAAGGCCCTCCAAATCTCGATGGAGTTCCGCGCTGCTCCGTTGACTCGATAGACTATATTTGACTCGATGGCCATTGAAACTGCCCGTGTAGCAGCGCTCGATCGCCTTTGAGTCGATCGACCATCGGTTCGAGGGCCCTCGAAATGTCCGCGTGACAGGGGCATAAGTCACCATTCAAGAGTTAAGAGCAGGCGACATATGTAACAAGCCAATATTTATAGAGCATTTTAAGCCAGGAAAACGCCACACAGCGACTGTAGCAGACGAGGATTACCTGCAACTCCCTCAAAGCAGGCCAGTCTTCATATTCATTAATTAGCTTAAACATAGAAGTCACTGTGCTAGACGAGGCGAGACAAAGATTCTATTTTCAGTACTTAGCATTAAACGTGTTCAGGCCGAACTGACAAGCGTACTGAAGCAGAGCAAATGAACCGAGGAAACTGCGCGTAGCAGACGACCGTTTTCTCTAAAGCAGCCGACAAAACCGGAGCCAAATCAGGTGGTTGCTCACTCCTGCAACAGGTCAACTCGCTCGAACCTATCGCACCAGTTTACCTTGGCGTAGTCGGTCGAAATCCGCTGAGCTTTGTTCCCGAGAGCAAATTGCAGTGTCGCCTCGGAACCTCACCCCATAAAACACACACACGCGCACACAAAGGCGAATGGGGTTTTCCTAAAAAGCTTTTTTCAACGATCGATAACGCCGCCACCTCGCGGGACGCTTGGCTGGAAGTGCCTAATTCCTTTCCTCCTCACCCTCTGTCTCCGTCACTTAAACACACGCCGGCTAGCACGACAGGACGCAACGCAGCAACATGCTCGCGCGCGCTTCGCAGCTCGCAGAAAGTTCCGCGCGCGTTCTTTTGGCGGCGATTTTTATGGCGCGTATTTTTTGGCTCGCAGAGTCTGGGTAATCTTCCGGTTCACTGAACTGTCCCTGCTAGTTTGACGCAGCCTGAGCAAAGAGGCCGCCGCAGCCGAGGCACGCCACGCGAGCACCGTAGGTCTGACATATACCGTAAAAGCCCGAGCGTAACGCATGCGTTTTTTCCGAGGTAGTCGGCGCCTCGTGATAACCTTCTGAAGTTAACATCCCGCAGTACAAAGTTTGGAACATCGCATTACAAAAAAATGCGAACAGTTTTCGACTCGCCGCTGAATCTCTAATTCTCTTTGGACGTATTAAAATAATGTCCGTGTCCTTTCGGAGGGGGAAGTCAGGGAAGACTGTTTCACGATAGAATTGAAATGGCAGTGGCTGATTGTGATGTGCAGAAGAAATAGATGCCTATTAATTCACTGACCGTTTTGTACACGGAGCAATGTTGTCATCAGATGGCCTTCCATGCTGTACAGTTTGCACACAAGCACGCCTCCCTCATAGCCTGAATCGCTTAACGATGTCAAACCCTATAAACCAACAAGCACACGGAAGTAGAAGGAAATTACAGAATTGGCGGAGGAGGCAGAGAAAGCTGTTTAACCAGGGAGGGCAGCAAGTTGGCGCAGTGGATTCGAAGAAATGTTAGTTTTTAGACATTATCTAACTGAATCTGTCATCACCCCATAAAAAGGTGGAGCTTCAATTATCGATCTAATTTCAAACGCTACGCGGGTTTTTCAGTACCAACATACAAACATGAGGTTGGGTAGGATGAGAGGGAAACCAGTGGGAGAGGGTGGAATAGAGGGTACGCTGTCGCCACCGCTGCAATGTTTGCCCAGCAGAGCGCGCAGCAGCGAATTAAACTCGCCGTCGACGTTCCGGTCTCGAGACCTCGGATTGGCCATCAGCGGAGCGTGCTTGCCGATCTCGAAGGAAGAACAGGGTTAGCCAAGCCGGCACAGGAAGGAATAAATGGGGGGTGAGGAAATAGGCTTTCTCTATCTCCTCTCTACCTCCCCCCCCCTCCCCCTACACACAAACACGAACAAAATATCTTTAGGGAAGCAGTTGGCCGGTAGAAGGCGCTGCCGCCCTCTACGCGTGCGCAGTGTTCCGCCATGCCTCCGGACAGAGTTCCTGCCGAAAGTCCACCGAAGCGGATTAGAGAGATTAGAGATTAAGGGCCCCGCTAGTGGCATTGGTGCATGGCAGCGGGAAACCGGGAAAGGGCGGTCACTGTGTGCGCCGTGCTTTCTTATTCAGCAGCGGATCAGTCGGTGTTAATCTGAGCGCAGCCGTCGAATCAGGCGCAGACGCGGTTTAAGGAAGGTGCATACGAAAGGCGGAAGAACCCGCGGAAGTATAACAGTGAGGGTACAGCTTAATCGGCTGAGCCTAGAAGGAATTCGGAACGGACGGTTCGGTTTGGGCTCAGAGAAAGGGTCGAGAGCAAGAAGGAAAAAAGAAAAGGAATAACGAGGCACGTTAAGCGGTTTAAAGTGGATCATGCTCGTTTTTTGGAATCCGAAGGCTATTGTCCTTGACGGCTGACCGTGACCGTTGGCAACGAACTATAGCACCGACTCCTATTCATGACTCATGACTCCAATTCGGGCGAGTAAATCTCACGGTGATTACCAGCACTCCGGCGGAGATTACACCCATAAAGGGGTATTTTGTTTCGCAGCACTGGAAGCGTAATACTTTTATGGTATTCCATTTTTATGCCAATGCCAACACGGAGTAAAATTTGTCCTGGAACCTTGAGCTGTTCTAGGCACTTTGTAGAGTAGAGAAAGAACCTGCTGCGTATTGTTGAGAGTATTTCGCCAACAAAATAACCTCCATATGGTATATCGGCATGTGCTGCAGTTCGCGTTAAATGCTTGAAATTAAGAGGAAAATCAATCTCACGAGTAAATTAACCCGGCTAGAGCTTCACCTTTTGTACACCCATTCTAAAGTTCGAAACCAGGCAGCAGAATTGCTGTTACCGGCCTTTCACCAAAACGACCAAGTACAAAGTACGCACTCACATGTGCCTCAATTCGCATTTTAGTGCGTAAAATAGGGCTTGAAATTGGGAGAAAAATCTGTCCTGCTAAATTAGGACAGTTCTAGACATAAATTACGATACAGTTCGTCCTTCAGAGCCAGTACCGTTTGAAAGCGCTTTGACAAAGTACTAGCTAACGGTATGATAAATTCCTGGTATGCTGTAACCGACACTAGTTTTCCACGCACTTGTTCACGCAATTATGATTTCTTCCTGTGTGTAGTTATTTCCTTGTAAAGCAGTGTGTATTGTGCATCCTGCATGCTAACACTGCAAGTACCAGCGAATTGTATAGTTTCATTGATTTGTTTTCTTGTTTTCCATTCTTTTTAAATGTGCGACAATTTTTATTGTATACATCCTGGAACTTCCTGTCTTAGCTCAGGCCGACAGTATGAATAAAAAATTATAAATACACCTTCTGTAAACCTTTCCTGGGGTACAGAAACTCTCCTGCATGCTGTTGTGCGCCCGTCACCAACGCGACCATCTTTACGGTATCAAGGCAGGCGAGCAGAGGGCAGACGGTTGTTCTGGGGATAATTTGTACGCTTTCGATCAATTTTTTCCCACTCACAACATCGAAGCGGTCCGGCGCTTCCTAGAAATTTCTTTCAACATAGTGATGCTTCAGGTGATGTCGCACTTAAACATATATATACATTTAACGCATTTGCTCCTTCCAGCGTAGTCTTTTGACTTCTACTACACCGCTGCTCTGAGAATGACATAATCCCGTTACGTCCATCTAATGATAATTCATCACTGCCGCCCGCAAAAAGTGATGTAATATGACTCCACCGGACGTAACATGCGCTGACAGGGCTTGTCAGTGAAAGCAAAACAAACGAATGCAAAAGCCGCAGGTTATAATCGCTTGCGGATACCGGCGGAATGACGTCCAGGAAAACTATGTTCGCAAGACGTCGCTTCCCGTGATGACGCGTGATACGTGAACTCTGGCGTTAGCAGCTGGCGGTGCAAGGCGGAAGAGGATATGATGTCTAGACGGGTAACGTCAGCACCCATCAACGGCAACGTGTTCGTCGTGATCGTGTCGACCTACAGAGGTCACTGCTTGTTTCCGGTCAGGGCATTTGAACCCCGTTGGGGGGTGAGGGTGCAGATTGTGAAACTTCCTAGACGCTGTAAAGTTCGTCGGGAAACTGTCTGTAACGTCGTCTGCCGTCTCTCTTCTATTACGCTGTCTTCAGTTTCGTATATATGAATATACTATAGTTCACATATTTCCGCACAATTCGACGCTTTCAGCATCTGCTACGAAAATTCGTGTCGGGTTTAGGACTGCTGCACGTTGACTCTATCCTGAGTCATCGCGAGTGCACTGTGATCAAAAGGCGTCATTCACGCGTAGAACAAAGAACTGATGAATTTAAGCTTGGTAATGGTTTCAGTTATCCCTTAACAACAGTGCTCCACAAGCACGTGTATTCACAACGTTGGTGTTGTTAGCTTTCACGCCAGAATGCCATCTTTCTATTATTTTGTAATTTTTCTTGTTAATTGTCGGTGCATAACTCTAGCTCCCTGCTACATGACGCAACAGATTTTCGTCATACGTGACATCACCGGACACACGCTTCGTGGTAGAAACAAACAAAAAGGGTGAAGGAAGTCAAATGCTCATGAAAACCTGCACTGCTGTGGCAGCGGCTGGAAGATGGCGCCGCTGAAAAGAAGCCCCAAGAGGGCGCCAACTCGTGCGAACGCATTATGCGCGCAGCCTGCCTGCCTCTTTCCGTCGCGTCACGAAAAGCAACGGGAAAGAAGAACGAATTCGTATCCGGACAAAATGCGTCAACGACAACACGTCGGTCGTGCATGCAGCGAAGGAAGGAAAAGGTCGTTGTCGTCGTCTTGCTGCCACGCATACAAAATAATGGCGCCCAACGTTGGCCCAAGCATGGCCCAAGAAGACGATCGCGACGCAGACGTTGTCGTCTGCTGCTGCTGCTGCAGTGCACGGATTTTCGTCTGCGCTGCCCCGCGGCCGGAAGTGCACAGTAGCAGACGGCATTGCCGGCGGGAAGCGCAAGCAAAAAAAAAAAAAGAACAGGAGCGTCGCAGTGCGGTGTCACGATTCTTCGTGACAATGTCCGCACGAATCGCGAGCGTTTAGCGGCTGACGACGACGACGACTTGCGAAACCCGCTGCGTCGCTCATGCGTAACTTTGTGCCGGTCCCCGCTCTCTCCGCCCCCTGTCTCGGAGTCCGTGGCGGTCTTCGAATGGGTTACCACCACCATGCAGTAAGAGCAAAAAGCAAATGAGACTGGTCTAACTGTATCACTTGGCTCCAGCGACGAAAAGGGTGCTGATCCTGCTGAGGGTGATTACCGAGGAGGTAATGGCTGCTCTTTCTCTGAAGTGTCTGTGAAACCACCCAGAATTTTGTTAACAATACGCGTAATGTCTACCGAACTGCCCACTTTATTTAATGCCTCCGCATGTCCGACTAGGGTTCAGTGTCAGGCGCACGACTCCGATTGGCCAAAGTGGCAGCGCGGTGCGTCTTATGAAAATTGTGCGACTGTAAGAACGCGTGGAATCGAACCCTGATCTACAAGAACTAGCCTTCTGCTCATTCTATAGTTTAGAAACTGCTCAAAAACGGCAGAAGAGGAGAGGCAGACAGACAGAAGTAAGTGATGGTAGCACAACAAAATCAATGTTATCGTCTGGTTGTTGTCGTTTCTAAGCTGCTTCCATTCGAAGATTCAGTAAGCACCGACTCACTATTCGTACGCTTACCTTCTGCATCCTATACTACGCGAGGTGAGGTGATCAAAAGAGTTGACTGAGGCGTCGCTGCGAGCTGAAATTTAGACCCAGCAGAGAACCGCTGCGCTCAAGGAAGGTCGCCTGCTTGGCTTCTCGTAGCGAGGCCACCTGCCAAGACGGATTCTGAGCGCCCCCGACCTTGACTGAGGCGCGAACATTGGACGCGTCTTCTCGAAGCGCATCCACTTTACAATCGCCCGTGCGTCTGCAGCGAGCTTGATATCAGAAACAGTGTAGTCGGAACTTCTCTTGTTATAGCTACGAGCGCAAGCCATCAACTTTAAGACCCGTCTGATTGGCTCCTGAGCGCGTGAGAGAATGGCCGTCTTGTGGAAGCCAGTAAGTAACCCAGGAGCTGACTTATGAGGAGGTGTTACCACCGCCCCTCTTCACAAAGCCAGAAGTTTTGCATAAGAAACGATGCTGAATCCAATTTTTTTCGACGAAATTAATAGTCCAAGAAATACATATTTGAAGTGAGACCCCCCCCAAAGAGCGACCAATCGCCTGCATTGCCTCTCTACATTTCCGAGAAAAGTTGTTTGTAAGTGTGGCCTTTGTCTTGCTTCCACATATAATTAGAAGCATTTAGCATACCGTGTTACCGTTATCGGCACCGGAGTACCGGGAGACAGCGCGCCGCCAATGCGCACGCGCAAATCGCCTTAATGGCGCCAGATGGCGCTAGCTACCGGGAAACTGCGCGCCCGCAGCATCAGGACCAATCAGCGCGTGCTCTCCGGCGGTGGGCGGGCTCCCGGTACTCCGGTAACGGTAACACGGTATGCTAAAGGTGCCTATTTTCGACCCTCTGGTTACTGCTGGGCCTGTCTCATTCAGGTGCGTTTCGAAGCAGACGACTTCAAAACGGAGACTGCTTCGTTTTTACCCAGCCAGCCTAAAGAGGAGCACCGAGTTCTCAGAAGCGTTTCTCTACACAATGCTTATTGATAGCGCCGTAGTTTAGGGAGGTATGGGAAGGTATACATGAAAACAGCATGATTACGCTCCAGAGGTCATACAGCGATGAAGTGGGTCAAGCCTGTGGCGACACAATTTCCTGCGTGCAAAAAAAAAAAAAAAACTAAGCACTTCCGTTCTGCCGCGCCCTCTAGATAGCGACGCTTGAAAAGCGTCTTCCCATGTTTCTTCAAAGCAAGATGGAGACTACTAAGTGAAAGTTACGTGAAGTTGAGTATTGATACAACGGATCATTGAGTCACGTGTCCTGAATGGACAGCGCAGACCTGCGACTATCAGGTGACCGTAATGAATTATTAGACGTTTTTAGCATACCGTAGGCGTATAAGCGAAGAGGTATACCGGCTTATTGGACGCTTCCTGCGCACGCGCGCAGTGGTCCCGCCTGGCCAAAACCGCCTAGGTGGCGCTGGTCTGGCCCCATCCACGCGTGCGCAGGAGGCATCCGGTAAGCCTGTATACGTATACGCTAATATGTCTCCGCTATGCTAAAACGTCCGTTGAGACGCCCATTTGCTGGTAACTCAGGGTTGGCTCTCGCCGCAGCATGTAACCAGTTGAATGTTCGCGAATAAAATAAGAGACCCCTTTCGTTGCGCTGTTATGATAGAAACGCCCTTGGAACGCTCAAACCCAATTCACACGGAGACTGAACAGCCTCCCTGCCTGGTCTGTCTGAAGAAAAGAAATAAATAGAAGCTGATTAGTCAAAGAAAGGTCAAGCGAGGTCACCAAGTGATACGATGAACTTCACAAAGCATCCCTGACTCGTGACTGGACAGCCATTTTCAAAGCACGACAATGAATTATTGAGATGCATAGGCGTCTCTGCACAGAGGAGTGCAGGATTGGTCTTGATGGAAAGCTGCGAAGAAAGAAACACATTAATGGGAAAGGAAGAAGGAGACGTCGAGGGCGGACAAGCGGTTGACGATGGAGGTCACCCTCACGGCGCGTCTTCCTCCCCGGGTAACCCATCGCGCCGCTGGACACCTTTTGCCGTGTCTCGTCTTCACAAGCAACGCTAGCCGGGCGTTCAAGGAATCACGGCCTGCCGTGGGTGACAGAATCCGGTAGGGAGCTGTGTACAGTCACAGTGAGCGACCTTAGGAAAGTGCCGTCAGCGACGACTTGTGCCTCGCGCTTCGACAGTCCAGCGCAAACCTGTTTTTTGAACGAGCCACAGAAAGCTTTAACAGTGGAAACACGGAGAAGCAGTCATGCGGATACAATGTAGCCGTATTTGTGGGCGTCCCTGACAAGTCGATTAGACTCTCTTTGCAAGGAATATGTTTGTATTCCTCCAGTCTTCAAGAGAACCTAGAGAGTTTTGGTAAAATGGCGGTTCGAGAAAAAAGAGGACGGAGCCGAGATCGTTTAACGGTTTGCCTTCCGGGCCTCCCTAAATCGGTGAGGCGATGTAGGTCACCTCAGTTCGGACTCCGCTTTGGTTCTTTGCGCAATTGAACCGTGACAGTCGGGAACCGGCTTTTTTTTTCTCTCTCTCCTGGGATTCGAATCTTAGACCCCCCTTTTTGTGCAGCATATATACATTGATACATTCAAACCAGCCGCCATTTCTGCTAATGATGCCGTGGCGGTAGCAATGGGCACATTTTCCCCCCCCCCAGAGGCTCCAGAAGGATACTCAGTGCAAAGTGAAGATGCGTGGACTGATTTCATTGCCTCCTTTTAATGATAACAAAGACTAGTTACGCGGAAAACGGAGCTCTTAATTAAGGCCAAGAAAAGACAAAAAAATATGGAAGACAGGTGTCGCCACCACTTGCCGTTTCCGTAACTAGACTGCGGTGATGTCAAGGCAGACAAGATAGACGAAAACAAAAAGTGAACACAACAAATAAATTACAAGAAATTCCACCACACTAGACATCCTCACAACGTCCCGAATTTGTATAATATTGGCGTGAAAAAAAATTGCAATTTCACAGACGTCAGATCAGTAACCAAAGGACCACTTATCGCGTTTTATTAAGAAAAGCTGGATGGAATTATCCTCATGTGTCCCCTAGCGCGGGATTTTCATGCTGTGAGAGGTATTAACGCTAAAGCGTTAAGGCTCGCATTCTGCAGAAAATCAGGCGTCCTCCTCGGCGCTGTGAGCGAAAAAACCCTGGATAAACGACCAGGTGGGCCACCTAGGACACTTGACCTTCTAGCGTCATTAACCTGCCCATCGGATTGTGAGCAAACTGGCCACAGTGGCACTTAAATTAATGATTGGTCACTCGGGAAGAGCAACCTATAGGTACCACAAGCTTCGCCAGTAGAAGCACCTGCCAACGCAGAACAATGGTGGTGAAAAGCATTTATTTGGCTATATTTACAAAGAGCTGCACGGGGAGAGGCCCCTGGTGGGTCTCGCCCCTTACAATAGAAGGCGGAGTCCCTCATTCCGGCAATGAAGCATCGCTTAACCGCTGTACCACTGCGCCAGGAGTGATATGACTTGCAGGGATCCATGAGTGTAAAGTTGAGAGTGACCAATTCCGCACATATGGGCGTTAATTATTAACCTATTACTCTATCGCACCATACCCTTAAGGCGGGGCTTAAGTATCTCCTCCAATTTTTTCGCGCCTGTCACTGAGCGCAGCTGTTCGCCGTCATACCCTGACGGAAGGCTTCCTCTCGGCCATCATCTTCCACTCATCGACGTGCGCGGTCTTCGCTTCGAGACCTCGTCGTTTCCACCGCAGCGTTCCTTTCATTTCAGTTCAAGGTCCTCGGCGCTGGTCACTGTTGCTGCGCCGTCAGCCTCCCAGCACAAGCCGGCGAAAGAGGAGGGCGCTTCGAGCGCTGACGCCGCTTCCGCCCCCGAGCGGCCCTTTGCCGAACAATGCACGCCACGGGGAGTGCGGAGGGTGCCTGATGGGATGTCGTGACTCGGTGGAGGCAGAGCTGACGGCTCGGCTACTCCGACGTGAATTGTGTGCGGCTGTGTGCCACGTACTACGTTCGTCCGTCCCACCCGATTAACGGTCATTTGTCTGTATCCTTCAGCTGTGAGCTTAACGAAGTGAGAGCTCGAATTGAAAAGCTTCTCGAACCTTGAAGCGCACAGCTCTAACACCGAGGAAACCGCAAGAAATATGCTCTCGCTTCGGTTCCTATTAAAATGCCGCTGTAACTGTGTGAGCTACTTTGTCAGGTACGTATCGTGTCGTAGTAGTGAGAGTAGTAGTCGCTTATTTTTTGCAAAAAAATACAAAAAGGAAGGAAAAGGTGTTGCCAGCCGCGGCAGTTGCTGTCTAATATCTTAAGCGCCCGAGCTGCGGGCCGGCGGAAATAAAGGCACAGGGAGAGGACAAAATAAGAAGTACAGAGGGGAGCGATAGAGAGAAAGGTAAAAGAAGGGCTTTATACGCTATTTACAACATTTACAAAACCCAAAAGTCCGCTTTTGTCTGCTGATCAGACAAGACTTTACTCTGGTGGACATTGCCAATGTGGGCTGGATAGTCAGTAGGCGCTCTCGAAAATGTCATCTATGGTACATGAATGACACAGTCACAATAGAGGTTGGAACGCCTATGAGAGTAGCTGAACCGAAAAAAAATAGGAACACGAAGAAAGATGCAAGAAAGGGTAGAAGTGAAAGTATTCAAAGAACAAGCAATTAAATTAATTTAATAATAATAATAATAATTGGTTTTGGGGGGAAAGGAAATGGCGCAGTATCTGTCTCATATATCGTTGGACACCTGAACCGCGCCCTAAGGGAAGGGATAAAGGAGGGAGTGAAAGAAGAAGGGAAGAAGAAGTGCCGTAGTGGAGGGCTCCGGAATAATTTCGACCACCTGGGGATCTTTAACGTGCACTGACATCGCACAGCACACGGGCGCCTTAAAAACGCAGCCTCCATAAAAACGCAGCCGCCGCGGTCGGGTTCGAACCCGGGAACTCCGGATCAGTAGTCGAGCGCCCTAACCACTGAGTCACCGCGGCGGGGCAATTAATTTTTTGAAGTTGCTGCTTTTCTTCTACTAAACCAAGTTCGTAGATCTTTCCTTTTTTTTTTGTCTTCAAATAAGTCCAGCTTTCAGTGTACGGCCATCATCTGCCTGCCTGTTTGTGTACCCCGTTGTGGTATAGGCGGTGCGGGCTGTACGCTATTTTTCTGGCTTATTTGTTAGCCCGCCATAACGAATGCCTGCCTGCTCGTGTGTGCAGGCAGGGCACTATTTTTTTCTTCCATTCTTTTTCTAGCCCTCTCTAATGTATAATTGTTCGGGTGCTCCAGTGTCCCATTTTAGCGTACCTTTCCGGCATAGGAACTTCAAAAAATGTTTCGCCAACTGGTCCACAAAAATTATCGATTAAAATAAATCAAGGAGGGAAGAATGCAAGGAAGAAGGGGACATTAGGCAGCGGACTCAACTGCGGAAGGCTTTAGGCACTAAAGACTGCATTTTCACGTAACTATTATTCTTTTCTTCTTCAAAAAAGTCCTAGTTGAGAAAGCGAAGTCCACGTTTAAACTGCTTTCCTTCGCGTCCAGCTTGCGTATGCGTCCTCGCAGACGACTTTCGCTGCCCAAGCGCGCCATGTTTATTTGCCTCTCGATAAGCGCCTCTCTACGCGATAAGGAAGGGTTGTGCAGCAGCCAAGATGTGTCCGCATACATATGCGCTCTCAACGCAATTATGCCTCTCCCTTGGAAGTTCGCCCGGAGAAAGTTTACAGGGCGAAGCCTTTTTGCACGCAAAACGTGTGGCCAGGCATTAAACGATGGACCTTGAAGCCGCGTCCGTCAGTTCCTATTGGAAACGGGCTTGGCTTCGAACGTCTTATTGTTCTGTCAGTAATGCCCGCCCCGTGCATTACTAATGTTCACCTGCGGAGCTCATGGGTACACTGTTCAAGTCATTCAGCTCCTGGGTTGTTATTATGCGAGTTTGTGAGCCTATAGAACGCTTCGAACGTGATCATTTTATCTCGACCTGCTGTAGCGGTGCGGTTTGTGAGTCACCGCGTATTAGCTATGCGCGGTTTTGTAGTGATCGAAAGACAGTAGCGCTGTATATGTGAACAGATTGCTGGCTACTGCGATTAGAAGCGAAGTCGTTAAGAATGTACACCCACAGCTTATTCCAAGGGCTTATAATGCTTGCATATAAACTATATAGCGACGACGACATTCTCACGGTATACCCTTATGCAAGGCCCAGCATGTGGCTCAACTTCTGTCGGATTAATGTGGCGATAAATTGAGCAAACAGGAAATAAAAGCTGTATTCTAATGGCGCGTCCCCACCAATTGTCACCTCCACGAGATTAATAAACGCAGTGTTCATGAAACGCTCGAAACGATGGTATCGCAAACACACCCAGGAAACTGGTGCTCTGGACTACCGGGTGTCTAAGCCTCTGGAAAGCGGGAAAACTTCCACACGTTTAAAACCGAGCTATTAGTTCTTTTAAAGCCCGATAACTATTCGATGAAGCAACGGGGCGCAGTTTTGTGCGGTGCATACCGCTGTATACCGCAAACATTAGTTGTAGAACAGGGCTACATTGGCGCTAGTGTCTGTGTATGCGCAGACACATGCACTGTCACCCCAACTGTCATAGGGCCGCCCTATTCTAAAGCTCGCTGTTATGTGCAATTGTTCATCCTGCAACGAAGCAATTATCGAACTTATATATTCACCAACAGCCACGCTTGCATCATTTTTTTTTAATATATTACAGCAGCTACGACTACGGAAGGAGCCTAAGGAAGTAAACACGGTCAGCATCTTCCAGGGTGCCTACTTTCCGCACCCGCTTCCTCAAGAGGGGATGCGGAGCCATCTGGCTCAAACCAGCTTCACGTTTCTTGCGGGTTCAGCTGAACTAGACAGAAGACAAATGAAACTCGTCGCTGGTGACACTAACGACCATTAAAACGCCGCCAGCGCCATCTCGACCTTGCCGCTCCCCGCCTATCGCCCTTGGCAGTCCGCATCTTCCTCAACAACACCGCAGGCCATTCTAGGCCGGGTAGCCACCGTCATCTTGGTTTCTTTATTTTGTTATCGTCTACCCGAGTCGTCTGCGCGCGCTGCTCGGAGCAGACGACGGGCAAAGAGCGCCAGAGGAGACAACCAAGATGGCGACCGGGAGCGGACCGAGCAGACGACGCAGATAGCGCGTCCCAGAGCCTCGAGGGAGATCCGGTATTCCGGGGGCATGACGCGCGTACGTACGCCAGCGGTCGCTTCCTGGTAGGCCGTGCCTTTGGCTCGACAGGTATGCGGAGAAGCAGACCCCTCTCTCTCTTCAATGAACCAACCAGCGGCCGGCTCGTCATTAGAAGCACGGCTGCATTCTTTCGCTGACGTAATCCGCTTGGCGTTTAAGTGCCATGAAAGCTGACTAATAGGTATACGGATCAGTTAGGCTGCCTATAAATGCCCGCACGGACGATTTAAGCCTCGAGTCAGGTGCGTTCTGGTTGAACGTTTGCTGAATCCTGCACCGAAGAAAACGATTCTAAACCGTTGAGCAGAAATCAAAACTAACTTCTTAGAACAGCAGATAGACGGTTCGCATGCGGGTTTCTCGGTTGCCGTGAACGCTTGCAAGGAACAAATACTGTTAGCAAGGAACGCTGCACTCTTCGGACGACCAACACAAGGGTGGAAGGATGTATCAGACATATGGGGCACACATGAACTGTCGGGTGCAAAAGTGGTGCGCTAATCCACTCGAGCTCGGTTAGGGTTAACTCCCCAGCCATTTTCCGGCAGCGACTGCTGTCGAGACAGGCGCGGGAACGCAGAGCCGGGAGCTGTGAAGGACCGTACAAACGTCGTCATGTGCCATCGGGGGAAAAAGTAACAGACGCCCCCTCCCCTCAAAGTTCCGAACCGTGCCACTCTTCGTGGGGGCGCCACCTGACAAAACACTTCTGGTGTCGAGACTGGCGCAGTGGGCCCGTTTCGACAGCAGAAGTGCTTTTTCAGGTGGCGCCCCTACGCACAGTGGCACGGCTCGGAACTTTGAGGGGGGGGGGGGCTGCTACTTTAGCCTCCGATGGCACAAAGCGAAATAATTCCCTCGCCTAGCGCTAGATGGCTCTAATACACCGAATGCTCTGCGTGTAAGTGCCCGCACAAGTTTCTCCGACAAGGTGAATGCTTTTTTTTTGTTTTTTTATCTTCTAGATAACTACAGTACGCGGTCTTTCCCCTGTGCAAAGAGAGAGCGGCGTTTGTCTAGGGTCTCGCCGTGAGTAATCAGGCCATATCTAATCTATGTGCGCTGGCTCGTCTGGAGGAGACGTACTCGGCCAGACCAGACGCAGGAGAGCCTTCCTTATCGCAGAGGGGTTTTCTCGTACGTTCATATTTATTTTTATTTTCTTTCTTGCGTCAGGGGCTTTCTTGCCAGGCGCGGCAACAAAGTCCTACGTAGCCTGCCCTACGTAGCCTACGACTCTGCTACGTAATGTATTGCAGTGGCACCCAGGTAATCGTACCGGCTGCGCCGCTTTCTGTATAGAGACGATTTTGACTCTGCCCTGCAAGAGCGAAGCTACGCTGCGCTGAAACATGAAATCCCCCCCCCCCCCCAATCCCCCCAAACCAACCTTCCCAACACTGCCCCTAAGACGAAATAATGTAATTTTTGTACCTGCTTCCATCATTGAGAATTTGGGTCTAGGTCATGTGAAAACAACTTCGACCCACGCAAATGTAGCATGAGTAGGGCCCTTCGTTCCCGGATTTTATTTATTTACTTTTTAATTTAGGAGGGAAAACAGGGCGATATATTTTTTTAACCGAAATTTTAGAGCAAATCGTGTGATCCAAAAAAAAAATCCGTAATTTGAGTTTCTACGCGTCGTTTTTTAACACCAGAAGACAATTTACTATTAGCGCTCATTTTCGTGCGAGACATAAAACACCCTATTTCTTTCGCAATATCTTTTTATAAACTACGTTGGTCTATATTTATCATTTTTTTCCCTCGTTTATTGCAATCGTTTTGTACCGTACATTTCCAAGCATTTCCTGCGCAGCACTTTCGTGTCTTTGCAAGACCTGCCCGTTTTCACCGTTAACTGCGAAACCATTCGTTCATCATCCCAGCGACGATTTTGAACATTAAAGACTGTTGGAGCAGAACGTCGTTAGTATGAGTAGCGCTTGATACAACGATGCCATTAGTACCCGTGTTTTGGCCGTTGGCTTTTGAAACCAAATTTTCAAACTCGTTCTTAAGCCGCGCCATGAATAAAAAATAAGCTCTCAAATAGGCTTAAAACACGCTTAAAGTCATCAGTAAACTTACATCACCGCTCTGGACATAGCACGAGACATACGCTAATTTTCTGCGGTGTCTTCAATTTTGTGCTCTGGAAAACTGCGTTCTCTATATGGCGCATTTTCGGGTAGAAGAAAGACTGAGCTCCATATTGAATAAATCGAATAAGGATAATAAATCTAATCAGGATAAAAAATGTAATAAGGATAAATTTAATAAGGATCGGGTAAAACAGGGTTGGAATAGAAAACGAAGACTTCTAAGTATAGGCGGCGATGATTTCTGATGCTACGCACTGACTTCCTGCATGCCCAGCAATTCTGGACAAAGCCATTTTGGAGCGGGAAGCCGTTTATGAACGCAATCTGTTTCATATAATTTAAGATTGCTGTATACCAATCAACATATCCGCACATCCCTCGACGGCAGTCTTGTATGTTTTTTTCTATTCACGTTTTTGCTATGGTCTAAAGCGTTCCCCATTGGTTTCATATGACAGTCTTAACTGTTCGATGCGACCGATAGAAACACATTAAAAGAAAGATTTTGCTACATATTAGAATTATGGACCATTACCTTCAATAATTTTATAACAGAGTCTTACAATTTTCAAATTTTCAAATTTTTCGCCCGAGAAAGTTGGTCATGTTCCCTTATAGGGTGTGTCAAAGTGTCGCGCAGCGCGTGTAGAAGTGAAGACGGAAAATGAATGCCAGACCCTGTCGGATTCCCCGTTGGGTAAGACGTCGTTCAACAACACATCGACAGCCAGACAGAGAGACTAATCGTACCTCGGTTCTGAAGCAGACAAATAGCAGCCGAAAATGGAGGCCCAAATCCGTTACCGTCTGTTTCGCAAGCCCCATGGATTATGCTACGTAACAGAGGAAGTAAAGGGGAATGGAAGCTTATGGGAACGCCAGCTGTGTTCCAGCCGTTCGCTCGGTACCTTGGAAAGCCACTGCGCTCCAGCTCGGCTCGCAGCGCCTTGGTATATAATCTGCTAATCTTCTTTAGCCACTCGCAAATTACGAATGGTGTTAGCTTACAGCACGAAAGAGCAGTCGCGTGACAAATGCGGGGCGCTGTAGTCGGCGATAAGCCGGGACAAGAAAAAATTAGTTACATATCTCGGATTGCCGGCCGGTACAGGACGAATGTTGATTACTTTACAGGGCCCGCTAGTTATGCAACTAGGGCTTGGGTAACTGCGACATATCCGATTGGGTTCGGCTGCTTTCGGTACGGAGTTTCATGCCGACAATATTGGAGGACAACTGGGCTCTGCTATCGTTCTGTCACGCACAGGGAATGATTGAAAGTACGTGGATCTTGTTGGCTTCGAGTTGGCTTCGAACGACCTTGTGATTTGTTGACTTGTTTCTAACATAGAGTTTCTTAAATAACTAGAGCGATAGCTGGCGGTGCTATACTTCATCCACCATGGAAAGGAGCAGGAATGCCGGGAAGACGAGGTTTCTTACTTGGCTTGGCTTTTTTTGGGCATGAAACGTGGATTCAGCAGTAAAACTTCGCGACTATTCTCGAGGCAAACCTCGAAGAAATTCTGTGAGAGTTTCTATAGCAGCCTAGCACCCGACTTTCACTTGCGTTAAATCTATTGAAGAAGTGAAAAACGCGGTATCGATATAATTTTATCTGCGCACAAAAAAGAGCATCATTGCGCAACTACCAATTTTTAGGTACAGTCCACGCTTTCAGCCAACACTAGCCAAGACGAACACGAAACCTCGTCTTCCCGGCATTCCTGCGGCGGATGAAGTGCTCTTTAAGAAACTAGCCAGCTTTCCCTCCAGGTAATATTTAGAAACTCTATGGTTTCTAACTGTATTCTTCGTCATCTATGTTCTCACCACAGGTTCCATCATGTGCGTCCAACTCTCCTGTCGATACGAGACGCCAACACAATCTGTCCCACACACACGGGCGGCTCACGTTTCCAAAATGAGTTTTACAGCCGTATCTAATCTAAGTATCGGCCGACTGTTAATCTATACGCAATAGTGGGGGACAAACGACCTCACAAAGCACGACACCACCTTGACCTCAAATCAATTTCACCAACTTCTGTCACCCCACTGAGAACAAATAGCAGTTTGCGCGTGTCGATATAGGGTAGTTCTTTCTAATCACACCGAGAAAGGAGGTTTTATAAGTTACAAAAGACAAACAAAAATTGAAGCCTTATTAACCACATCTTTAGTGAAGAAAATGCTGCCGCACTAGGAAGTCTGCCTATCCCAGAAGATGGATTACAGTGGATTAGTGGGAATTAGTGGGTGCATTAAGATCAGGCGCATGGAGTTAGTGAACAGCAGAACTCAAAAATATTCCACCCCCAGTGGAGTGGGGAGCTGGGCCAGTTGGTACCTTTTTGCGAGAATTAAATCAGTCGGAAGGGCGCAGGCAGAGTAAAGAACAGTTGATATATCCCAGCGTCGCCATGTGTTCCTGTCTCTGGGTCCTTTCCGTTGGCTTAATTCTTGCAAATTCAACCACCAGCTTTTAATATGTATCTGTACATTCGAAAGTGTTTGCCCGAAAGGGTTTGGGTTTTGAGTGGAAACTGTGGCGCATCCCTACTGCATCTTGGGCAGGCGACACTTCCACTTCGCTTCGATAAATAAGGTCGGAAACGCGACTTGAGTAATATTATCAATATTTGGTATTCGTTCACCAGTATAGTTACAAAAACAATTTCATTTGTACATTCTCTTTTTTATAAAATCCTGCACAAAACAATTTTCTATACTTTGTGCTTGGCGCATGATAGCCTTAGATGCTTATGGACCACTAAACCCAACACAACGCAACGTTTGTACATTCTGGATCGCAGGGACTATGCAGGGCATGGATGAATTGAAGAATTCAGGAGAGGCCGTTACGTGACATCTTTCAAACTGGGACGTGAGGGCTACCCCAGTTAATTGGCTACCGCCTCAGCGCGCTTGCGCATGCGCAGTAGACAATGCAGCACACAACACCGCTGCACGTCGGCCAAAGACTCCCAGCAGACCTTGCGAAAACACTTGACTTCCGGCACACTTTTTGGCGCGCAGCTTGGAAAGCGAGGTCCTGTCCTGAGCTTTCCCTTCCTCCATGATGCAGTACATTCGAGCGTTAAGCTATGATAGAATGTGTCTGCAAGCGAAATTCAAATCTAAATGCTCTACCTCGCGATCTCTCTTCCTTTGCTCAGAAAAGACGCGCTCGTTTCGAATGCAGCCTCGACTGCCCTAATTGAAACGAAGAGAGCGGGAACGCATACCAGAAATGCAGCGACTGCCTGGCACGGTGTCAAGCCGTTTCACACCTGGCCGACTGTTATTTTTTGTTCATTTTTTTCACCCGGTGTTTTGGTTATAGGACACAGTATAGAAAACCAGTTCGCGGATGTCATTTTTTTTTATCCCGCCATTTATGTATGCGCGCCTGTGTGTGCGTTCAGGTTATGCGATATATTTTTTTTTGCGCCATTTCCCGGCAAATGAGAAATTGCAAAACTGGGCAAGGACGCGTGAAAATACTAACAAGTAAAGAAAAAAAAGAAACACGAGAAGAAGGCGGCGAGAGCGCGCGATAACTGGTTTACCGCGGCCCGATTTTCCGCGGTTTCTTTGCTTCTCGTAACCATAACCAGAGTTGAAGGACTCTGCCCTAACGAAGCGCGCGCGCTCCAACCAAACCGGCTTCGAGCGAGAACACTGCTGAAAAAAAAAGAACACTTCAGAGTCAACAGTGTGACGGCATTCATCAGGCAACGTAAAAAACGTGTATGTACACTAAGAGCCACGCGTTATATTGGGAGCAGAATACACGAAGAAGGAACTTGCATACGTTAATTCCTTGAGAATTCTAAGCAAATTCTGGTTAGACGATAAAAAAAGCGGGAAAAATACAGTTAGGTTCGATATATGACTTCGAAATATGACTTCATCGGTCCAGTAAATGTATAATATGACAGGCGGACGCATATCTAATACGTCGGGAACGCAGCGACGGTGTTTCGTGTGCGACGAGCTCTACTTCAAATGTAACAACGCTGTTTCGTTTTTTTAATTTCGTTCAGATATCAGGTTTATTCATGAGACCCTGTATAAGGCCCGCTTATGCCCACCCAGAAAGCTTGGAGGAGGCTAACGTCTTAAACTTTAATCAGCCAAGTCAGGATGTTGGAATCGTGCTATAGTCGTGGAATTTGGGAAAAGAGTAAAAAATTTGTCGAACGCAGATGCCATTCCTAGTTAGTTCTGCTTATGGTTTTGCTTTTTTTATTTTGTTGCTGGTACTGCTGTTGGAGTTGTTTTTTATTTCTCTGGTGACCTATTTTTCACCTTTAGGTGCGCATAAATGTACTGTGGGTGCTCTGAAACTTGGCACGCCTAATTTTAAATTCTCAACTCAGGGGGATAAAAATGAAAGCCAGAAATGATATTCATGTAAAGTACAGATTTCTCTGCATGTTTGTGTAAACTTGACACGCCTAAGTTTAAATTCTCAACTCAGGGGGATAAAAATGAAA
The DNA here is from genome assembly GCF_052857255.1 of Amblyomma americanum. Lineage (NCBI taxonomy): Eukaryota > Metazoa > Arthropoda > Arachnida > Ixodida > Ixodidae > Amblyomma > Amblyomma americanum. The sequence goes on from NC_135504.1 coordinate 7,933,159, forward strand.
GCCAGAAATGATATTCATGGAAAGTACAGATTTCTCGGCATGTTTGTGTAAACTTTGCACGCCTAATTTTAAATTCTCAACTCAGGGGGATAAAAATGAAAGCCAGAAATGATATTCGTGGAAAGTACAGGTTTCTTTGCATGTTTGTGTACAAGTTCAGGGCAGGACAATAATATGGCCTTCGAAGTTTTACCCTACACCCCTATGCGTTCAACTGCGAGGCGTAGTCTCCAATTAGCGAAAACGATGCAGCTTTAAGCCAAAGTTTACTTCAGCAGTAGCCTAGTGGTTTGAGCATCCGGTTCGCAAGCTGGAGGGGCAGGGTTCGATTCCCAAAGCCGCCGGGTACACACCGGTGATACATGGGTGAAAGCTTCCCCGGGTCTGGTGCTCGGCTTATCTGGGGTTGTTTGGAAAATGGGCCTTTTTCCTCACCTTGTGAGAACAAAAATACCTTGCGCCAGGGCGCTTTTTAGCCGAAGCTGCCCTTCCGCTATTAAAAATTCATCATCATCATCATTAAAGCCTGAATTGCCACAAGTTAACTCTATGGAAAAGAAACAGTTCGCTCTTCGAGGTCCTAATTACGTCGGAGTTCTAACTGCAGTTGTTACCTCCTACACACAGCGACGACAATCAAATACCGAGACTTCTGGTTATCGAAAGGTAGAAACTCCGTTGCGCAGCCATTCAGAAGACGACCTCGATGTTAGACGGTGTGTTCATTTGTTTTTGCTTTTTTTTCGCAGATTCCGCAGAAGGGGCGGTGCCATTGTCTGCGCAAGAACGCTCGGAGCCCAAATGAATAAAATAGAACCCAGACCTGCTTAGTACCGTGGCGCAAACGCAAGCCTCGCATCGGGATGGAGTTAAGGCCGGACAAAAAAAAAAAGAAAAATACAGAAGGCAGTCGCGTTTTAGAGCGCCTTCGTGATGTGTTCAAACAATGCCTCCTCTGCGTGTTCCGCTCTCTCGCAGCAGCAGCAGCATCCAGAAGAGGGCGCTGCGAGTTATCTAGCCTCGCTTAAGTGAAAAGAAAGCAGTCACGAAGTTCTTCCGTGCCTCTCTTATTTCGTTCAGCCACTCGCTCGGTCGGTCTCCGGTTTGTTTCGTTATCTCTTCCTACAATCTCGAGGCTCCACGCCTTTTTCACCTCGAAGCGCTGACAACGCCGGCCTTCCTAAGAAAATGCCGCGCGTGTTCTCGGAGACTCCATAGAGGGCGCGAGCATAGCAGACGACGACGGGGCCTGAGAGTGTGTGTAGCAGACGACGCAAAGAACTGGTGCATAGCAGACGGCAGAAAGAACCAGCGCACAACGGCACTGAATAGCGGTCTTCTGCAACGCCGCTCAGCCGTTGGCCATTCGTCGTCTGCGCGTCTGTTGTCTGCAGCACTAAAGCCGTGCAGTAAAAGAGAATGCAAATCCGTTTTATCATGTACCAATTTCGTCAAAGCTCCCTGTTAAAGATCCCCGGGTGGTCGAAATTATTCCTCCAGTCCTCTGCGGCACCTCTTTCTTCGTTTCTTCTTTCACTCCCTCCTTCATTCCTTCCCTTGCGGCGCGGTTCAGGTGTCCGCCGATATGTGAGACAGATACTGCGCCATTTCCTTTCCCCAAAAACCAATTATTATTATTATTATTATTATTATTATTATTATTATTATTATTACTGTTATTATTATTATTATTATTATTATCAATTTTTCCGCAAAGGGTCCCATCCATCAAAATCTGTCGCTCTGGTCGGTCTAAAGCTCCGACTTGGCTGGAGGGATAGATGGAAGGTAGAAGCGTGCCCTTTGAAACGTGGTGGCGGTTACCACCATGCTCGGCTTTTCGTCATTTTCTTTAAACGCGTTTTCCTACACCTCTAACCAGGTTTATTTACATGACCATTGTTATCTCTAAACCCTAGGGTATGGTAACTCTTGAGATATCATATAACGCTATAGTCGGCAGTTATAGCCGACTGGAACGCCACTGGCGGCAGTCGAATGAACTACCGAGCGCTGCTTAAAGCACGGAAAAAAAATCAACCGCGCTACACCTATAGCTAATCGCTCGCATCTCATTAGTAAGAGTACAACCTGCTAACCTCCAGAATCTGATTTCTGAAACATGCCCTAGTTTAGATGCGCAGTTGCGTAATTGATATGATTCCCGATGTGGCAATGAGAGAAGTGCACATCAAGGAAAGCTTTCATCCCCGATATGTGCATCACGGTCGATAGCTCTTTATCTACAAGGGAGATGAGTCCGGTACAGGAGAGATGAGACTCCAGCACAAACTTAGGGTACCTTCCGTGATTTGTTCCCGGAGGTTTGTAGATCGAAACGCCCCCTGTGAGCCGTAGTGTCGGCTGTTCCCAGCAATACGCCATCCATCAGCGGTCTTCAACAGTTAACTTGGTTAACTTTACTACCGTCGGTGTCGCTAACGTTTGCGAAGCTGCAAATATAGCAGCAATTGAGAGTGCAGACTGCGGAAACAAATGATGAGATTTCGCCTCTGTCCTAACTACCGACCTGCCTCCGATGGTGGGCGTTGTCTGCTCCCCACAATGGAAGCAGACGACGGTGAACGGAGAGAAACCAATAGGCTTTGTCAAGGCTATCATGCAACGAGTGCGCCTAGTGAGAGCTGTCGAAACTCGGCACTACTTTGTGTAGAGACCCCCTCTGCACGCCTCGCACGTTTCACGATCCACGCAGCACTGTTTTGTCTAGACGACGGAACGCAGTGAGAGAGGAGGCGAGGTGAGAATGCCGGTGAGGGAGGGCTATGCAAATTCCAGCGCCTCACGCACGGCTGCCGAGTCTCCTCCTCTCAGGCAAATGGCCCCGCTCGGAAACCGGGGCAAGCCTTGGGAGGGGAACGTTGCCAGCACGGTCGCGTTTCTAACGAGCAGAGCGAGCGTGCGTGTGGAAAACAAAGGACAGACGCTGCCGGCTGCCGCTGTGCCTGCGGCAGTAGCAGCAGCACCGGAGACATTGCGGAAGCGGCACTGAAGCCGCACTCTAAGCGAAGCCGGTAGAGGGGGCGCCACCGTACACTCGGGCTTCGAGGCATGTCTGCGATAGACTGGCAGAGTGTATCCAGTGTTCACGAAGAGAAAGGTTCGCATGGCGGAGGAAGGAAAACAAAATAGGCTCATATATGAGCTTTGCGATCTACCACAGCCCCAGATATGACAGCCCCAGCTCAACTGCGGCACAACAGCACCCCCCTCCTCTCCACCTCTTCCGGGAGTGCCTATCTCCCGCACGGACTTGGTCCCAGGACGACAGAAACTATGTGCGACTTGACTGGCATGAGAACGCGGCAGTGCTTCGTTCTCATGATCAAAAGGTTATCGCGTGTCCAAAGAGTTGTGGCGTCATTAAATTTCCGATTACGACAGACACATTGCGCCTTCTAATGCGACGATGCCGGACGACAACTGCGCGATGAACTGCCATTGAAATCCATTGAAATCAGCCCGGTTACCTCCTAGTGCGATCAAACAATCTCGCTGCCTCGCGTCAGCACCGCGGTCTACATCACTGCGAAATAAGAAGGCACGCTTATGCGGCAGCATTGAAGCAAAATTCTTCTGAAAAATATTCATTCGAAGTGCCCAGCGCGTGGCCGTGTCACTTCATTGATGTGTAGCTCACGAACAGACGCATGTCCACTACAATGATTGGTTATCACGAAATGAAAAGTGCGGTAACTGTCTCACTTCTTGGTGGACACCTCAACAGTACCTTGAGAGAAAGGAGCAACGTGGGTGTGAAAGAAGAAAGAGAGAGAAAGGTGTCATTGTGGAGGGGTCGGGAATAATTTCGACCACCTGGGGATCTTCAACGTGCACTGACATCGCACAGCACACGGGCGCCTTTTGCGTTTCGCCTCCATCGAAACGCGGCCGCCGCGGCCGATTTATTGCGATCCCATTCGTGAGGAATGACACACACACGCAGGGAATGTCTGTGTGCCATCCAGCAGACGAAGCAGAGGGCCTGCGGACAAGCGGCATATATCTGTTCCGTGCTCGATTTCAATCGCAACAAAATGTTTACGCAAGCTATGAATAAAAAGGAAGAGGGCGCAGACACCAAAAAACGTACATGTTATCGCACGCAACATTTACCGTTCTGGCTTTTTAAGCGTCTCAATAGATATTAACTTCGCTTTCCGTGGAAGCCGCTTCTAAAGGGCAAGAATGAGAGTTCCCGTTACCGTCAAAAGATGTGGCGATGCATAAAGAACCATTGACATGGCACAGAAGGAACCACCTTACATGTGCTCTTTTGTTCAGACAAAGAGTATGTTTATGGTTTATGGGGGTTAAACGTCCCAAAGCGACTTAGGCTATGAGGGACGCCGTAGTGAAGGGATCCGGAAATTTCGACTGCCTGGGCTTCTTTAACGTGCACTGACATCACACAGTACACGGGCCTCTAGAATTTTGCCTCCATCCAAATTCGACCGCCGCAGCCGGGATCGAACCCGCGTCTTTTAGGTCAGCAGCCGAGCGCCGTAACCACTGAGCCACTGCAGCGGCTAGACAAAGGGTATGGTATACCTACATCCTGCCGCTGCTGATCATGATGCTTTGATTTCAGTGTCAATATTAGTCAATAGCTACGGCTCAGGTGCTTCAGCATCGATAGCAGATTCCGGGGCTAGTAAAAATCTTCTCCTTCCTTTTTATTATATTTTAATAAAACCACTTACTCCTACATCCTCTCCAACTCAGTGAGGTGGCAGTAGCCCGTTGAGTTGTCATAAATATAAGCCCGCGTTTGGCATCATCTCATAACTATCGCAAACTATACAGACGAGCACCGCACCGCCATACCTGATGCCCCAACGCCGGAGTCGACTCCTCTATTTACGTCCCAGGGGGGTGTTTTCCGGTTTTTATTTCGCTTTTATATGACCACGTGATCACTGTACTTGTTATCCCCGCCCCCCCCCCCCCCTTATGTAATGCCCAACCCAGGGCCCTTAAGGGATAATAAATGATGATGATGATGACTAATCGCCTTTCTGGCTGCCTCCTTGACCGCGGGGTTAACGTGGTGCGCCGGTTTAAGCAACAACGCCTTCCTTAGCCTGCTTCCGTCTTTCCCACGTCCTTTCGTTCGTTCCGTGAGAGCGCCGACGGGGATTAAAATAAAAACGAACAAAGGGCAACCAGGCGGCATCCAAAGCGGTGAACTCTGCAGTCTTTAGCGGACCACGCGACGTTCAACGCGTTTCCGGTAGTAGCCGCGGATTTACCCCGCCGGAAACAATGCATTCACAACGCGCCGAGGAAACAGCGGACGAGATTAAAAGAACAAAAAAGGAGGGAAAAAAAAGTAGACAGCAGCGGCATTCCGGAACCCTCCCCCATTGATGATGTCCTTCCTCGCGGAGAGATAAAACGGTGAGAATCCCGCTATAAAGCGGCCGCATCACCAGGCGATCGTCCCGAACCGACCGCAACAATCGCAACAACAATCAAAGTGAACTTCCCTCGCCTCGCAGACTGTGCGGCCGTGTAGTAGCCTTCGCGTCTCCTTTCCATTTGGGTCAAGTTTCCTGCTGTCTTCTTTTTTTTTTTTCCCCACCATGCCGGCCCTTCGCGACCTCCGGAAGACTGCCCGCCGAACGCCTCGTCCATTGCCCGGTGTACACAGAACGTGTCCGATAAGCTATGCATTTATAGTTGTCGATTATTACGCAGCCAGTGTTTCAATGAAAGTTTTGTCGCTCGGGTGTGGAAGATATGAGCGATCATAATCAGCGCGTATAAAAGCTGCATACGGGCTGAAGGAAGCGAAAGCGAGATATAAATGCATTTCTGGTACGAAGATCAAACACTTGGTTGAACTTAGTCTTGTCTGCTGGGTGAAGAGTTAGAAGATAAAAGAGACAACGGTCGCTGACCGATGTCTCTTCGACTGCTGGGTGTATACATAGACGCGTCCGATAAGCTATATAGTTGCCGATATTATGTAGTCGATGGCATCAATGAAAGTTTTGTCAACTTTAGCAGATACTATAGTGGAGGAGACAAAAGACAGTGGCCCTTCACTACACCGCGCTGCAAGAGCCTATAAGGTAGCGAACGCGTTGATAAGCGCTGCTGATACGAAGTTTGCCTCGTACGCTGGAGTCAAAGTATGAAGAACGAGTGAGGATGCAGGAACTAAGCCGTGCCCTGTCGACTGTTCGCTGCAAGACCGCTCCGATAAGTTACAGGTATCGATGGTTGGACGAAAGCTGTGTCGCGTCTAGAAGATACAAGCTAGGTTGTATAGTCAACGACCACTAACAACTACCAGCTAGGTTATATAGTCAATGCACGGGTCGTGATTGGGCGTTGACTATATCCTAATCATTATTGATTATGAGATATCAACGACCAGTCACTGACCCATGCATGAAGCAAAAAAAAGAAAGAAAGGCGAGAAGCCGCTGGTATTGTGTAGTGAAAAGTTCGGTGAGTATTTGCCTGCGTTCACTGTTAGGGTCCCCAGCCTCCCTACACTCATTTCAGAAAAATAAACAACATTTAATTGGCGCTGCTGTCCCGTGTTCGTGCTCCCTTCCCCAAGTCCTGTGGTTCTCCGTGACATCACATGTCTATTGAAACAAGAGACCGACTATGGTCGGATACAACTCAAGAGCGAAGCGGCAAATGCCCCTCAAAAGAGGCTCTTCAGCCAATGGCGTCGACCGGTTGTGATGATGTCGCGGTTAGTCCATTAATCCGTGGTTAAGCTCCTTGCGACAGCACGCGACCAAGTTAAAGGAGATTAGCCATGGCGTCATGAAAATCAGTTGACGCCAGTCGCTGGAAGGCCTCCTTTGAGGGGCATGTGCCGTTTCTATCTTGAGTTGTATCCGACTATATAGATCACATGCAGCCTACGCTGAAGATAGCGCTCTGCCCTTCTGTGTGCGACCCTTCAATGAAAAGTGCACTCCTCAATGTGAGGCCGCGTTTCAGGAAGAAGAAAAATAAAGAGCGAGTGAAGGAAAAGGAAGGTAAGAAAAGAAAGAAGAGAGAAAGAAGACTCAACATAACGGTTGGCAGTATGAAAGACCCTATGTGCCCAAGAAAAGCAGCTGTTTCTTGGTTTCCGTGCTTCATAGACTTCTGCGGGCACCCGCACATGAAGGTGAACTACACAAGAACGTTTACTCTCCAAATAGCAGTTCGTAGAAAGGAAAGACAGGGCTGTAAAAAAAAAAAACTTTATTTAATCGTTGACGTTATGAAATGCCCTATGTGTCCAGGAAATTCAGGTTTCTCGTGGTTTCGTAGACTTGTGCAGGTGCCCGTATATGAACGTGAATAACACACGGACTTCTATACCGCACAATAGCAGTACGTATATCAGCGAAGGGAGGAGCTGCAGCCTACCGAAAAGAGACACGCAGGTGGGAAAACCATCAAATTCGTTTGGAGGCGGCGAAAACAAATGGACCGAACCAAGCGTTCAACAACCCTCGCCCAGCATCCAACGACGCACGCACAAATTCTCACTGTCCGTGGCGGAGTTGAAGGGACGACGAAAACAAGGGGTCCAGGGGCGAATTGCGTTTTGATCGACGACGTTTGAAAGATCCAGAACAAATCGCTTTTCCCCCATCACCTCGACCTGCGTATACGTACCGACTCGGACATACGCATTACCAGCCATCGCTCGAGAGACCTCGTGGTGTTCAACAAACGTCTTTTTTTTTTTTTATCTCCAGCAGTTCGCTTCTGTTATAGCTGTGCAGTCATGGGTCCGCTGTTGGGCGGAGCCTTTGCATGACTCGAACGAACCGCGTTGTTACGTAGCCTTGTCAATCATTCGCGCACACGCGCCTTTCTGTGTGAGGCGTCGAGCAAGTATGGCCACACCTTTAATCGGACGCGAGCAACGCCGTCCGGGACGTTGAACGGATCAAAGCACTTGTCGGCTGCGTTCGCCTGGGCTGCTGATCAGAGGTTATTGGAACCCTCGTCGCGGTCAGACGCACCTTTCATTCGTTGTGATTTTTTTGCATTTGTTTTGAGTTTTTCACCACCTGCTACTCAAGAGCTTACGTCAACTCCCAGCTATGCTGTGCCTATAGCTGCCACCACGCGGTCTGCCGCCTGATGTAAGGGAACGCGAAAAATGTGCATTTACGAGCCGGTGAATACCAGTCTGTATTATACGACTACGGTCGTGGAAACGAAATGGAATTTGACGGGAGTTATGGTTGACAACTGCACTGCCTGGAATGTTTGGACGTCACAGGTGCGGACCATTCGGTTCGTGTCAAGCGGCCAGCTTCAGCTAATGTTAAAAATTCCATTTTTATTCTTGTTATGACGTCATATTTCCCGTGCGGCAAAGGAGAGAGGGTGACGAGAATTATGGAGCTGGTAGGGGGAAGGGAATAAGAGGGGAGAAGGGGGGACGTACTTAATCACGGGTTTTAGAATAGGGTGACCGTGTCGGTTAGGGGGATAGCGGAGCGCTATTGCGCATGTGCACTGGCGCCAGGCTATTCCACTATAGTGTCACCCTATTGTAAAACTCCCTAACAAGAACTGCTTATTCGCATATAAATATGACTAGAGGCCCTATTTTTTGCAAGCGTATATCGTTCCGGGCGCCGGTTATGAGCCGCAAGCTATGTACTGAACACTCGCTCTTATAGCAATAAACAATTGATTAGCAGTTGTGACTCCTCGGCTCTGGTATCGCCATCACTGCACACATCCACTACATGACGAAAACCCCTAACATCAATCTGCACTTAACCCTTATTGCCTCAAACTTAGAAATCTTATATCTGCCCTCCTGACTATCTACCATCTTCTGCTTTCTTTTGCCTTCTACATTGCCCTTTACAACCATTGGTTACCTTTCCTTCGCATTACATGCACTGTCAACGCTCATTTTACCTTCTAGGTCTCAGGCTGTCATTAATTCGCGTTTGTTTCCTCACTGCGCTTGTCCTGTTTCCCTTCTTTTCTTGTCCCTTGACTCCACTCTCTTCCTTCTGGCATCCCAATAGAGCCTGGACAGATGACAGGCAAGTAGAATGACGGACTACCGGTTAAGCGTGGTCACCGTTACCATACGTGTTGAATGCCACAAACTTTTTGTCTCCCGCCAAATACACATACTTCAGCGTTTCTGAACCATGGCGTCATTATTTTTATTACTTCAGTGCATAGCTTTCTCCTTTCTTTTTTTTTCTTCGCTATTCGTGCCCGCAAACTGCGCTGACTACGGGGCGTGGCGAACGACGAAACAGGTGAGTAAGCCGCGCCCCTAGCGGCAGGGAGACGCAATGAACCGCGACAAGGGACTCGCGAGAATACCGCGCCTCGCCCGGCTAGTCGTACACTACGTGGGGTGTGAGCGGCTGTTTAAGCGACAAAGCGTCTCCGCTGTCGGCGAGGAAGTCGTCACGCTCGCCCCAGACGGAAGTGGAAATGCGTCCCAAAGACGCAGCAGACACGCAACCGCGCCTTCGGGGGATGCGCATTCCACCTCGGCTTGCACCATCCCCATTCCCCCTCTCTCCTCGCGTCGTGATAGCGAAGGACTCTGCTGTTAGCACGGCACGCAATTGCAACATAGACAGCAACAACAACAACAACAACAAAAAAGCACGTTGCGCCGTCGATTGAACAGCACACGTGCCTCACCTTTTTTTGTTTTTCTTTTACTTTGTCGTCGGCGGAAACTGAATCCGCCGCATCCATGTGCGACTACGTTAGATTGCAGACGATCTTAGAAACTACCAGCAAGCAGACGATGTTCTATTTTTTTTGCACGCTGATAAGCGGGTCGTCTGTACATAGCCACACAACGACAGAGAAAGCAGATCCACTCTTTTGAAAATACCGTATTTGGAATGTCCAAAAAAATTCAGATATGGACACACCTGGAATTGGGCACATACGACATATATAGCCCTATCTGCCGAATTCCTGTGTGATATGAAGTACCAGGCATCTCACATCTATCCATATTTTCTCCAATCCTGGTATGTCCGTAACCATGCCCAGCTTTCTCGGGCAAAAATTTTGAAAATTGCAAAATTGTGCGACACTTTTATGGAAATATTGAAGGTAATATTTCATTATTCTGACATGTAGCAAAATCATCCTTTTAAAGTGTTTCCATCGATCGCATCGAACAGTTAACACTGCCGTATAAAAGCAATGGGGAACAGTTTCGACGATAGCAAAAACGTGAATAGAAAAAAATACAAGACTGCCGTCGGGTGATCTGCAGATATATTGATTGTTATAGTGAAATCTTCCATTATATGAAAAAATTGCGATCATAAACGGTTTCCCGCTCAAAAATGCTTTTGTCCAGAATTGCTGGGTACGGGGGAAGATCTGGTTATAACTGGAAGACATGGTCAGACCTTCGTGTCTTTTTTTTTTTTATATATCAGTGCGTATATCTGGAGGATCGTTTTTTTTTTTCCCGAAACATATGCATCTTGCAGCTGCTGCAAGATGTAGACAGGTACAAAGCTGCATACAGGGTCTTTTTGAATGTTTGCGCAGGAATGCATTTAGCGACTGAAACAGGTGTTTGCATGGTTTGCTCGATACGACCACGGGTGATTGATGTGGAATGGAGACCAGCGGCCGTGTATTATTCGCGAAGGTAGAAGGTATTACCTCCAAAAATTATATAAACGACGAAAAAAAACAATCAAAATTCAGAATAACAAAGTTAGGATAACAAAGATATAACACCGAACCGCTGTTTTAATATGCTATTTATTAACAGCTGGCTAAAAAGCTGTCAAAAGCCACATTATATATTGCATCGCGTGGATCATCTTCAGAAATCAGGCAGCTAAATATTAGTACAGAAAATTTTCTTCCCTTCAGTTATTTGCATCTAGTGCATCCAAGAAATGGAACGAAATAATAATAATAATAATTGGTTTTTGGTGGAAAGGAAATGGCGCAGTATCTGTCTCATATATCGTTGGACACCTGAACCGCGCCGTAAGGGAAGGGATAAAGGAGGGAGTGAAAGAAGAGAGGAACAAATAGGTCCGTAGTGGAGGGCTCCGGAATAATTTCGACCACCTGGGGATCTTTAACGTGCACTGACATCGCACAGCACACGGGCGCCTTAGCGTTTTTCCTCCATAAAAACGCAGCCGCCGCGGTCGGGTTCGAACCCGGGAACTCCGGATCAGTAGTCGAGCGCCCTAACCACTGAGCCACCGCGGCGGGTCAGGAACGAAATTCCAGTGAATTTGATTTGAGCTCATGACTGATATAATTTCGGAAAATTTTAGCTCGAATTGCGTAAATACGAAATCCCTATAAGTGGCCGCAACTTTCGTGTTATCAACGTCTCTATTATTTTGTGTGTCGGTCACTGCAAATACTGAGGGCGACTGGAGAGAGAATGAGAGAGAAACCCTTTAATGAAAAAATAAATAAGGAATATGTGCCTTCAACAAGCCATGTCCTTTCTTACCGGCTGCAGCGGAAGACATGCTCTACGTCTGCTGAGATTCATGGCATTAAAGAAGCTGTTTCCTATATCCTGCGCCGAACCCCCGGAGGGTTTACCGACTCCAAAGCATCTCTGCAGATCCTGTTCAACCTGCTGAAGAAAATCAATCAGCCGCCCACTTCTCTTGACATCGGGCATCTACATCATTGACTATTGTCGCATGCCACTGCATAACATTTCAGTGGATAGCAGCACACTGTGGCATTGTGACCAATGAAAAAGCAGATGAAGCAGCCCGTGAAGGCCACTAACATCACAGATACATTCAGACTTTCTTCACGAAATCTGATGCGTCCCAAACGACTAAAAGATTTGCTTCCGAAAAACGCATCCGCTCTGGAGCTTGCCGACACATCCCCACCAATTTCTTTACGTTCAACTATTCAAGAGTCGTCGCGGTGGCTCAAAAGTTATGGCGCTCGGCTGCTGACCTGAAAGACGTGAGTGCGATCCCGCCCGCACGGTCGAATTTTGATGGAGGAAATATTCGAGAGGCCCGTGTACTGGGCGGTGTCAGTGCACGTTAAAGAACCCCCGGTGGTTGAAATTTCCGGAGCCCTTCAAACTACGGCGTCCTTCATAGCCTGAATCGCTTTGGGACGTTAAACCCCCATAAACCAAACCAAACTAAATCAACTACTCAAGAAGCTTCTTCCAGGGGCGACAGGTGGTTCTATCTCATTAACAATGACTGGGAAGGCTGAGATCCGAGAACCTTCTTCCTGGGGCGACAGGTGGTTCTATCTCATTAGCAATGACTGGGAAGGCTGTGATCCAAACCAACTACTCAAGAAACTTCTTCCTGGGGCGACAGGTGCTTCTATCTGATTAGCAGTGGCTGGGAAGGCTGAGGTCAGAAACACGTTGGTGCGGCAATGCGGCCATAGCAGACGGTCATCGAATCGGCGACGAGCAGACGATAGGCACACCGGAGAGCGGCGAGGCGTCGTCTGCTGGGAGAAAGCGCCGCCGCCATGACACCACGGCCATGGCTGGGCGGTAGTGCCACACGAAGAGGAAGCGGGCGGCGCGCGTTCCCGTCCACTTTTGGGCCCATCCTAATCCTGAAGAACAAGTTTCGTGGCGGCGGCGGCACGGGCCGTACTTTTGGAGCGTGTCGGCCGGCCGGGGATGCCTTGCGAGGAGACCGCCACTTCCTCGTCGACGCATAAGGGCAGAGCTCTTTCGGGCCCACCTTGGCCTCCCTTCTTCCCCGGAGAAACTTTTGCTCGCGTGCGGGCCGCATTACAGCGACGTTTGCGCAGCATTATCATCACCATCCTGTACTACTGTAATTTTTCTTCATTCTTTTTTTAAACATTATTACCCCGCAGCGCCCGAAGGCGTTGTAGCAGGCGGTGACAGTATGAAAAAAAGAAACATCTTCCTTCACACAGCACATTTGCGTTTCAGTTGATCTATTTCACTCTCCAACTGATTTAACAAACAAGGAATTTGCGCAAGTGCCAGTCCTGCCATGATATTCGCGAATTTTAAGACAGCGGTGAATACGCCTAGAGACATAGTGTGGGTATTTGAGAGAGGTGTCTGTATCGGTTTTAACGCGATAGCGTTAGGGAACTCGTGTCACAGAAAATCCGGTGTCGGCGTCATTCACCGCGAGCAAAAATTCCCCAGAGAAACAACCTAGGAGGTAGACCGGCCAGCTAGGTCACGTGACCTTGTGGCGTCATCGCAACCTGCCCACCGGATTGTGAGCAAACTGCTCACCTTGGCAGGTGGCAGGTAAATTAATGATTGGTCGCGAGAGGTCGCTGGGAAGGGCAACCTGGATCGCACAAGTCCCACCGCGGTGGCAGCACCTGCCATCGCAGTGCAGTGGCGCATCGCTTAAACGCTGCAGCACTACGCAAGGAGTGGTAGGATTCCCCGCCATCTGTGAACGCTAAGTAGAGAATGCCTAATTCTCTTATAGGGGCATTAACCCATTAATGCAATCGCGTCATACCCTTAAAACGGAGCTGAAGTGTCCCCTCCGATTTTCTGAGTGGTAAATTGCATAGAAGAGTTTAAGCCTTAATTTATTCTTTAATTGAAGTGAACTAGAATATTACGGCATGGAATGGGACGACGTAATGGAGTAATAATAATTGGTTTTGGAGGGAAAGGAAATGGCGCAGTATCTGTCTCATATATCGTTGGACACCTGAACCGCGCCGTAAGGGAAGGGTAAAGGTGGGAGTGAAAGAAGAAAGGAAGAGAGAGGTGCCGTAGTGGAGCTCCGGAATAATTTCGACCACCTGGGGATCTTTAACGTGCACTGACATCGCACAGCACACGGGCGCCTTAGCGTTTTTCCTCCATAAAAACGCAACCGCCGCGGTCGGGTTCGAACCCGGGAACTCCGGATCAGTAGTCGAGCGCCCTAACCACTGAGCCACCGCGGCGGGGCACGTAATGGAGCGCTGCGGGTGATTTTCGACCACCTGGGGATCTTCAGCGTGCACTGACATCGCACAGCACACGCGGGCGCCTTTTGCGTCTCGCCTCCATCGAAACGCGGCCGCCACAGCTGGGATGGAAGCGCGCTAAAGGCTTTTAAAGGCAGACAAGTAGGAACGTGCTTGAGAAATTTCGTAGAAGCGTTTGTCATCGAGGCACCGTTCAACCGGAATTCCCCGCCAACTGCGACGAGCTAGTCAACCTGGTTGCACGGACGAGCTCGCGTTGCACCGGCCGCGGCAATTCCGGAATAACACTGAAAAAGTGGTCGCAGATAAATCTATCCCAATCGCGCAGCTGGACGCGAGCGCAACTTCTGGCTCTGCGCACCCAGAGATAGAATCTTTAATGAAAGAAAAAGAATTTAACCGAACGGTTTCATATGATTCCAGACAACCAAGGACAGTCATCAGTCCATGTATTTCTAAACCGAATCCAGGATCCCGTGACGCTTTCTCTTTAATTATCATTCAGCGATTTTCTATGTCGACGCCAGAACCCTGTCCACAACCAATAAAATATTTCTTTTTCATGCAGGACTGTCAATCGAATCGCTCTGCTTGCCAAAAGAATCCGGTGCTTGGCGAGTTAGTTTCGCATTAGCATAGACATCTAGCGCAGCTAAACAACAGCAAGTAAAGAGTCTGCAGTGTCTGCCCCGTGACGTGTCCGCCTCTACCTGCGCTAAGCCCGGCTTAATTACGTAGGTCTCGTACTTAACGGGTCAACCGGAACACCACGAGATCGCCGCAAGGGGTTCTTTTCTTTGCGTTTTGATTTTGCCAACCCCCCTTCCCTTCTGCGGCTGCGCTCCAATTACGTCACTGCTATGCAAGTAAAAGAAATCGGCCCGTTTCTGGTTAGGCGCCGGCTTGAGTTTTGGCCAACATTTAGCGCTTCTGGCAGGTCGCGATCGGCAGTCGTAAATCACTGATCCTTATAAGGTCAGCTGAAAAATGGAACCGCGCTGAGGACCTGTTTGGGCTCGGGAGCGATGGGCAAGACTTGTAGCCAGGTTGGGTCGATGGCGTCTGACACTGTGCTCTTGGACATATATGAACGCATTCGCGAAGAGCCTTGGACGCGTTTCAGAGTTGTGTCATGCGAGCGTTGGAATAACTAAAAAAGTGTACGTGGTGGAAAAAACAAGTAATTATGGCACACTGCTTTCCAGGACTGTGCGCTTCCTTTAGCTGTTCCTCACGATTCCTGTCGTTCTGTAAACGCAGACTTCGTTCCTATTTCGTGCTTTGTTTGTTTTGTTTTTTTTGATGTCCTGGATATATCCAGGATACAATACAGGTGTTATCCAGTAACATTGCATGTAGCTGGGACAAGGACAGGCTTACGGGAAATCCCCGGAGAGAGCAGCACCAAATGTAATAAGGCAGTAATAAGGTAAAAAAGAGCAAAAAAAGAATTTTTGCAGAGCTTCAGCTCATGTGGGAGGTGCTTCCCCTTTTCAGTGGCCTCAGCAGTGGCGAAAGCCAGAAACCTGCCAGTAGTGGTTTCTCATTCCGTTTTCTTACGCATCAACATCCTGAACCGCCACCAAGGCTATCCAGGCAACAGCAATGCTCCTATGTGGTAGCAGGTGCTTTCCCGCTGGTTTCAATGCACCTCCAATAAAAGTCATCATCGTCATCATCATCATCATCACCCTGACTACATTGACTGCAGGGCAAAGGCTTTTCCCATATCACTCTACTTAACCCTGTCCTATACAGTGCCAGTTGCAGCTAGCTTACCCCCACATACTTCCTGATCTCATCCCCTCTCCTGACAAAGACGTCCCCTACTGTGCACTCCTTGTCTTCGAATGCAGTCATGCCCATTTTCTTTTTGATTTCAGCTGGGATGTAATCAACTCGAGTTTGTTCACTCTGCTTTCTGCTTGTCCGTTAATGTTACTAGTATCATTTTGCTTTCCATGGATTACTGCGTAGTCTTCGATTCAAGTTCAACCCTTTTCGTTGGCGTCCACGTTTCTGCCCCTTAGGTGAGTACCGTTAAGATGCAGGTTTTAAATACTTTCCCCTTGAGCAATATTATTAAACTGCTATTCATCAGCTGGCAGTGGGTGCCAAACCAATAAAAGTAAAACATCGCAAAAAATGCCACGAGATCTGCCCTTTCAACTTGAGCCTGAGCTCGTAATATCCATCATTCTGGACCCGTCGCCGCCCTTATGTGATGTGCACCTTCACCTCTTTCTCCTTATCTCCCCCGATTCGCCCCCTTCATTTCTTCTCTTACAGCCGCTGAATGAGGCTGTTATCGACCTTTCCGAACATCCTAACCTGTGCTGCGTTAGTACACTAGTCCCTCAAGTTGGCCACCAATGCATCGAGAAAAAAACTGCCTGATGGCAGTGAAGTACACTTCGGTAAGTTTCCTCATCCTTGATAGAAACCCTCACTATCCAGAATATAATGCACTATGCATCTGGTAACACGCAGCATTTAGCTTCGCGTCATCGCAGAATAAAAAATCGGGCATGGCTACCATTACCGTCTTTTGCGCAGCTTTAATTTCAACACATATTCCCGATGTGTTCCGCAGTTTTTTGAACAATATGTTCGGTTTGCGATATGATTTTATCGTTCTGGACAACCAATCCGTTTATCCTAGACATAGCTATCCGGTACCACAGCAACCAAAGCAAAAGCCTTTAATGTAGCAGCAGCGGAGCATGTGGAAAAGTAGGCAGAGGTGCCATAAATTGAACTAATAGACTCATGTCCTTTGGGTTGGTTCTCATCTTCTGTTTAGTCGTATGTATTTATCGTCATGAATAGCCACTCAGGCCATACACGAAAAAGAAATATATATCCGGCTCCACAGCTATATGCAATCTGTCCCACCGTGCTAACAGAGCACAAGGGAAAGCTGGGCGCAGTGCCGTGCAGTACTCACATCCTTTGGGCTTCTTCTCGGGGAAGCAGATCCTGAAGAGTCCCTGGTCGCGGCTGAAGTACTCCGTTCTCGTCTCGTAAGCCCGGTACTCGTCCGTGTCCTTCTGCAGCTGCTGACGGATGGCGGTCCGGTTGACGCGCGTCTCCAGCCAGTTATCCGTGCCGAACGAGATGGCAAGGCAGGCCAGAGCCAGCACCGCCGCTATGGTCGCTATCGAGAGGGTCACCGCCGAGCAGGCCATGCTTGTGGGGGGATCACGGTTTAGGGTAACACAGCACTCCGGTCGGCACTCGACAACTCAACGAGGAGTCACCAACACGTCTTCACGACACAGGACGAAGACGACGGGCCGAACGCCTGAAGGAGTTCGCAGAAGACGGCGTGGTAGTTTCGGAAGAGGTACACCTTGTCCGTGCCACCGGCGCGGAGCGTGTCAGGGTCCGTTGGAGGAGCGTTCGTTCTCGTTCGAAGAGTGGCCGTCGGGTGCTCGATGGCTGACGGCACAAAGGAGGGTAGGTGGGAAACTGGGGGAGCCTGCCTTGGCAGGCGACGCCGCGCGTTGGGCGGCTTGGGACGGGAGCGACGAGACGCCGGCTTTGAGCCTCTTTGTTGCCGGTCGACCAACTGTACAGCAGAGACAGCGGCGCACACGCACACACACACCAGACACTTGTTTCCAAGGGGTTGGCGGGTCACCACACTGCCAGGGAGACTGCTGGCGTCGCTGCTGTCTGCGGCAGCGGGCGAGAGGCTTGCCAGGGCGCGATCGGCGTTGGGAGAGGGGGAAAGAGGGTGCTGCGTGCCACACGGCCGGGCCTCCAGGAAAGAAACGTGTGGGCTGCTTCGAGGTGGAGGAGGAGGGCGGGACCAACTTTGCCAGAGGGAGCGTCGCGGCACCGTCGAAGCTGCATGGGGGAAGGAGTGAGAGAGAGGTCTGCGTAAGGAGAGACAGAGAGAAGGTTCCCGCACGCAGAAGTCCAGGTACGGGACCCTTCTTTCTAAGGGGGGAGGATGTGGAAAAAAATACCTTCTCGGGTCTCCGTTCCACTGCGGGGCAGGAGAGGAGTTTAGCCTCCTTGCCCTCTATTTTTGTGCCGGGCTTCAGAGAAAACCTGCTGCTGCCGCTGCTGCTGCTACGTAGTGCGTAGTTTTTTTGCCGCCGGCGACCAAGTCATGTGCTGCCGCCTCTCGGGTGTGTGCACCCAGCGTGTACGCTTGTGTGTACAGGTGGAGGAAATAGAGAATGAGGAGGACTGAGACGGAGAGAGAGAGAGAGTGGAGGACACAGCATGACCTCTCTTCCCCTCCGCCTTTACTCTCTGTCATGGCGTCATTTCTCGTGATGGCGCGGAGGAGAGGGAGAGAGAAAGCTGGGGCACGGCTTCCTTCGCGGCGGCGCAACAGGTACCTACCCCTCCCAACAGTCGCCAGACCGTCGGCTCGGTTGTACAGCGCGACGCTCGCTCGGCCTCGGTCCGCGTTTGCCGGCGACTACGGCAGTCGAGCAGGCCGCGAATGCGAGAGTGCGACGCCCGTATGCAGTGCATATACGCGCGATCGCGACCACTGTCGCCATCCAGGGTAACGGCGGGGAATCACGCGTCGTTCCACTCTTCCTGCCGCCCGTAGAGTTAACGCACGTCTGCTCCGAAGTGGCGGCCTGTGGGGCCCGCGCTCCATTTGTTAGCTGTCCCTGCGTGTTTGATTGTTTGCGCGTAGATCGCTTCGCCGCATCGTTAAGTCGCGCGACAGTGCGGACATGTAGGAGAAAGCCGGCAACTGATGCTTCCCGTTCGAAGAAGTCAAGCCTGGCGTGGTTCGAATACTGGCTTGCAAAAACGTTTGCCGACTTTCGATGGGACGTCAGCAGTGGAATATGTGTGTCAACTCCGCTAACAAAAACGTCTGCAAGGGACAGACGAAAGTCAAATGGTTCGCGCACAGTTTTCCTTGCTATTTTAACATAGATAGACCAAGAACGACTTCGCCGTCGCAGTATTACCATATTCGCACCTGTCGGGGTCTCGACTAAGCACGAATAAAGAGAGCTTTGAAAGCCGTACCTCGAATAACATGCAGCAATACTCAGGCGTTATATCTATTGTCCTCAAAATCCTGCTGTTCTCAAATCCCTTCAACTTCTTTCGTTGCCTTTAGCCCATTTGGTCGGAGATGACGGCTAATCTCGCGGTTAGGGACGTCAGTTCCAGTTCTCAGCCCTCTAGGCTCCATGGTCATCGGTTCCCGACTCTCTCTGCGAGCAATTCTCATATATGCAGAATTTCATTCTCTACTTTAAATTCATAGATGCCGGAGACCTCTCATACTTCTCCTGGCGCAGTGGTGCAACGTTTAAGCGATGCGCCACTGTCCTGCGATATGGCAGGTGCTGCCATCGGTGGGGCTTGTGAGACCCGGGTTGCTCTTCCCGAGCGACCAAACATTAACTGCCACGATTGGCAGTTTGCTCACTATCCGGTGGGCAGGTTGTGATGACGCCGCAAGGTCACGTGACCTAGGTTGTCCACCTGCATCGTAGGTTGCTCTCTGGGGACAGCCTGCCAGAGCCATGTCCGTGATTTCTTGCCCACAACGCCGTCACCAGCTGGGAAACGGTTCCTTTAACGCTATCGTGTTAGAAATTTTCATACCACACAGGGCCGTCCCACACCTAATACGGTGGCTTGAGGAGTGCCACGAGTGCCCCACTGCACTCCTGAAAGCAAAACCGTGTGTCCTGGAGACTTTTGACCGTAGGTGTACATATGTTTCGAAATAGGCGGCGAATTCAAAATATGGAATGGACAAGAAAAAGAAGTAGAAGCAAAGGAGGACGCATTTATCTGAGTCGAAACGCAGCAGGATAGGATGTCCCGCTTCGCAACAAGAGGATGTCTTCCTGCTGCGCTATACAAAACGGGAAAAAAAGTATTTTTTTCTTTCTCACTTTAGACCTCTGTATATACGGAGCCAAAAAATGCGACATGCCGCGAAGCTGCGGCCGCGGCGATGGTGGGAAGTTTTCGAGGCGAAGGTGAAAAATACAACGTGGGCACTTTTTTTCGCACAATAGTGAAGAGGAAAAATCCGAAGAACAAAGGCACAGGCATGAATGGAATCTAAGCTGGAGGTTAAGAAGACACGAGGCGTCTATTTTTGCTGCGTCCCGCCGAGGAGGGAGGGGGCGTGATTGAAAGAATGAGTCTCGAAAGGAAGCAAAGAAGACAAGAGAGATAGCTCGTGGGTGGTCGTCGTCGTTGAGGGCGCGCATATCTTATTACAAGAACGATGCCTCTTACTACGACCCCCGCAAACACACACACACTCACACATGCATTCTTAGGCACGAGAACCTCGGAAATAAAGACGAGGCTGGGATGCCTTTTTTTCGCCTACACGGATTTTCCATTCTGGGAGCTAATAAGGCTGGTTGTAGGTAGCCTCGCCTTTTCCTTCTCCCTACGGGTCTGACTGAGTCGGTGCAAATGGCGTCGCGTGTAATGTCACATTCGTGTCCCCTCTATATATTCGTTTTGTTCCTGGGGGAACGAACATATGTGACTGGTTCCCTCTGCGTTTGCAAACAAAACTCGGTATGCTTGCCTATACAGTTGAAGCTCGTTATAGCGAAGCTGAAGGAGCCTGGCGATTGCTTCGTTATATCTGTAGCTTTGTTATAGCCCTCGTTGACGAAGCTTCCAAGGGGAATCGCCATTATTTCGTTATATCCGTTATTTAGTTATCAACCGTTTCGTTATAACGAGGTTCGACTGTATACGTTTGTGTGTGCATATATTGCTGAATATGCTTTATATTTTAACTTCTTTTGCTGTCTGTCGCTGAGAAGACACTTCACGTTAGACCATGCAAGATAAACACTTGCTATACTCTCTTTCGAGCCCTACATTCTAGTGCTCTACTTAGGGGTATATTCGCGTGCCATTTCAGCACCTCCCGGCTTTCAATAGGTGCACTGGCCAGTGCTTTTCTCCAACGGCCTTTCAGCTGTTCATCAGACAGTACAATTTGAATTCGCTTTGCTATCTTGAAGGAAAGTGTACGTGACTTGGCCGTTACGCATTTTCAAACTAAGCTTTGCGTGTTTATTTTACATACGCTTGATTGTGCATATTTTTACCTTCATGGGCTTATGTGCATGTACGTGTATTGCCCCCCCCCCCTTCTTTGTTGCAACCAACAGCAACCTCCCCGCATTTCCTCTTCCTATCTCTGTTTTCTGTCTTTGTAACTGAGAAACCCTATACGCTTGGCCTTTCGGCCGTGTTATGATTTATGGTTTATGGGGGATTTAACGTCCCAAAGCGACTCAGGCTATGAGGGACGCCGTAGTGAAGGGCTCCGGGAATTTTGACCACCTGGGGTTCTTTAACGTGCACTGACATCGCACAGTACTCGGGCCTCTAGAATCTCGCCTCCATCGAAATTCGACCGCCGCAGCTGGGATCCAACCCGCATCTTTCGGGCCGGCAGCCGAGCGCCATAACCACTCAGCCACCGCGGCAGCTCTTTCGGCCGTGTTAAATGAACATTCTAATACACCTACGCTCTTTCACAATGGCATTCCAGCAGTCTAGTGCGTTTTGATTTATTCTTCTATCGTGAAAGCGCACACACGTGCGTTCGACCTTGTTTGACCTTGATGGTGTTCAACGGGACTTTCACGTTGGTTTACATGCGTTTATACATATATTTTTATACCCTCAGAATATATACACACATTTCTCGCACTTTTGTTCTCTTTTGATGTCGAAGGAGAAAAAAAAAGCACCAGAAGAATTTAAAGAGCGCATGCGATATCTCCGTACTTCGACTGAGCTCACAGAAAGAAATAAGTGCAGTCCAGAAGTTCAGACTCGTGAGGAAAGCTCGATAGGCCAATGTCACTTGGACCCTCCGTACTCAAACGTTTCGTATGAGCTGCGCATAGCGAAGTATGGGAATACAAAGCCCGTATGATGTGGAAAATGTACAGAAATCCGTATTTCTTCGATATGTTCTCTTTATGACCGATTTCCATATCCTTTCCAAATGTCCTGCTTACGATTTTCATATGATGTATATATGACATCTTAAAGAGTACGCATGTCATTCGACTTTCATACGAGCCACACGGAAAACATATGGATATACGATACTCGTCGCATGGAACGTTACACTCGGGCTGGTTCGTATTTATTACCCTTTTATCGCGTGCTGGTTCCCGTTAAGAAGAGATGAGACGATGGCTCTTTTAGGGCCGAGTTTCACAGATCATGAGCTTTCACGTTCTAGTAACGATAAGTGTTCAAATAACACTTGGGCGTAGAAGCCCGAGAGTAGGGCCACGTAATCACCCTTGCGGAACACCTGGCTTCGGGCTGCGTAATGGTCTAGCGGCTTCAAATCAGCGTCCCGAATAGGCGCGTTTAGATGGGCAGCTATAAGCGGCGCAGGCTTATAGCCCTGCTGCCCTCTGCTGCACAGAACAGTCAGAATATTAAAAAAAAAAAACATTCGCATCATCTGTTCTCCAGTTCCTAGAGCGTATATGGCCCTCAAGAGGGGACGTTTACTTTCTGGGAAGTATACCTGAACGTCAATAACACTTCTGTTGGGCCTAGTTGGTGCATGGTGATACAGATGAACGATGTGCTCAAAACATTAGACGAACCACGTACACGGCAGAAACACAAAGACTGGCGCAAAGGAGTTGCGCCAGTCCTTGTGTTTCTCCCGTGTATGTGGTTAGTCGAATAGTTTGCGCACATCGATCATCTGAATACCTGAACGTGTTTTCTTCAGTTAAGTAAGACTCATCATCATCATATGATGATGATGATGATGATGATGATTGATGTTTATGGCGCAAGGGCATCAATAGCCAAAGAGCGCCATGGCACAAGGTATTTTTCATGTACTCAAGGTAGGGTCAAAGGCCCATCTCCCAAGCGATTCACCGTAAATAAGCCGGGCACCAGACCAGGGAAAAGCTTGTAGCCATTGTATCACCGGTGGGTACCCGGCGGCACTGGGGATCGAAGCCCTCATCTCCCGCATGCGAGGTGGTAAAACTTCAATGCATATTAACGCGTAGTAAAAATTGCATATCGCGCCGCATTTGTCTCTGCTCGAATTCAGGCTGTAATGATATTTTTTTAGTGCCTCTAGCACTCATGCCCGCATTCACGGAAAAAGCTGTTTGTCGTTCTGGTCCTCCGGTTAGTTGGCGTTTGCCACCTGCCACGTTGGCAGGTAGTCGTGACGGCACAAGGTCACTTGACCAGGGCGGCAGGTTGGTCGCCTGCTTTTCCGATCACGACGCCGTCGTCGCCGACAACATCGACGACGCCGGATTCTCTGCAGAACAGGAGGCGTGACTGATAAGCATGCATAGAGCGGCTTTAATAAGCATTGCGTCATGCATCCACTGTGCTTCTTCTATGCCATGCAAACGCACACAGCACAGAGAGAAAACATTTGCTATAACACTTTAATAACAGCAATATCATGATTAACATAGCATAACCACAGTAAACAATGCAAAACACAAGCACTCCAAAACAATTGGCACGCAGTGCTAGCGCACCTAATTCGCATTTGGCTTAACTAACCAAATCGACCGTCATTTTTTTACAGAAGTCCAAGTTGGACATCGTAGAATTGGTTTTCGCAAAACCCGGCCGCGTGTACAAATGCATCCATATACCCGGCAATTCTGGACAAAAGCATTTCTGAGCAGGAAACCGTTTATGAACGCAGCTTTTTCTTATAATGTAAGATTTCACTAAACAATCAATATATCCGCAGATCACCCGACGGCAATCATATATTTCTTTTTCTATTCACGTTTTTGCTATCGTCAAAAAGGTTCCCCATTGGTTTTCTATCGCAGTCTTCACTGTTCGATGCTATCGCTGGAAACACTTTGAAAGAAAGATTTTGCTACATAGCAGAGTAATGTACCGTTACCTTCAATATTTCCGTAAGAATGTGTTACAATTTTTTTTTCAAAATTTTTGCCCGAGAAAGCTGGACTTATTTCATTTCCTTTCCACACATATACCCACTCCCGACTTCGTTTTCATCCACCATTGCTCGCCAGGAGCCCAGTACCACTTCCTTCAACCGTTACTAGCTTGAGACGAATCAGCGCCTTTTACCGACCGCATATGATTTGGCTCCGGCTTAGGGTATCTATATATGAGCTTCCCCTTCCGTCATGTATACCCACCAGCCGCCTGTTTCTGTCATTTAT
Organism: Amblyomma americanum; assembly: GCF_052857255.1. Classification (NCBI taxonomy): domain Eukaryota; kingdom Metazoa; phylum Arthropoda; class Arachnida; order Ixodida; family Ixodidae; genus Amblyomma; species Amblyomma americanum. Next base: position 7,957,326 of record NC_135504.1, read on the forward strand.
TTTTCAAGCATCCGACGCCGCTGTCTAAGGGCTCCGTTGTCCGCCTAATTAAATATCTCTAATCCGTGGCGGGATCTTCCTGATCAAAAGTACTCGCATCCGCCGGACCCGACCCGATCGATTCGGGAAATCCGCGCTGCTTCGAACGACGGAATTTCTCCCTCTGTCGTTGTCTGAGGCGACTCGCGGTCGAGGAAACGGAGATTAGTGGACGCCCGCCTGTCATATAGACTTTCCTCCCGACGTGGAACAAAGATTAGGGCCTACGGGAAACAGTTGATCTGCTCCGGGACACTGCAGAAATATCCGCGCAAATGCCTTGTAGCTAGCTTCCGCACATTCGCTAATTTTAGTGAAACCTAGCTTTCTTTTTCTCTGTTCGTACATACGCGGTGCTACCGAGCACGCCGTTTGTTCGCATTTCCGCCACCAGGTTCAGTGCTGATGACTCCGAACGTTCCAATGTCCCAGGCGTAGAAAACTGTTGATGCAACACGTTTAAAAGACGAAGAGATGAAGGAAGGCAGACACAATACTAACTTCTATAGTCAGGTACAACTCAAGAGCGAAGCAGCTTTTCCGCGGCAAAGGACCTCGTTCCAGCCAGGGGCGTCGGCCGATTCTCATGGATCTCCTATAGAGTGACAATGCACGGAGGGGACTATCCCCGACCATGGAAGGAGGAGACTATATCATCTGCCACTCCCTGCACTTTCACGCTAAAAGGGTCACGAGAATCGGCCGACGCCACTGGCGGGAAGGGGGTCCTTTGGCGGGGAAAATCCGCTTTGTTCTTGAGTTGTATCCGACTATTGCAACATTTATTTATTTATTTATTTGGAATACTGCTCACCACCAAGGGGTCATTACAGGAATGGGTTGAAGAATGAAGACAATAACAGAAAACAAATACACAGTTTATTCGGAAGAAAATAAAGATTTTTGTGCTTGCCATGAATCCACTGATATGGTATGCGTGTGTTTCATCTCGTGGGCTAAGCTCAGACCTCGCGCACCACTTTCAAAGAAGGCCACTCCTGTTCGCACGGAGCTAAGCGTGTTTGGGCAAACCCTGGAACAAGCTGGTAGTGTTCACAGCAATGCTGTTGTGTGAACGACTTCGTCACCGGCGGCTCTTCTGTTCGACGAAGATGGAATAGTGGCCGCCATGCGGTACACACTTTGTCAAAAATTGGTTGTCTGAATCCATTTTTTCCAATCTGGATGACTCTGTGGTATAATTATTAAATGCGGGAACATCAAAGTTCACGAGCGGAGTTCCGAGGCACGATTCAGTCCTGCTGCGAGCACCAGGGTTGAGGTGTCAAAAATCTACAGCCCAACACATAAGCTCCTAAGCTGTGTAGTGGGGTTCACAGTATTACCTGCTTCGCAGAAGCTACCTTTACAAGAAAATTCTTAGACAGTCTATAGACTGTCCATACACTTCTTTCTACAAAGTCTAAAGACTGTCTATAGACAAATTCTAGAGAACAGTCTATAGGCAATCTTTAGGGTTACAGCCATCCACTTTTAGTAGACTTTTGTCGATATACAGTCCATAGACTATGAATATACAATATATATATATATATATATATATATATATATATATATAGGAAGGCAATATAGTCTTTAAGAACTCTATAGACTGTATATGAACCATTTTTATTAGGGTAGGATGACAGCTCTTCCTATCATATTCGAGAGGTTTGGAGTACTGTGGCGATTCTGAAGGAGATTGTAGTCAAGGGTTTGACGGAATCCCGCCTGGTCGGGATGGTACATGATACTAGTGAGTCGGACCGACCAAAAATTAAGATGGAATGACGTGTCGGCTCCCACACGGGAGCCTTGTTCACAATGAGGCAAAACGTTGCGGTGGTGCCTTTTTTATGCGGCGTATGTGCGATCCCAGGCATCTCGCGTAGATAGGTGGCAAATTCCCGTCATTTCGATTGATAGTATGCGCTGTTGTCTGGATGATCAGCGACTCAAGATAGAGCCGTGATTTCCTGTCCTTCTCTTTGGCGACCACACGTGCCTCTGCCCAGTCGATGTTGTGGCTGGCAGATACTGAATGCTCGGCAAGCGCATTTTGTTCTGCGCGCCGGTTCTTAACGTCATTCTTATGTTCACGTAATCTGCGTGCAAAATCTCCTGTTTCGCCTATGTATACTGATGGGCAGTCGGCACATGGAACCTGATAAACAACGCCAGGGAATCTATCTTTCTAAAGCCCGTCCTTGACATTGACAAGTTGGCTTCTCAGTTTTTGAGATGGCACATGAGCAGTGTGCTCACCATATGAAGGTAAGATACGCGCAAGTGCACCACCGCAACGTTTTGCCTCATTGTGAACAAGGCTCCCGTGTGGGAGCCGGAACATCATTCCATCTTAATTTTTGGTCGGTGCGACTCACTATAGTATCTAGTATCAGATTCTGAAGGAGCCGCTCTGCGCCGCGCAGGAGGAGATTCATTGGGGTTGTACATTTCTGACGGAGACTGCACATGCATAGCAAAGACCGGAAACCGGCGCGTAACTGCGGTTCTCAACCAGAGGGCATCATCCCACGTACGGTGACGGATGTGCGGTGCCAACTCCGCAGCAGACGGTCAGTATGCATGGAAAGACGAAAGTGTGTCTAGAATCTGGATCTCCGCATCGCCAACCTCACGCTGTCATAGTCTACTGACTGGTTACGACTGTCTATATGTTTCGCTGGCATACAGACCACCGGCTATCAGCAGCGACATTGTGACAAGGCTTGGTCATGTGTGATGCATAAAACTCGATATTTTTTCCCTCAAGGAATATCGCGAAATTGTGGACCTTATGCATATGATACCAGTCTCACCAGTAAGAAAATGGTACGCCCCGATGGTGAAGCTAAGGAAACGCTTAATTTACTTTTAATAAGGGAGAGAAATCACAAGAGGGTGTTCGAGGAATGCCCCGCCGCGGTGGCTCAGTGGTTAGGGCGCTCGACTACTGATCCGGAGTTCCCGGGTTCGAACCCGACCGCGGCGGCTGCGTTTTTATGGAGGAAAAACGCTAAGGCGCCCGTGTGCTGTGCGATGTCAGTGCACGTTAAAGATCCCCAGGTGGTCGAAATTATTCCGGAGCCCTCCACTACGGACATATTTGTTCCTCTCTTCTTTCACTCCCTCCTTTATCCCTTCCCTTACGGCGCGGTTCAGGTGTCCAACGATATATGAGACAGATACTGCGCCATTTCCTTTCCACCAAAAACCAATTATTATTATTATTATTATTATTCGAGGAATGTAAACAGTACGCCCGAAATGTGCGAATGCAGGCACATTCACATGCGAACAGCACGTTTCACTACTAAAAATAACATATGCAATAAAATAAACATTCTCTTACATTCGGGCATCGTGCCATATTTAACGCCTGCTTTCGTTGAATGGGAACACAGAACACACAAAGCACGGGGGACACGTACAAAATTAGGAAAAAGAAATGGATGATTTGTAGGCACTACAACTCACTCATAAGCGTTAAACCATCAATTTTAGTTTGGCTAACGACATGAAAATGAAATCATTAACGCGCTCATAAATGGGAAAAGAATAAAAACTTTAGTGATGTCTCATGCTTACCCGTTTAATTTATGCAGGCTATAATTGGCATAACGTGAAAGTAATTTATCCTGAAGCTCCGCTTTATGGTGGTCATCTGCAGCCTGATAATTCCTCCGCCACCTCCGGAGTCAAACGTAAGTTTGGTTGTCCAAAGACGCACTAACATCTCAGCGATAACTACTGTGATAACGATAGCGATAACTACTGGGCTTTTGGTGTGAATCGGTCTATAGTAGCGCGTGTCGTCAATTCTGTCGTCGTAACCATCATCGTCGTTGTCATCACTAGCAACACCACTATCTACACCCATAGATTTCACTGGTCTGTCCCGATTTGACCTCAAATTACTCCATTGTTGAAAAAAAAAAACACAGAACAATACTAACAAACCTGGAACAAAAGAAGTAAGAAAACTGGAAATGTTACTTCGCTTTCTTGCCGCGTTGGTCAGCGCAGTACTGCTTCCGGCAGTGCTTATTCAACAACTAGCCCCAGCCAGCAACTTAATATACTGTTTTCCGCAAGCAATTTTGAAGGCAACTTTTTTGAAGCGAAAGCATCACTACGCTCCGATCTCGCAGTGCGTTGCCGGTTGACATTCAAGTGAACCAGAGGTCAACTGTGGGTATAGGCCTTACCATATGTGGTCCACCATGATGTCGCACCACTTGACCTTTCTATTCGCCGGTAGAATAGTCACGTGACAGTCGCGTGACGTCGCGCGATGGAAACTGCCGTTGTGATGTCGGTCTGAGAGGAATATATAGGCCGCAGCGTTTATTGGGGATCAACGTCTAGCGATCAACCATAAATTTAACTGCCACCTGCCAGAGTGGCAGGGTGGGCGCTCTGCCTATCCAGTGTGCGGAACGCACTCAACGTTACAGACGCCAAGCCGCGTCTAGTTGCCCGATACACCACAGCTATCGCTTTATAACCAGGTTTAGGAGTAGTTAAACCGCAGCTCATTTTTTTTTGTAATCTGCAAAACGAATCAAGATGCTGCCTCCATTACTCGCCAAATCAGCTTTACTCGCATATGCAACTATGCCTGATCTTTATCGATGCAGCGGTTGCCTCTTCCGGCCACGTAAGGGCGCGTGACCCACGTATGTAGGATGCCATCCGCGCGCGAGCAGACGACACAACTCGCGGGGGTTGTTAGCGCGGTCGCGCTTCACACAATGCGGCTCGTCTGCGACCTCTCGCGCGTGCCGGCATGTCGCCAGCCTGAGATTTCATCAAGAAAGCCGGGACTGAGAAGGGGCGCCATGTTGCGGAAACCTGGGCACCGACTTTTCGTGACCCCCGAGGAAGCAACTCAACACGTTCCCCGCCAATTGTGCAAGACGCGCGCACTGCGCAGGCCGGTTGGTGGGGGAGCACTCATCAAAACTTCAGTTTCACCACATCTCTTCAAAGTCCGACCAACAATGCCATAAATTTCTGGCACTTAACGAAGCGTTGTACCACCTATGAGTATAAAGTAAAATGTTTTTGCTCAAGTTTTTCTAATTTTTAATAAAATTATAGTTTGATTGTTCCTCAATAGGTGGCGCGACAGATTGTGGGTTACAATTTTGAGTACATATAGTGTTGTTTTTTTTCTGCTACAGGTTTGCGGAGAGTGTAGCAACTGGCGCAGGCGAAATGGGTGGTTGTGCCACCGGGAGTCCCCGAAATATTATCGGCTCCGCCGATCGTTCCACAACGACTTTTGCCGCTCCAATATCGCGCCCTGGAGGAAGATGAGGCGAAAAAAAAAAAAAATGGGGTGCCCCCGAGCTTCAGTGGGCCGGGAAAACTCGTACGTCCTTTGCGCAATGAGCGACGCTCACACACGGCTGCAAGTCGGCGACCCGAACTTCTTTGTGCTCTACCAGCACGTGGCTATCGGAAGCCGGCGCGTGCGTGCCATCCGCAATACAGACTCCGACGATGATAACCGCTTGAGAGGTGGGCTGTGTGCAAAGTGATTCAAATTATCTATGGCGGATGCAAACTCCCTACACTTTTGAGCGAAAGTTCCCTTTGCTAACATTCAGCAAGAATTGAAAGCTGGGCGATCTGGAGTTAATTCGTTATTGGGGAATACAACGATTTGCCTGCACACCCCCTCCTTTTCTGAAGGCACCCCCTTAATTCGTAACAATTTGCGTTGCGTTGAAGTTGTGACAGACCACAAGTGGCGAATCTAGTCCCGCACGATTACTGATCATTTTAGTTAAAGTTGCACCTATGCCGTTTAAAAGTTCAATTAAGGTCATGAAAATGTTATTCCAAACTTTATTTACAACGTTTCATAAACAGCGAAAAAAAATTGGGCGTTAAGAATAATGTACTAATGTTTGATCAAAACAAAACGTAACATTGTTGCAACGTTTCGGTGTTACTTTCTCACCTTGTCTATACTTACTGGACGTTGGCCACGCAGTGATCTTGAAACTTGGGCTTCCACGAAAATCCAGCCATAACCAGCGCGCGACTGATTTCCTCAGTCATACAAATTACAGATGAAAATATTTTGTGATATCTGTTCAGGCCTGTTTCTAGACATGGTACGTGATGATTCTGTCGATGACCGAAGCGCTGCCTATGAGCTGAAGCGACAGTTGTCCCTCAGAGCCTTGTCCTCTTCAGCTGCCCTCAGCGCAGTTCACTGTTCCCACTTCGAGTTATCGTTCAATTCTCTCCCGCCCTACCATAAGCTTGCCGTCCCTGTTAGCTCAGTTGGCAGAGCGACTGCTCCGGTGAAGCGGTGGTCCCGGGTTCGCACCCTGGATCAGGACGAGTTTTTCTTTAACTGCGAAGTTTCTGAGAAAGCTGTATAGCTTTCCTTTGTAGCCGTATGGCTGCGCTCGGGTGGATGCCAATGAGTAATTACTCCCTTATTACAAACCTACTCCACCTTGGGGGATTCCCCTAAACATTACCCTAAACATTTGACCTTAATGCATACACAGGCGATGCAACATCCCACTGCTAGCTATCCCCATTCTTTTTGTTGATGAATTTCCGCGTGGCGTTTTGAAACACGATGTGTTTCACAACAACCACGATTACAGTGCTCGGCGACAGTCATGCTAGCAGAAACCGAATGCACATGCAGCAGCTGCATGTCTGTGGAGTCACCAGCCTACAGCCATTTCTCATGTTTCAAGGTCGAGCGCTGACGTCATATACGCTTGCAGTAAAAGTTCGTTCATACGGCTCTGTCACTTTTGTGATCGTTTTAGCACCATTACAAAATGCCCCTGCAGAGCCTCAGCTGTGTCAGCTATGCGAGGCGACGGCTCTAACATTTAGTGTGCGGCCGTTTACATGTGCTCGCGGGTCGACTACATAGGGCTACCACTTCCGGAACTATTTTACTATACCAGATACAAAAGTGCTCGCAGAAGGAAGAAGACGTTGATAAACATGGGTCACCACGTGAAACTTTCTTGTGGTCTCGTAAACGATTAGTACTTTATTTTTCTGCCATGCAGCAGCCAAACCGTGGCTCTGATGTCAAAATAGGCTTGAGATCAGGTGAGGCATGCCAAAAACTGAAATATTATTAATAATAATAATTGGTTTTGGGGGAAAGGAAATGGCACAGTATCTGCCTCATATATCGTTGGACACCTGAACCGCGCCGTAAGGGAAGGAATAAAGGAGGGAGTGAAAGCAGAAAGGAAGAAGAGGTGCCGTAGTGGAGGGCTCCGGAATAATTTCGACCACCTGGGGATCTTTAACGTGCACTGACATAGCACAGCACACGGGGCGCAAGGACTACGGCACCTCTTCTTCCTTTCTGCTTTCACTCTTAGCGCCCCGTGTGCTGTGCTATGTCAGTGCACGTTAAAGATCCCCAGGTGGTCGAAATTATTCCGGAGCCCTCCACTACGGCACCTCTTCTTCCTTTCTGCTTTCACTCCCTCCTTTATTCCTTCCCTTACGGCGCGGTTCAGGTGTCCAACGATATATGAGACAGATACTGCGCCATTTCCTTTCCCCCAAAACCAATTATTATTATTATTATTTGCTTGTTCATTCCCCGCAATTTCAGCGTCCGGTGTTGCCTCGAGTAATAGACGGAGCGAACTAAAGCGGCGAAGAAGCAATTATGCGTCTCATGTCCCACGTGACCCCAATCCTTATGTCAGCCACCATTCGGCTTTTGGAAGCATAACTACATGGGACAAGAAATTCGATAATAATTTATAAACCGTGCAGGCGAATTGCAAGTGGGGAGCGATGTTAGCTACTGCACACCATTGTAAAGACACACAAAAAGTTTGTAATTACTACTTGAAAGGGCTGAAAACAACAAATTTTTATTGGTGCTAAACATAGGTAACCATAAACTTAAGCAACACAAGGCATAACCTAAGAACTACCCATGCCCGGTAAATAATTTATATCGGAATTCCTTCTCCAATGTTGTTTCGGTGCCAGCAGCCAAACGGCTCTCGTAACGTCGCAAGCAGGTTTGAGATCGCGTGAGGCATAAAAAAAAAAAACACAATCGCCGCTTCGAAGTTTTGATTCGTTCCTGCTCGGAGTGACAACAGAAACATAACAATTCGTTTTTGCGTGCCTCATTTGATCTCAAACTCAGGAGGAGGTGTCCTAATAGCCGTCAAGAAGCGTATAGCATCTCATCTTGTTAATTTACCCAGTCCCCTTGAGATTATATGGATCTGCATTACGTCATCATTCGTTAATTCAATAATAGGTGCATGTTACAGACCACCAGATAGCTCCGCTGCTTTCATATCTCACTTGCGCGATAACCTCAGTGCCATAAGGACCAAGTTTCCTAAAGCTAATATATTTCTGATGGGGGACTTCAATTTCCCGGACATTGACTGGTCTAACCTCACCTCGGACTCTCGCTGTTCTAAAGACTTCATCGACTTAACTTTAGATTTTTCTTTACCTCAGTTAGTAAACCAACCTACACGCGGAACGAATATTCTTGACCTTGTTTTGACTTCATGCCCCGACAATTCAAGCATCGTCTCTACTAGTGAGGGATTCAGTGACCATCTGGTTCTTAATTTTGCAGTTAGCATTCCATCACATACGCGGCATCTAACGTCTAAGCTCATCTTCAACTATAAAAAAGCTGATTGCAAAGCTCTTAACGTTGGTCTGCAAGAATTTTGCTCCTCGTACCTTTCCACTTTCTCTTCCCGTACCGTCAATGAAAACTGGACCTTATTTAAAGAAAAGTTGCTGTCATTAATGGTTGCTCACGTACCACAAACTTCATTTCGGGTCAACATTCCTAAGCCATGGTATCATAGGTCACTCCGCACAATTAAGAATAAAAAGAAGCGCTTATTTAAAGCAATGAAAAAATCTGGATCTCCCTCTCTGAAACTGCAACAGAAAGACTGCGAAAAACAATACTGCCGTGCCGTTCGTAAAGCGAGACATAAATTTTATTCTCATGATCTTCAATCCCTTATGCGCAACAACCCTAAAAAATTCTGGCGTACAATATCCCCAACTAACACTCATACCCAAATCGCTCTACAGGACAATACCGGAAATTTCATTACTGACGAAGAAAGTGCGACTATCTTTAACAATTATTTTACTTCAGTGTTCACCCATGAAGATCTTTCTAACATTCCTGCCACCGCCGAAGTCGACTACAGATATATGACCCCCATCGAATTAACTGTTGAAGGCATTGCGCCACTTATCAAAAACCTTAAAATGTCCACTAGCTCTGGTGTTGACGGAATCAACGCCAAAATTCTTAAACTCACTATAAACTCGAGCAGCTTAATCTTGTATCACATTTTTCAGCAGTCTTTATTTACAGGTGAACTTCCGTTTGATTGGAAAATAGGCAAAGTCATCCCCGTGTTCAAATCCGGAGACAGAAGTAACATCAGTAACTACCGACCTATATCTTTAACCAGTATTGCATGTAAGCTCCTAGAACATATCTGCTTCAAATGTTGCGCAGCACCTTGAACAAAACCGCTTTTTTTACCCTCATCAGCACGGTTTTAGAAAAGGACTGTCATGCGATACTCAACTCATGGAATTTTCATGGAAAGGAGGGGCCGAAAGGAGGAAAGGAGGGGCCGAAATTCTCATGGAAAGGAGGGGCCGAAATTCAGCGTCCCAGCCATTCTCAAGCCTCACGAATGGCTGTCCCTGAACCGACGACTTGCCAACAGAACGGAGCAAGAAAACCAGGAAAGGTGCCTCCTGGACGGCATCGACACCATCACGAGGTCAGTCAGTAATAGGAGTACTCCAAACCACCGATCCGATCCCACCGCAAGGGTTGTTGCTTTTTTCAAAGCCAATTCGCTCGAGCTTATGGAGGCAGACAAAGAAAGCGGTTTCGTCATTATTCCGTCAGGCCTTTTCAACGAAAAGGCAGTTGAAGCCGTCACCAAGTCTTTTAAGACAGTGGAAGTGAAAAAATCTTCAGTGAAGAAATGTGCCATGTCACTCTGCGAGGAACTTCAACTGCACAGACTAGCCGGCGCCATTGGGAAGGCTGAAGGGAATTGTTTATCGGTTTTTTTCACCGCAAAAACCCACAAGAGCGGCATTCCTTTTCGGACCATAGTTAGCGAAAAGGGCACATGGCAAAAGGAAGTCAGCCAGTTCCTGCTCAAGCACCTCAGGACACTGCAAGATGCGGACCCTTATGCCACTAAGAACTCTGATGAAGTGATAGCCTTTGTTCAGTCTGCGAGGAATATTAAGACCGGTTTCTCAATCGATGTTAAGGATCTTTTCTATTCTATTCCACACCAGCCCCTGTTCACCGCGGTGCGTGATTGTATAGATAGAAATGGTATCACCGCGTTTCAAAATGCCACTGGTTTGAACGTGGACAATTTCATGTCATTACTAGAGCTTTACCTGAATGCCACTTTTATTGAATTTAATGATCGTACCTATCTTCAAAAGCAAGGTATTTGCATAGGCTCTTGCGTAGCCCCGGTTCTTTCTACTATTTTTTTATCGCAAGTTGACCGCTCTTTGAGTGAAACTTTTGACTCAGACCGTATAGCTCATCTCTATAGATATGTAGATGACTACCTGGTTCTGTTGAAGGAAAGTGATTTTAGTTTTGACGAGGCCGTAGCTGATGTTTTAGATACGTTTGGTAGGAAAGGCATGGGACTCACCTTTACCCATGAAAAGCCAAGCAGTGATAACCAACTGCAGTTTTTAGATATCACCTTAACATTTAACCCTTCACATGTTTGCTGGCGATATTGTCCGCGTGCAAAGAAAGATTTGCTGCCATTTCATTCTAATCATTCTAAGACGATCAAAAGGGCTATCGCTTTACAATGTCTTTCATCGGCACTAACAAAGTCCTGTCACCACGCTGTGTACGCTGGCTTCTTGTCACAGGTCTCAAGGCTGGAAAAGGCAGGCTTCCCTGATTCCCTCATTCTTGCTGTGACGCAGTCCTTGGTCAAAAAATTGAAGGGCAGCAAGCAGAGCAACGCGAAAGACCCAACGAAGTGTTCAAGGCCGGAGGTGGTACCATACGTACACAGAACTTCCCACAACATCAAGAAGGTGGCCAAGAAGTACGGAGTAGAAGTTGTTTTTTCTGCTCCGCGAAAGTTGTCCGGTCTGTGCGCACGCATAAGAAGAAAAGAAAAACGGCAAGAGTGTGGCGTAAAACACCGTAAGCCCCACGTAACCTGCAAAAAAGGAGTTGTGTATGAGTTCCCGCTCACTTGCGGGAAGGTTTACGTTGGGCAAACTGGACGCTGCCTCAACCAGCGCCTTCTGGAGCACAAAAATTCTTTAAAGAAGACAGGCTCCCATCTCCCGGACCATTGCCAAGAATGCACTAAGAAGGCTAAGGTCGCCTGTTTTCCCCGATTATCGGACTGTAGAGTATTGTTGAGAAGCCGCGATCAGATTGAACGGGAACTGGTGGAAGCCTATTACATCAGAAAAAAAGGAGATAACTGCATCAGTGATTCGTCTGTAATGCTTCGCCGATCTGAAACGGTTTTCTTAGATAGATTTCTGTAATCGCCTCTTTTCGATTTCTTTTGGTGTTTTCTGTTACCCACGTGCTTGTGATTCGCACAGTGGCGCTTGGGTAGGCGAAAGTATATTAACGGTCTACGTCAAATAAAGCCTGTTGATAGTAAGCGCTCGTCCCTGTCTACTTCTATGTCCGTGTGTTTTTGTTGCGCCCCTGTGTCCACCTGAAAAGATATGAACCAACACGCCCAAATACAAGTACTTCATGGAATTTACGCACGAAGTTCTGACTAACATGAATGATAACCAACAGACTGATTGCATTTTCATCGACTTTTCTAAGGCTTTTGATCGGGTAGCACATTGTCGTTTAATTGCCAAATTCTCTGCTTTAAATATCGACTCATTAACGCTATCATGGATTAGAAATTTCCTCTCACTTCGCAAACAATTTACCAGTATAAATAATTGTTCATCCTCTCTCTCTGAAGTATCGTCCGGTGTTCCCCAGGGCAGCGTCCTGGGCCCGTTACTATTTTTAATATATATTAACGATCTGCCAACCGACATTACCTCTAACATCCGTTTGTTTGCTGACGACTGTATTATTTACCGCAGAATTTCTAATCAAACCGATCATATCGCTTTACAGAAAGATCTAGACCATATAACAAACTGGTGTTCCATGTGGCTAATGCCGGTCAACACTGATAAGTGTAAATTAATGACTTTCAGCCGTAAACTTTCAAACTCTCCTTTCACCTACTCGCTCAGCAATAATCATGTGACAACAGCGTCCTCATATAAATAACTCAGCATTCACCTAAATCGAAACCTTTCCTGGTCGACACACATTAATAAAATTACAGCTAAGGCTTCACGAACCCTTGGATACTTAAAGCGTAATCTTCATGGTGCACCATCTGACACTCGAAAACTAGCCTACCAGACGTTTGTCCGCCCACAACTAGAATTTGCATCACCCATCTGGTCACCTCACCAAGCGTATCTAACACGTAATCTCGAATCTATACAGAACCGTGCTGCACGCTTCATCGCTCGTGATTATAACCGGCATTCCAGCGTCACTAAGATCAAGTTATCGCTATCACTTGAGTCTTTAGAATCACGTCGTACCGTAGCCCTTCTTTGCTTATTTCATAAAATGATTTTCAGTCTTCACAGTCACACATTACCTTTGTCACGGCCATGTCGCACATCTCATCGCCTCCATAATCATAGCAGCTTTACGCGTATTTTTGGTCATACAAAAGCATTCAACATGTCTGCTCTCCCACGTGCCATAAACTATTGGAACAGCCTTCCTGACGATGCTACTAATACCAGAAATCCTGCTACATTTCGTGATAAAATAACCGCAATCTTCGCCTAGTTGTCTCAGTTCTGTGTATTCTTGCGAAAAATGTTTTATTGCTGCTTAGAGTGAACTAACTTGTGCACTTTTTAGCCTCTCTGTCAAATGTGTTCCATTTCCATGTTGCCACATTTTGAAACACGTAATTATTGTGTGTTGTATTACTTTATTTGTATTCTTCTGAGTCTCTTGCTAACTATTGTATAAAGTTTTTCTTCTGTCCTTATTTTGTGTTTTTTTTTGCGCTGTTCTCTAACTTCTATGTACTGCCCCACTCACACAATGCTCCAATGTAAAGGAGCCTGTGAGTAACTTGAATAAATAAATAAACCATCTTTCGACTCCTGAAACAGAAGCCAAAAGGGCAACAAATTTAATTTTAGATCACTTACCGCGCATAAGCAAATTGTACGAGGTGATCGTTGTTTACTGTCTCACACATCATACCAATGAAGAAAACGCGCCAAAATTTGGTGTCTCTACCCGTCTAACGAGCACCGAAGCCTCAATACATCGTCGTTTTCGTATTTAGCTTCCAGGGAGATGGTGCTGCCGAGGCCGGGATTGAACTTACGACCTTGAGTTCAGCTGCCAAATCCCATTACCAGTAGTAAGCAACACTCTAAATAGGAATACACCTGTGTGGGTGTAAAAAGGGAGTAACTTGTCTTCTAGCGTACTCCCTTACTCAACTTACTCCCTTTTTCTGTTTAAGCCTACTGCGGCGTTTATATAAAAAAAAAAACTCACAGGACGGTTTCGACTGTATGACGCGATGTTCAGCGATAGCTGTTTAGGCGTTTAGATTCGGGGATGTGTTCCTGGCGGACTGTTGCAGTGGTCAAGTGAATAACCCTGGACTGGCAGGGGGCTGTTCGAAACAGAGCCACCCGTAGGCTTAGGCAATTCAGGTTGACCGTGACATAAGGTCACGTGACATCGATGTCATTAAGGTCACGGTTGGTGCGTTAATGCCCACCGGTTACGCCGACGAGAAAGCCAGGGGCGGGCGCCTATGTAACAGCTATCGCTGTAAAATCAAGCACACGGGCTGACGCTCGTTCTAGAAACCACTGTAACAATTTATTTATACCTAGCGTATCTTACAGAGCTGCCACGGGCGCGAGCTCGACTAAGGCTGGCACCGGCCCCGAGTGTGCAGCGTGCGACTGTGGCTGGGCTGCTGCTGGGCAGCGAACACTCGTGGCTGGCCTGGGGCGTGCCCGTCATCTCCGAATGAAAGAAAAAAGAAATGAAGGGAGGTGGCGCGGGTAGCAGAGTGTAAAAGGTGGGATCAGGCCGACTGCACGATGCTCCAGTAGTGGTGTTCCGCCCAGACTCTCTCGAAGTTGCACGGCACGAAGTCTGCGCATCGAAAGACAAGTGGGGCACAAGAATATTCGGTCAGTCTACCGGCAAAGCCTCAGTCTTATGTTCTTTTAGGGCGAAAGCACTACTGGCCTCCCAACCTTGAAAATGCCGGTGTGTGTGGTGAAGTCTCTGAAGTTAGCCACGTGATACAAGGCAAATGGCAAGAAATAAACGAGACTTTGAATGTTTGGCGATGGCTACGATCGTTTGGGGTTGGGTCATTAATGACAATAGCAATGATAAAAACTTTAGGGTGAAGGCCTTCAAGGTAAACACTTCCAGAGTAAAGGTCTTTATGGCACATAGCAAGGAAGCTGTACCTGTGCTTGATACCGCCCTGTCGAAAAACACAAAAGAAAATTTTCTGTCATCACAACTGATTTTCTGTAATATTCTTGCCCATGAACTTGTAGTAACAATAGAACTTTGTGTAGTTACTACAGAAAAGTACTACAGAACTACAGGCTACAAAATAGAAGTACCGAAAAGTACTACGGACAAAAAAATCTGTCGTTACGACAAAACATTTTGTCGGTTTCTGGACACGATTCTGTCGTTTTTTTTTTCGACTGGGTGATATGGCTGAAAACCCGACATCCGCAATCTGACAGCTTTTAACAGACCCCTTGCGACCTTGCAGCACGCTCTCTCGTCACCCGTCCCTAGTGGCCGGGGCGCCAGCGTAATCCCGCTGCAACGCCATCGCCCCGTTCCCATGCGTCGGTGCCCGAGCGCCACTCGCCACAGCTTTCGCTTATTGTCACGTGACTCAGCTTCTCCGCAGTTCAGGCTAGCCACGGCAAAGTTTCGTTTTCCTCCATGTGCCGCAGCCGCCATTGCAGCGTCACTGGCTGAGTGGCGTCACTACGCAGCTGCGATTCGACCCGTCTCGTTGCATTAACACGATTTTGTCGTCGTCATGGATCGCGTGCTTCCCAAGTGGCAGCACTCCCCAGCACGTCTCGCGTCTGGGCGAGGCTCCGAGCGTCGACCACAAAGGCGTAAAACGACATTATACGAAATATAGAGAGTGGGAAAAATAAATATGTGGCGGCGCTTGAGAAGGACCTTTTAATAGCAACAGTGTGGAGAGTGTGGAACAAGGCTTGCGCCACACAATGTTTGTGTGCCCTGTTGCACACTGTTCAATAGAAGATTTTTTAGGTTTTTTTAGTCCAAGTTGAATGAAAGGCTTCCCAGCGTGCCTTCCTTTATGGAACATGTCAGGTGTCATCCTTTGTCAGGTAATTGGAAATATGTGAGCTATTTTCAGTTGGGGCATACTGCCGCCTTGCGCGCAGTTTTCTGTCGGCCCCGCGAGGTACGCTGTACTACCCTGCAAGATATTCCGATGATTCGGTTAAAAGAGTAAATAAGGAAAATTATTCCGGTCCATCAATACTGCAGTATAGTAAAACACTCACGACCTAATGTGCGCTGCTCAGGCAAGTTTCTTTTGTTTCCAATGTCGGCCACTTGGGAGCTTTTCGCAGCGGCTGTGCTTGAAAACATAAGTGGATCGTTGACAGGCAAAAAAGGGCAAAACGAACAAAAATATTAAAGAAATCCCACCGAACGGTTTTTTTTTTCAAACCAAAGTACACTGAAATGAAAAGCTCAGCATCGCAAATACCACTACGCATATCTTATGCAGCGAGGTCAGACTACATCTCAATATGCTGTTCAGAAGTTAGCGGACTCATTCATCAGAGAAACTGCACATAAATTCGAGGCTCACCAGGTGTTCGAGACGGCTGCACTTTCTTGTAGACAACTTGTGGGGCTGCAACAAAAGGGCACGGACTGTGAGAACCCCCTCAGCAATACATGCAGAGCGCGTTCGGCCTAGCAGCAGCTGTTCCATAACAAAAGGAAAGTGCAGTTCGCACTGTACGCACCAGAGTTATGCGCCTGTTGGCTGGCGTGCTCATATTCCCGCCGAACCATGTTCCAAGCTGAAATTAAAACAAAGGAGAGAGGAAATTATAGCTTTATCCTTTAATAGGCAACTCAATGGTCATGACTATGTGTGAGGTTTAAACAGTCCCCAAAGCTAGACCATCAAAAAGGAAATCCTCTCCTAAAACTTCGTTATTCTTGCGGAAATAGCAGACTGAATGGTTTTTGTTTTTTCGCCAGTGCGTTCAAGTTCAGCTTAGAGCAGCGAGTTACCTTTTGTGGGTATGTCGGTGCACGTCTTTCTTCCGTTCCAACTTAAAAATTTTGAACACGTGCTTTCATAAATGCATGCTTTACCCCCTTCTGCCCTGTACCCGAACTCGCAGCTCCACAAAGACTGTGCAGCAGGAACCATCAAATCATCACGAAATTTACTTAGGAAGTTTTCAAAGGAGAGGAAGATTTGAACTTTTTCTTTAAGCTCTGAAAAATGAAGAGCATCCTAAATAGCCATTTGGTCGTCTCCTATCAAACAAGTAATGATGTACAAGGCGTTATAAAAAAACCCTAGAATGACTCGCGTTGGTCACCCGTTACTTCTCTCTACCTATGTTTCTAGAATGTCTCTGCAAGGGCGAAATTGTTTTTGCCCCTATGTGTTCACTAAGTTGCAGCAGTGGCGGTGCAAAGAGGTGCTCACAGTCGCCGAGGTATTGGGCCAGCTCCTCGTGCTGTGGTGACACGGGCTCCTGCTGCCGGTGTGACGATGGCGAGTGAAGTCGCCGGCTGTTCACCTGGTAGAAAACTGGTCGTGGTCCCCTGCAGGCAAGGGATGGCAGTGACTCAATGATGCTGCCAAATACAGATATACATTTATTTTAAACTGCGAAAGATCATGAGCCCACAAAACGAGTGCCAATTGGGTGGTCTTGCTTGGTCTTCTGAGGAGCTGGTTCCATCACGGAGGGAGCTGGCAGTAAGGTTCGCGGGGGCGGGTTTCCCGCGCAACCCCAGAGGATACGCGCCTGGGTGGCGATTTCTCGATCCCCGGTTACAATTTTGGCAGGCGGGGTCGTATTCCCCGTCTGTGGAGAGAGATAGTCTAGAATGGCTAAGGATCGAGTGTGTCTGCAACCTGCGGAGCATGGTGGCTCGCGCTCGATTCAAGTCTGGGTGGAGAGGCGGGAATTGGCGTCTCGGCTCTCTGTGAAGGTTGGTGATCTCGGCAAAGTTCTGGGGAGCCTCGGCAAGAGCGTCTGGGTCCGTGGGGCCGGCCGCCCGGGTTGGTTAGGCCTCGGGCTAGTCGGTCGACCCCTTCGTTTCCAGAGTTTCCCGCGTGGGCGGCGGGTTGATCTTATGGTCGGGAGTGCAGCCGCGAAGGATGCGTGCAGCGGGGTGGCAGATAAAACCTGCCGAGTAATTTTGTACCGCTATTTTGGAGTCGCTTAGGACTGTGCGCGCACTTGAGTCAGCGAGGGCCAGCGCGATGGCGGTATCTTCTGCCGCGGTTGGGGGGCGGGCTCGTACTGTAGCGGTGGTGACGAGAGTGGATTGTTGCGTAGTTGCACAAACCACGTATGCGATTGTATTTTGCAGTGCCGCGTCCTTGCTGTACATTTCGTGCTCTTCGGCAAGGTATGTGACATCCACTGCTGGGGTTTGGAGCTGGCGGCGAGTATCATGGCGGCCAGACAGCATGCTTTTGGGGATTGGCTTGATCACAAGGCGGCTATGGACCCCTATCGGAAGGGGGGCCGTGGGGTGGACGTCGCCTTTGGGGTTGATGTTGAGACGGTCAAGTATGAGCCGGCCGTGTTTGGCGCGGGAGGGGCGGTGGATTTGGGCGGTCTTGTGTGCCTCTATGAGTTCTTTGAGCGTGTTGTATAGATGCTGAGCTGGAGGAGATGCTGTGTGCTGGCGTACTACAGCAGCCCCAGTGCCGCTGTGTACGCTGAACGTATAATGCCGTTCACAGCTTCCTCGTCCTTCCGGTGAAGGTGATAGTAGGGGTAGCGGTAGACTACCCTGCTAATGAGGAAAACTTGCGTGAGCCGACAGAGGTCGTCCTCCTTCATAAATCTTCAGCGGATGATGCAGTTGATCTGATGCCGTTCATCTGCTCTCAAGCTGTCTCTTAACGTTACACCTACCATTTTCCTTTCCATAGCTCGCTGCGTTTTTTAAACCCTCTTAGCTAGCCTCGACGTTTCTGCCCCGTAGGTGAGCACCGGTAAGGTGCAGCTGTTGTACACTTTTCTCTTGAGGGATATTGGTAAACTGTCATTCATTACCTGAGGGAACCTGCCTCCCGGCCCACCCTATTCTTATCCCTCTAGTTATTCCACTCTCGTGATCTGGATCTGCAGTCTAACATTGATGAGTGCAGAAAGTTGGGCGAGTTGGTATATATTCATGATTCACAACAGCGCAGAAAACACGGACAAATGGGAGACTTGACAAAACAAGTGCTGACAAACAATGCAGCGCTGGTTTTGTCTATATATTCCGTGTTTGCTGCGCTGTTGTGAATCATGAATATATACCAACTCGCCCAACTTTCTTCACTCATCAATGTCCTTTCTATTACAGTGGGCTTTTCCCTTTGCTTTAGCCTCAAGGATCCGGCTTATATCGCGGCTGTTCTAGCGCTGTGTGTGTGCAAAGCAAGGACACCCGCCTGGCATGCGCGGTATGGTCTGTGCCCTCTCGAACTTCAAGCTTTGCCTACAGCGCTTGCTTTGTCTAGTCTCCCTTTTGTCCGTGTTCGCTGCGCTGTTGTGAATCATGAGTGCAGCCTCTACCTGCCCTAAGTAGACTTTTTTCCTTACCACTTACAGCATGATTGCTACCTATTGTAAACTGCTATTCTTTTCCTAGACTGTTGAACATGACTTTGGTTTTCTGCACGTTAATTTTTAGACCCACCGTTCTGCTCTGCCTGTCTAAATCATTGATCATGCTTTGCAGTTCATCTCCTGAGTGACTTAGGAAGGCAATGTCATCCGCGAATCGCTAATTACTTAGGTATACTCTCCATTAACATTTATTCCCGACTGTTCCCAATCCAGGCCTCTGAATGCCTCCTGTAAAAAGGCGGTGAATAGCATTGGCAAGATCGTGTCTCCCTGCTTGACACCCTTCCTTATCAGAATTTTATTGCCGACTATGGAGGCTGTGCAGCCGTTATAGATTACTTCCAGTATTTTGACATACGGCTCATTGACACCCTGATTCCGTGCTGCCTGCATGACTGCTGAATGCTTTGTCGTAATCTACGAAGGTATATTCTGCGCGTTTCTTTATCACCCGACTGATCATGTGAATATGGTCTACTGTCGAGTAACCAATACGGAAACCCACCTGATCATTTGGTTGACTGAAGTCTAAGGTTGGCCTGATTCTATTAGCGATTATCTTAGTAAATACATTGTAGGCAACGGCTAATAAGCTGATCGGTCTGTATATTTTCAAGTCCTTGACGTTTTCTTTCTTGTTAAGATGATGCTAGCGTTCTTCCAAGATTCCGGAACGCTCGAGGTTGTAAGGCATTGTGCATACAGGGCCGCTAGTTCTACAACGCAAGGCCAAAGTAAGCTGCCAGAGAAGCAGAAGTCCCGTGAGAAGATAAATTCATGCAAAATCTAGCCCTAGCGTAAACCAGCCTAAATTTTATGAGCTCGTAATGCTGCATTCACCGATGATAGAGGAGTTTTGAATTTTGCGATTGAATGCCTGCATGCGCACGTGTGTTAGCACAAGATGTGCATTATAGGCACTCAGACATTATAAAAATGAGCTGAAATTAACTTTTTTTTTCTTAATGAATTACAAAGTTTTTACATTTTTGTGATCAAAAGCCATTAATGATGAAGTCCTGGAAATTGATAACTTTTATCTGACGTTTTCAGTGGGTGCGAATTAATGGCTTAAGGGGAAGTGAGGCAAAATTTTGGCTGCGTATTTTTTTCTATGCAATGGCGCATAATTAAGATGTGTGTATCATGGATCACTTCATGGAATTCTACGCCCGCCCCTCTCATGTTCCGATTTAAGCGGAGAAACTGCTTTGAAATCCCCAAAAGTTGTAAAAAAAGTTGAATTTTTGAAAATTGCTGAATTTACTTGTATGCCTCGTTTTTAATGCAGTCACGAAGTTTTATTGCCGAAATCGACCTGGAAGTACTCCATTCTGAATTTTAAATTTCTTGTATGAAATTTTCTTCTTACTGTAGATACGTCAACGGTCACTGCATCACAAAAATTCAAAACCTAAATTTATGCTTTGCGAAAAAAAAAAAGAATTCTAACAATGTCTTGACCTACAGCACGCCAGTAGTTTTCTTAACTCTGCAGCCTTTTCACACGTCAGAGAAAAAATATACATTTAAAAAATTTTCTGGAGATATAAGTGATATTTTGTGAGTAATCATAAAAGTATTGTCACTATGCTAAAAAAATCATGTAAATGCATCGAGAAATATAAAAAAATTGTGAGAGCTACGTCAATGTGACGTCACATACAAGTTCAGTCACGAGTTGAGACGACGTTGAGGTCACGTGATGCACACGAAACCTGCGATATATTCGTTGCTTGCTCGTTTTCATTCATACGAACTCTTACGCCGACCGGCCTGCAAATCGACAAGCAGCTCGATCGCTCCTTCTGTATGCCTCACGTGACCTCAGCGTGTTCTCATGTCGGCTGCTGACACTGGTTGAAACCAAACACCAAAGGAAAAGGTGAATTATGAAGCCTTCGCAGGTCTTATGCGAATTCCACGTGGGTATTCAAGTTTGTATAATGGCTTTCAAATCATTCGAAAGAAAACGTAAAGAACCGAAATTTAGTACCCCTATGTTGTAACGTGGTGCACATCACGACAACAACCAAACAAAAAGTTCGTCACTGATCAGACAGCTACTCTACAGTAAAACCCTCGATCAGATACGCGACGCTGGCTTCCAGGCCTTTCACCCGCGTTGCGCACAGCCGCTAGGTGCGCTAGGGCCGCTCAAAAGGGTAAAAACCATGCAGAGCAGGCAGAACTCTGGCTCCGTTCCAATTCTGCGGGGCATAGGCAAGCACAGACTTGCTTAGCCGCCTAAAAAAGGCGGCCGCGCCAGGACGTTCTGTTCTCCAATAGAAGACGCGACCAGCGTGGAATGTCGCGTTATGCACCCCCGTTCGCTTTTCCTGCCTCGTTCCGCCACGGCACCGAGTGACGTAACCGGTGCGCAAGCAATTGCCATTGCTGGTTGCCATTGCTGGTCGCCACAGCGCGACGCCAAAGCCTCCGATTTTAAAGATCGCTTATCTGAAAACGTTCGAGAAAGCCGAGAAGATAGACACGCTGGATCGCCTAATGCGAGAACTAATTCGTGCTCGTGATATAGCTTTTCGAGACGCGATCGTCCCAACAAGTACCATCTACATCGCAGTATTTTTCTGCGCTCACACGTAGATTGGAGCCCGACGCACACGGCGCCCGTCTTCTGCGTCGGAATCGCAAGAGTTCATCGACCAGTCGACTGCCCCCGCCAATCGAAACAGCGTGGGACAGTGGTCCCTCGTCGTCACAGCTGATAAACTACGCACGCGAAACCGCAGGAAATACGCTACAGGCCGCTTTCGACGTACCCGAAGACGTGTCGCACGGCGCTCTAGCCGTAATAATAAAAAAGAGTCGACCTCAGGAGAAGGACAGACCTGATTTCTTCGGCGTCGCCGTTGTGGTAGAATCCGTTCGTCGTGGTCGATTTCCTGTTGGCGGCCGTTTCGGAGTTGGCCAATTTCGGGGGAGCCCCTGCGAGAAGGTAAACGGAGCGGGGGGCTCAGCGGGAGAGAGTAGCAGACACGCATTTATAGTTAGCGCCAAGCGATTAACACGGATTAGCGGCGCATTGCGTAGTATGCGTGTGAATGACCCTCAATGTAGCTCGACGCGGGATCTCATCCACGTGGTGCGCGGAGCGGACACACGCTTTTTCTTCGTCCGTGCGTACCCGCACTCACGTGCGAAGTCTGGATTTTTCTACTGCGCCGCTCTGCTTCCGCGAAGGCACTTCGTTTAGGAAAAAAAACCGCATGCGGAGAGGCTCCAGCACTTACCCATGATTCGAGACTTGGAGAAAACGTGGTGAGGTGCTTTGGAGACAGTATACATTCCTCACGTAACAGAAGCCAATTGGTGATTTAGTAAAAAAAAAGTTCGCGGCAATCCGTCGCCACCACCTTTCCCCCGGCACGGCTCCCTGCTCCCAGCTGTTTACTGAACGACCCAATTGAAGAACGGCCAAACAACGCGCCGGTGGCGTCATCTTTCGAGAAGGAGCAAAATTAACAGCGCGTTTTGGTGACATTGTCGTGGATTTTCCGGCATTTCCTGGCCATATTACAAGTTCCTAAATTTTAAAAATTACGGCCATCTTAGAGTTTAGCTTGTCGAGTAAAGCATTGAGGAATATAACGCTTCTGTTTTTCAAATAAGGTCTAGCTTGCGTCATGGCAAAGGTTAAACGCTACGCACTACCATTGGGCGCGTCGCTTTGTCGTCATTTTGTCGTCAGCATGTGCGTCACGTTGGTGGTATTTTTCCAATCCGTTGTTTCATTATTTTGAGCGGCAACTTCGAATCTTAAAGCTTAATTAACGTCAACAGCTTGCCTTTTCTGTCGAAATGTTTTGCAATCCAAAGCTGCTAGCTTACAGCCATTGCATTGCAAAGGGTGCGGACTTCCTCGACTATTGCGCATAGTTTCGGTTTTCTTAATAATAATTGGATTTTGGGGAAGGGTAATGGCGCAGTATCTGTCTCATATATCGTTGGACACCCGAACCGCGCCGTAAGGGAAGGGATAAAGGAGGAAGTGAAAGAAGAAAGGAAGAAGAGGTGCCGTAGTGGAGGGCTCCGGAATAATTTCGACCACCTGGGGATCTTTAACGTGCACTGACATCGCACAGCACACGGCCGCCTTAGCGTTTTTCCTCCATAAAAACGCAGCCGCCGCGGTCGGGTTCGAAACCGGGATCGGTTTTCTTCGTATTGATTTCCGAGTTTATCATTGTATATTCCTATTTAGGTCCTCAATCGTGCGAAGAAATTCCACTCCAGTTATTGCTCAAACAATGTCATCAGTAAACAGCTCTCCATCAATTCTTACACTTATTTCTTTCCCTCTGAATACCTCTTGTCGTGAATAACTCTCTCTGCTCGGCACCTTTGGAGGATTGCCGTCATTGCATGTGCAGTCTGTGTAGATATTTTGTAGCATTTAGATGCCGAAGTTTCCCCAAAGACACCATTGTGAATGCCTGCACGACTGCAGACGTTTCAAACGAACCAAACACTTTTGTTGTACTGTATGAACACTACGTACAGGGGGAGCTTGTGTTCAGCTCATTTTTCTGCAACCATATGGATATATGAAGCTCGTTTGGTGTTGGGGAGAATTTGAAGTTTTACTCTGAATATGAGACGCCATAAAATGTGATATTCCACAAAACCAGCCATTAAATGGAAACTCTTTGTGGAATACAGGCACAAATGTGGCAATTATTTTTGCACAAGAAGTACTTTATGGTACCTCCTTCCATTCCATTTTTTCATTACTTCTCTGTTATGTCTATGTCAAGCTCAGTGTGTGGCACAAGGTTGTTTATGTTCAAGAAGGGTAACCATAGTAACCCTGTGCAATGAACATATGAACTTTAGGTTCTCAACTTTCAGCATTGTTTTTGTTAATGGCTCCTACGGTGTAGATATGCAAAGAATTACAATACTACATGGCTAAAATGAGCAAATTAGGCTAACTTCTGACAGTCTAAAATGATAAAGCTCTGCAATTCAAGCAGCACACCAAAAGCAATAGCGAAAATTATAGGTTGTTTTGGTAGGCATGCCAGCTTTTGCCATGGGTAATCTTACCATAGGCCTCCCCCTTCTCGGGCAGCTGAAACCTTAAGAAAAAGTTAGGAAATGTGGTTCGTGAGGTACTCGACAGACATGGTATTCTTTTGCGAGCACAAGCAATGACTGACTATTCACACTTATGCAATTTGTATAGTATGCGATTGTACACAGGACATTACAAGGCTGGGGTGAGTCCAACTCGTAGAATGGCAGATTTTATTTACACTAAATAATAATACTAGCTGTCATTTGGATGTTGTGCAGCTCGTAGCCTGGCCAGTCAGGCAAGCAGCGCGGGCAAGTTGAGTGTCACTGGGAGCTCTCCGCAGCTTGCAGATAAAGCGGCAATCTCCGGTGCACGTCAGTCACGTGAACTTGTTCCTGTGTAGAAGGAAACGTCAATGTATACGCAGCTTCAACTCTGTTGCGTACTAGGTAAAGGGAATGTTAATATACAATGACACATCAGACACCATAAGCACACTAAATAACCTTGAAAGGTTTCATTTTTTCCATTAATTTCAATTGTATCTACATTTTACTGGAAGGCATTATTGAAAGGGGGCATGAGAAAACTATTAAAATACAGAATACATACAAAAATACAAATAAAGTAAGCCACCAGAAAACAGCAGAATGGACACAACTATGCAACACTGACAGGAGAGACACCATGGCCATTGTAAAACTTTAATTAGCCTGTGTCTTGTATATATTTCTGCATGCATACCAGTTACATTTGCCACAGACATAATAAACTCCCTCTGGATTTTAAAATCGCACTGCTTAAAGGTTAAAAAGCATTATTTGAAAAAAAAAAAAAAAGCGATTTCAAGCGCATCACTTTCAACAAAAACATTAGGCTATGGTAGCACTAGACATTTTGCTGGTGTCATTTTGCACAAAAAACCTGAAGTTAGCGAGTAAACAACTGACAGTGTCTGCCAACACGGCTCTTACCTTGAGTCCTGTATCTCGGTGGCGAACATGGGCAACACCTGTTTTTAATGTCGTCTCATCCAAAATGACCACTGCCACCACACCCATCTCATCAAACCTGTATTGCAAGTTAAAAAAATAGCCAGGTGAATGTTATTGGATGCATAGCCTAATGAAGGCATGCACAAATGAATGATGAAATAATTAATACGATTTTTTCCTTGACACAAAAGCACCACCTCAGACTAAACTGCAAGAAAAAGTAATGTGGTTGTGTAATAAAGTTAGCTAAGGTAGGTAGTGTTGGAGACTTATCCACAGGATTTCATAGACACAAAAGCAAGCACAAGGTTTCAGAAAGTGCCCAGAGCTGTTGAAACATTGTGTATGAAAAATGGGTACCAAAGAGAAGGTGTGTTCCTTTCAAAGTTTCAATCGAAAGGAAAGGCTTGCTCTCTTGATGGTTGGAGTGCCAAAATGACTCGCAGTTAAGTGCTTTGCCTGCCACACTTTATGCACATCGTATTCTTGCACCCTCTATTTATAGCTAGAACCTGTGTATAGAACAAAACTAGCCCAAACCAAGGAGCCCAGATTTTACTTTATGTGTTTTATTTAGCAACATACTGTCAGCGGACAACAATAAACACGAAAACGGTGGAAGCACCCACATTAATACTACAGATACGTTGTTAAATGCAGGTACACAATATACGGGCACACCTCGTACAGTGATGCACTGCCAAAGCCAGTCACAGGAAAGAAAGGCATTGTAGTTTCTGCTGGTCGTGCCCACCTGGCCAGCTGTTCATCAAGTGGTGTCTGGGCGCCCAGGCCAGGGTTGGTGTACACGGCCAGTGCACCCCGCAGCTGCCTCTGCAGCAGCTGTGCTAGGGGCTTCAGCGAAGCCGCACCACCAGACGTGGCCACAGCTGCTTGAAATGGAGCAAGGCCTGGGTGCAGCGACAGTACCTGCATGATATTGTAGAGAAAGGCTGGTGTGGAAATAGTCATGCTTATGTTGTGTGTATTGATTAACTAACTAAGCCTGTTATGCACCAAACACATGGTCCAAAATGGGAGTAAAAAGGGATGTCTTGGGCAAAACAGCACCTGCCCATTATTATGGCTGACCTGTCCATGGGGACTTTCTTGGTGGGCATCCCTAAGAAATGCTTCGGCCGCCGTTTCCAGACTTCCGACGGATGCCACCAGGCGCCCTCGGCTCCAGAGCCGCTCCAGGGGACCTGCCTCCGCATGGACTATGTGCGACTCTTGGGACCCCGTCTGCTCCAGCTGGAACGCCCATGGGCGCCGTGAAAGCTGCAAGCATGTGCCAGTGGTTCATGCCGCAATCACGATTGACACATGAACCGATTTGATCGTCATTAGCAGCCTTCTCAAGTCTGCTGTGAAAAAGCAACCTTCTATAATTGTTCTCCCGGAATCATATCAATGGTGCCACAATAGCTTGGAGTGCTATGCTCTTTTACTCTCATGTTAAGCCAGATTTTTAATCTTATGCAGTTGCTCCTCAGGCAAGTTTTTAGTAAACTTGATGTTTCAGTCCTGTGCCAACTGCTTCTGTACACATGTAGATCAGCTCAGGTACACAATACTAATGGAATTCCCACCTGCCTCCACCATCGCAGCCGCTGACGCTGCCAATGGGTCAGCCAACGTGCTTCTTCCCCTGGGGCTGGGAAGAACAGCAGCTGCTCCAGTGTGCCAGCTCTGTGCACATCCAGAAAGGGGAAATAGACTGTATTACGCAGCTTAGTGGGCATGCAGAGCCTGGAAGTGTACCCAGCATTGATGACAATGTAAATGGTGGTATCCACTATCAAAGCATGGAGAACAAAACTGATGGGAAGAACACTCTTTTCCGTGTTTGAAATTGCATTGTCGATTGTATAGTCTGCGTAGCCTATGGGACTGATATCGGGCATACAGCAGCACAGCCTAAGGACAGCAAAGGGTTGTTGAAGCCCTCACCATGCAAGGGAAGCCTGGATGACTAGGGCTGGTAAAATCAACAAATGAAAAGAAAGAGGTGTGACATATTAACAATACTGAATGACGATGCTGATTGACATCAGTGTACAGTTCTTCCAGAAACTAGTTCAGGAAAACGCACTGAACAAGTAAGGACAGAGACGAATGGATAGAGGCACTGAACTTCATTTTCAATCGACAGTGAGCACATTTTATGTGGCTTCTCCATAAAGCATGCGACCAAGACCAAAGGCAAAAATATTCCATCACCTTTGCACTGCTGGCCAATCAAAGCCTGCCAAACCCATTGGCTGAGCCAATGTTGTGTCTGACAAGACTCAAGGAACTTTTCGTCAGTGTGTACACTGCTTTTAAAAAGACCTTTTTGTATTCAGAATGAAGTTTTAATTAAAATTTCTCTCTTTTCATTGTAAAGAAAGCTCCTATGATTGGTAACATTTACAACAGATGGCACCACATTCTTATAGTAAATATTCCATTACTCTCTTGTGCGTATACATGGACCTTAGTGCAGACGATCCACTCATAACAAGCTGGCTCATTCATTGCAATAGTATTTTTTTTTTTGAATTGAGTTCAAGAACCAAAAACAAGTTGAATGAGTGAGGGCCAACTCCAACCTATGAGCTCGCGGCTTCAGCATGCAAGAATTTCAGAATATGGACGCTTTCCAAAGCATGATTGTGGGCCTTTGTATGACCCTAGTTTCATAGCACTGATAATATACAGTAAGTGTAAGTGGCCTCCAAACCACCTGCAACAGTGCCATGCCATGCCAAAAAGCGCAGGTTTTCCTTCTGTATATTGTTCCTCTGCGGCTGTCACAAAGGCAGTTTTCTGATGCTTATGTCCCATGTACGTGCTCAGTGCTGACGTCGAATGGCTTACACATGATGTGCAGCCACTTTGCCTCTAACACAGTTAAGCATGAAGAATGATGGCTCACTGTTGGCTCTGCAATGGTCTGTCTGGAAACAAGGCCCTGCTACTTTTGCTGCTAAGTAGAAGCCCAAAGGAAGACTCTGGATCGACCAGCTCTTTTGCAGCGCCAAACAGCAACTGCAGATCTGCAAAGTCAGGAAGCAAGTTTCAAACAGGAGCTCGATTGCTACAAAGCACATATTTGTCGAAGGCATTGAATCAGGGAGACTGCAAAATGAAATAGACGGGCTGACAGTAACAGGCACAACCATTAAAGGAACGCGGATAGGTTTGCCCTTGCGGCCATTTCAACTTCCTGCATTGTGTGTGGTTTATGTTGTTCCTGGGAGTGAAAATAAAATGGCATTATTAGTTAACTGACTTTTGCAAATGGACAGAAGAGAAATGTTTGAAAGCACGCACCAGAGAAAGCGGATAAACAGATGCATAACGGTTACACATGAATGGCTGAAAAAAGTGCATTAGTTTTGGTGCCCATGTCTGTCCCTATACCTTCCAGCACATTTATGGCAAAAGCCACAATGACAGGAGTGGGTGCTAAACGCAAATAGGAGGCAGCATCAATAAAAGATGCTCCATAGCCCCGCAAGGCAGATGCTTACAGGTGCTCTGCTGAATCTAACAACTTTGGGTTTTCATATACTACAGTTCCAACACTTTGCTGCCCACCTTCAGGTGAGTCAACATTGAGCTGGTCTGGCCAGGCTTCTTCCACAGGCAGCACACTGGCTTCTGCCGATCGGAGAATATGCCGCCGCCTGCAAATCCAAAATCAATAAACAAGGACGCCCTATGCACCACTGTAGCTGGTAGCCTACATTCTCTGCGACTTTTCTCCTTTTCAGCATGTACCTCGTTCTTCTAAGTAAGTTTCGTAGATGATTTGCTTTTATATTCCGTGCAACATAGTTCGGCAGGTGGCAATGATAGAGTATAGGCTACACAGTAACAGTCTACAAGTGCAGTTTTTGCATTTGTCAGTGTTAAACTTAGCTACAAACTCAAAGGCAATGCAAGGTTGAAGTTTAGGAAGTTATCAGCAAAGCTCCAGAGAAGGCGCTGCTGATAAGGCGACTGGCTAAATTTAAACTGCTAAATCATGCTAAATGACGGCAACTGTCAAACAGCAGTCACACTGCAGCCTTTTGTGGAACAGTTTATAGAAGGAAACATGGCTTCACCATTCACGCCTCAGGTTGTCACGAAGCAGTGCACCACAGGGTCCGTACGTTGTCTTGCCCACAAATCCATACTTGTGCAGCAACTGCATGAATGCTGCCGACGCGCCCATGAGTCTCTGCACATACTGACCTCAGTGGCCACACAGTGGAAATATTTCTGTAAAGTGTTATGGAACACAAGAAAGACCAATGTTTTGTGCAAGGCCAGTAAAGAAGCAAAAAATTCACGTTTGCCACTGCTGGATTGAGCTCACAGTGCAACAAGAACGAAATTTCTATACGGTTGAAGAAGGATCATAAATTTGAAACTGTTGAAAAGTATTAGATTTGGCTGGATATATTCAGGCTACCTAAAGTAGTCCTTCTCACTTAACAGAATGGAAAGTTGGGCTAGTTGGATACTGTTCATGATGATGAAGTGGGCAAAAACGTTACGAAGACACAGAAAGAGGACCACAGGAGGACAGGCGCCGTTTTCACAACTGATTTATTGGGAAGGAAACAAACTTTTACATACGAAATGATACCAAAGGCAGCAATAAAAACAATCAGTAAGTGTCTTTGTAACATTTGCTCCCACTTTTCATCTTTTTGCTTAACTTCAATTCTGCATGCTTTTCAGCAGTTGCATTTGCCTGATGTGCGACTGCTGAAATGTATACTGATGGAACACAAATGCGTGTTTTGTGGAATGATGTGTGTGAAATGTGCGTGAACACAAATGTGTAATGAACGCCTATTGAAACTTGCTGACTGAACACAAATATCTGCTCCTGTGATAGCGGTGGCAAGCAAAATCAAAGTTCTTGCAATGAAGAACGTGTTACATTTGCTTTGCTGAAATCGCTGTAACCAGAATATAGTAACCTCGCGTGTTCTTGTGATAATCGAGCGTACATTCTATGATTCGATAGCCCCATCAACGGTGCACTTGCCTGTGCACTTTACAACTCTGGCTTGTTCTCGAAAGCGATAGTGTTCGCCTGACAGATATCAGTATTTGTATAACAAATCCAAACGGCATCAACAACAACAGTTCGTATTCTGCTGGAAGTTAAACTGACTATACAAACATCGAACACGCCTTTCCCGAAACGAAGGCGCAGAAACCAGCCGCGGATTATTTTGCCCGAAGCTTTAAAATGCGCACAGAAACCATGACAACATGAAAGCTCAGCTTTCTAAACAGTAAATATAGCGGTGAAAGACACTGCCTAATTCAAAAAACGCCGTCCTCCAAAACCCCAACTTAACTACGATCGGCACGGTGTCCGCTTCCCGCGAAGTGTGAACAGTGCAGCTGCCAGCTGTAGGTAGCACGTACGCTGCTTTCCTGCTAATACAAACTTTTGGCTAGGCTATAATTAGCGCGCCCGAGTGCCGAGTACAGCCTGTGAAACGCACCACACCATTTGTAGACGGACCCACACAGTACTTGCTCTTCCCGAGATCACGCGAGCTGCTCGGAAAGCTCGGCAAGGTGAGACAAATAAGAACAATAGCGACAACCCATCACCTGCGCTCTGACAGCGAGCTCAAAGCAGCTGTTGTGTGAAGTCGTGCGCTACTTCCGATCAGCTGAAAAGTGGGCGCCAGTTCAAAAAGACCTCCCGGTTCGATCGTACCGATCGCCGATAGCGCCTTCGATGGCGTGTTCACCGGCTCCAGTCTTGGCTTGACTGGCTTGACCGCCGCTCCCAAGCCCCATTACGTTGACGCACCGGTAGCTGCCGGTAGCAGCACCGGCGCCCTGCGGAAGGTTGCCAAGGCGTTCACGCGGGACGCGCAGCATGAAGCGGCGACGGACTAGGTGTGCGGTTTAGCTTTCGCCCAAAGGAAGAAGAAATGATCTACTTCGGTGCGAAAGCGTGTGTGGGAGTGTGCGCGCTCGTTCTGGTTCTCATTGGATTTATCGATGTGCTTACTATCAACTGGGAGAAGAATGCGTGCGATATGACATACATGTTTGAACTTCCTGAGTTCATTGTAAGTTCATTCTTTTCATCCCATATTGCTGAATTCTACACCGAACGGCAAACTGAGAAGTTTGATATGGAGCAGCCGTATGCTGTGACTGACCAGCAATATGCGGGTTGCATTTGTAGAGCAGCACCCAGAGCGCTAGCTGGCTTTGCCTGCTGAATGTCTCAAAAGTGCACCATTGGATAATAGCAGATTTTTAATTCGAGAATGACGGCGGGATGGTAGGTGAAAAGGTTTAGAACGTGGTTCGCAGCTCTCGCTGGTTTGTTAGCTTGGGCGACGAGACGGCATAATTTCGCTCAGCTCGGCTCACAGCTTCACAGTTATTTTTCTTGGACCACAAAACACTGTGGAGCCCGACATCTGAGTGTCAATTCTCTCAATTCTAAATGTACGTTGCGCGAAGTGTTCTTTTTCACCGCAATTAAAAATGAGGGGTGGCTGTCATTAGCTCAGGTGCTTGATGAGCATATTGCGCTAATCAGCACATTTTGATGCTATCTCGCTGCCGAACAGTCTTTTTCGTCTTCAGGCGTCTGGTGGAAAAATAATGCGCTTATTATTCGATATTTGCTGTGCCGTCAGTTACCTTTAATTTCTTGATATTGTGTGGGGTGGCCTGATGCGTACCGTATAGTGATAAAAATCAATTTCTTTGCTCCCCGTGGTAGCTCCACCGTAACACGTCTGCCTCGCCCAAGGCTGCGTGGAACAGCTCTAACTTACTGCCATATACTTAATTTGCCTTTGGACTTGCGTGCTGTAACTTGCAGATAAGCCGCAGAACGTATACCCACAGATGCACACTCTTAATCAGCAAGCCATATGCTAGATATGAATTGAGTCACGCTAGTTATGCTTAGCTATGTATATCTTCGCACACTGAATGCCTCAGAAATGTGAGCTTAATTAAAGAGCTGTAGTATCAGACTGCACATACCTCTCATGCGAATTAAACCAGAGATTTCACTTTCCAGTGGTAGACAAAAACTTAATTTTTTTTTTCATGAATGACAGCTTGAATGGTAGCTTGTAGTCACTAATAAATAGTATTGTATACCGTGGGTTTGTTGTGCAGCATAGTTAGCCATTTGCCTCTCTTTCCAGCCCATAAAACTAAGTAAAGATGTTCAGCAGAAATATCCAAGGTACCGTCTCATCGTGTATGGAGAAGGGTGAGCAAATTTTTTTGTATCTCGCATTTATTGCTTCTGACCATAACTAATCTCTTTAATTGATGGTTGACTATTTTAACATGGCATTTTGCTAGTTGTTTTGCTTCCATATGCAAAATTCAAGACATACTTTCAGGTTTGAAGTGAACTTTCACCCAGTTCATCTCCTGGAAAAGGAATACATTTAGCGCGAAACAACTAAGAAAAGACGAGGACAGAACACAAGACACGAAAGAGCGCTTAATGTATTCCTTTTCCACGATGAACCAACTCACCAAACGGAACATATTATTGTTCATCTCCCGACCTAATTCAGCCCTAACATCCTGCTTCAAGATTTATATAGAATGAATAAATTCAAAAGTGGTATGCTGTCATTGTTTGCCTGTCAGTCAGATGTGACCTCCGTGACCCTGTCATCGTCATGAATGGAGGTGGCTGGTCTTGTCAGTGATGAGGCATCACAAAAAGATATAGCTTGGCAGGCTGGATAATACATCATATTGTGCATGTAAAACTGTGGAGTTTCATGCTGAAGAAGGCTTCTGTACTTTGCAACAGATCACGCAATATATCCGACATTTAGTTGCTGTTGGTTTATGCATAATTTCGAGTTTTATAAGCATTTATAAGAACGAACAATTCACAAGCGTTCTGCGTGGGAAATTGGGAATCTTCATGTTGAAAAGGTTTTCGACTACATCAAACAGTACAGCATACATTTTGTTTTTGTTGGATGATTTAGTTAGATTTTTGTAGTAAAACAAATTGCAAAGAAATTATAAATAACGCAATGAGGCAATCAAAACAAGGGCAAATGACTGAGGATCGATCTGTTTGGGGACAATTCGGAAGGTGCAGTGTTTGGTTGGATCAGAAATGCTGCATAGGAAGACAATGATGCTGATGTTTAGACATGAAAAATAGACATGCCGTATATAATGAAATAACAGAGTAAATACATATGCATGTCATGCAGGGGGCCCTAGGTTGTGCATATATTGGTGAAATATGGCTACAAGTTAGCATATTTCACAAACAGAAATCCTATAGTTATTTGTGTAATTGAGCTTAGCCATTACTTTGTACATGCACTTATTCCCATGACACTTCTGGGTGTATTTACATTTGTTACTGTAGCATCTTGCTGATTTCTGCTTTCTGTCTTTTCAGTCATTTTTTGTTTTAATTTCTTTATTTTTTTTAAGCTTTGTTTTCTTTAACCTGCATGCAGACCCGGTCATGGCCAAGTTTATTTATGGCCATGCTGTTCTTTTTACAGCTTCTTCAGCTGATAATGCTATGACCTTGCACAGATATGATGAGGATAGTGCCAGGCTGTCTTGCAGGCACTCTCTTACTTATCTTTGTTATCTCTGCTTGTTTCTCTTAGCTTATCTTTGTTGTACAATGCTTCCTTTCATGGCATCTCAGTTGTCTATCGGGGCTCTAATTCAAGAGCTCATTTGGCAGCAAAGATTGTAATTTTCTTTTTTTGTTGGCTACTTTAAATCTGTGTTTCCACTTCATCATGGCACTAACACCATGCTAGAATCTAAGATTAGCCACAGTGGCGATGCACTCGGCAGAATAACATTAACTGAAGCAGGAATACTTGCCTTATTACTCAATATTGACACAAAGGAATCGATAAGACCAGACAGTTTACCAGATGCTAGTTTGGTTTGGTTTAGCGCGGTTCAACATCCCAAAGCGACTAAGGCTATGAGGGATGCCGTAGTGAAGGGCTCCGAAAATTTTGATCTCCTGCATTTTTGAAATGATAAAATGAATGGATGTCTGAATACTTGCTAGTTATTTACGAAATTTCACAGGAAACTGCTGAACTACTGGAAAGACGGAAAATTGCTAAGGTAATTTCGATGCATAAATGAGGAGGTCCTGCCAATGTTACCAACATTTACCGAATCGCACTTCCTTGCATGACTTGTAAAATCCTAGAACTTTTAATTTTGAAGCATATTGTAACGCTTCTTGAAGACCGTAAATTAATTATTCATAATCAATGTGACTGTAGAAAACGCTTGTCTACAACCCAATTACTAGAAATCATTCATGGCCTAGCTATAACAATTGATAAAGAGGGAAACCAATATGATGTTCCTTGAAGACTTCGACAGGGGGTCTCATGCTATAAATTAGTTTACATGCTTGGTAATGGGACAACAACCAGTTTGTTGAAAGCTTAACAGGTTAGCTTTGGTATGTCAATTTTACAAGCAGCCAGTCAGATTTGACTGAAGTGTGATCTGAGGTGCTTCCTTTTATTAGAGACGTTAACGAGAATAGTGGCGCAACAGTACTAATTTTTGTGAACTTTGTTGTCTACCAAAAAAGTTAATAGCCCTTCTGACAAAGTAGCATTAAACAAATCCCTGCCGTGTGTAGCAGAATGGTGCGACACAGGCATGTAGCCAGAAATTTTTTTAGGGAGGGGCCCAAGGCAGTTGTATAGGGCAAAGCCCGGGACAGGCAAGAACCGTGCCTAACAATTAAGAACACTGCTGAGGGTGGAAGGGGGGTTTGAGCGCTATTTTAGAGGGGGGGGAGCCTCGGGGGGGCGGGCCCCCTCGGGGGCCCCCCCTTAAATATGTGCCTGGTGTGACATTGGGCAGATGGCCCTGAACGTAGAAAAAACTGTCGGAATGTCGCTTCTGGAAAGAAACTTCGTGTAAATTGCACTTACCAAATCAAGCTCCAGGCATGAACTAAGGTAGTGCATCAAATACCTTGGTGTGACCATTACAACTCGTAGTACTAGATCTTTTTTTTTGCTGTGTCATTTTGCTCTGTCATTTTGCATGAATAGTCCAAAAAAATGTCGCATTGTTAATGACCAGATGTGCATTCCTGTGTCACTGAAAAGTTTTTTGAAGTCACTGGGAAAGAAGTGCACTAAAGATTGTGGCAAAATTTTTGCATAGTGAGTCTCTAGGAGCCCCTAAGTTGTTTTTTGATATGTTATTGCATTGCCATTACGCTGGACACTCTGTAATGTTAGCAGCTTTGAAATAAAAACTCAAAACTTTTGCAGTATTCTCCACTTTGGTGAGCACCTTTTTTTTGACGAGCTGTTTTAATTGCTGTTCTTCTGCATCAGTAATGACTGTGTAAGACAAGTATTTCTGTCCTACGTTGGTGGCCAATAAAGCGTGCAAATTTCCCAAGATTAAGAGAAAATATTCTTTAAAGCCAGAAGTTTGTTGAAACTCTTGCCATTGACCTGATGCTTTCAACCTGGTACTGCAGTTTGTATAGCTTTCTTCTCACATACTCTCCGTAATTTCCTCTCACATCCATCGTCACTTCTAACCTTGTTAGCCTTTAATATTATGACGCTGGTTTTTATTTACTTTTCAAAAGGGGAGCTGTTCACTAAGAAACAGCACTTGAGGTTCGAATGCAAATTTAAGAGTTAACAGTTGTTGCCTGGGTGGTGTTGTGTTTCGTGCCATGAAAGATTGGGGTGCATGCGTTCTTGCTTGGCACTCTCTGCGTCTCCTG
Source organism: Amblyomma americanum (assembly GCF_052857255.1). Taxonomy (NCBI): domain Eukaryota; kingdom Metazoa; phylum Arthropoda; class Arachnida; order Ixodida; family Ixodidae; genus Amblyomma; species Amblyomma americanum. The sequence goes on from NC_135504.1 coordinate 7,993,234, forward strand.
TACATGTCCTTGCCTGTTTGGGGCGTGTCGCAGGGTCTACGCCCGTCAGCTGCGCAGGGGTCAGCTGCGCGGCGTGCCTGTGCTGTTTGTGCCGGGTAATGCTGGCAGCTACCAGCAGGTTCGCTCCATCGGCACGGTGCTACTGCGCAAGGCCGAGTTTGAAGGCCTGCCGTACCACTTCGACGTGTTTGCCACCGACTTCAAGGGCGAGCTGTCGGGTCTCTACGGGCCTCTGCTACGGGACCAGATTGGTACGCGCTCTTATTTTGACTGCTTTCGAAGGTGGTGGTGTTTGTACAAAGGTAGTGATCGGCACATTTATACAAGAATGGGGTAGAATGCATTTGGCAGGTGCTCTCACGTCGGGAATAGCAGCCTACTGGTATCCCTAGAGAGGGAAGTATACAAGAGCTCTGTCTTGGCAGTGCTGACCTACGGGGCCCAAACATTTAGGCTTGAAATGGCTTTGAATTAAAACAAGGGGAGCACAGTGAGGTGTGGAAAAAAACAACAAAAACTGATAGGTGCAAGAGACAGGAAAAGAGCAGAGTGGGTCATGGAGCTAATGTCAGTTAATCATGTCCTTACTGACATTGGGATGAAACAATGGGCATGGGCAGAAATGTGGAGAACAGATAACCAATGGTCACTCAGGGTAATTCCATTACCTATTTACTATCAGCTACTGCAACTTACATGAGACCGCCTGAATGACCAGGTTGAGAGCATGTGTCAAGTTAGGAACTTCTAAGATGTTTTAAGAATGGGGCCCAAGCGCCAGTGCTGCCATGAACCCACTGTGCATACAGTGTGTACAAACTTTCCCCTGTCCTGGTGCTTAGCTTCTCAGGTGGAAATGTAAGGAAAATGAGTTTTCGACCTCACCTTATGCACGTTATGTCACGGCGCTCTTTGTCCTGTGCTGCTCTTGTGCCATAAAAAACCATCATAATTTCAAGAAGTTGTGAGAGTGTTTTGAAATTATAACTATGCAGTCAAGCAAGAACTGCTTCATAAATAACATATATATTCGCCAACGTGATATATCATAATAGTGACTACAGTGAGGTGTCTAATGAATGAGGAAAGGATTTAGTTAGTTTGAAAACTCTTAAAAGAAATAAGTGTTTGTGCACTCGGAACTGAATTACTCCTCTCAAAAGTGGGAGAAGAAACGAGTTATAGGTCAAGGGCTAGGGTTCTATTTCTGAATTTGTCTAGATGCGGTAGAAACATTATGGACGGGGTTATGATACTGTGGGCATTGCTTCTTCAGGAACAATAGTTTGCGTCGGCACTGTTTCAAAAGTTCAAGCTGTCTTGTATTTTACAGTAACGGTCACGAATTATGGGGCTTGCATTTATTACAGTGGGTATCTTTAAATTCACAACAGCATCAAAGGCTTCCGGCGAAATGCCATGACCTCAGCATTTCTTGTTAATTGCTCTCGTCTGGTGAAGTAGGTGCACATTGATGCAAAAGTGTTGAAGTAGAATAGATGCAAATTCAGTCAGTATAGTCAGGAGTGATCAAGCTGTACCATGAAGGCTTTCAAGTGATTCCAACATGTGCCCAACCTTCTTGTAGCAACATTAGTTTCATCTGGTTAATTCTCATGTTGTGCAGTATTAATCTGTGTCCTGGGTTGTTCTGCAGGATTTCTGCATGAGAGTGTGCGTACCATCCGCAGCCTATACAAGGCCACGCCAAACGCCAGCCTGGTCATCGTGGCACACTCCATGGTGAGCGTTTCTCTTAACTGTGTAATTGCATTAAAAAAAGAAGGAAAAAAAATTCCACTCTGGTCATCACTATGTGATGTGAATTTCACTGACTGATTAGTTAAAGTTAATCAAGTACAAATTTTTTAAAATTTCATCAGCCACCTGTCTTATGTCTGTTATTTAACAGTTCAAATGATTTTTTAATCATAGAATTTAATTGAATACATACATGTTTTAAATCAAGTAACAAATAGTTACTAAGATAAATATTAAGCTGTTACCTATTTGATAACTGAATTTATTTAATCTGTCCATATATTCATTAGTCTAAATATATTAATTAAATCAAGCACCGTCAAAGTTTTCTTTCGTTTCATCACCTTCAGTAGCCAATGTGACAGTGAGTGGCACACTAGTGTTGTGCTGCTGTAGCGACTTCACCTCGGTGCGTGTGCCTTCCACCTCTCACTTATTCTGTCTGCAGACAGTGTTGACCATGTTATCTTGGAGAATGAGTCACTCATAAAAGTAAAAGATGCTTGGTTTGAGAGGACCAGATGGGGGTACCAAATTGTTTCTTATTCTTGTGATATGTGGAATTTAAGGCATGCTTTTGGCCTAGTTGGTGCTTGGAGGCATGCTAGGTTCCTTTCATTCATTCATACATTTGTTAATTCATTTCTTCACTCAATTCATTCGCCCACTCGCATATTCATGCGTACACCTGTGCACTCCCACCTGCCGACTTGCTCGCTCATCATTTGGCTTGAAGATGCTAGGACAGCGAGAGAAGAATAAGAGAAGCTAGAAACAGCCAGCAGATAGGCAGATACCTAGGGAACAGAACACAGGAGTTTCTATATTCTTTTTTAATAGATGCGGTAGTGTCGTATGAAATACGATTTGAACAGTTATTTGAGAGTACAAAGGTATAACATTTAAAAGTGGCAGTGTGCTAGTGGCAACTGCGATATATTTGTTAGAGTAACTTGCGAGTAGACACGGAAAGTGTATCTTTGTATTTTTAGTTCAGGAACTAAAAATTCAGTCAGCATTTCGGCTTACATTTGCTGAAGCAGAATGTCTGAAGAATTGTAATGGTGGTTATTTGGTTAACATTGACCTTGAATGAAAGAAGGAATCAGGCTCATTTATTGCAATGAAATGATCACGGAAAACAAAATACTTCATTGGGGTGAAAATTTTGTAGATAGTGCATTTGATACATGCCGGCACTTAACTTCAGTTTATATTTAAGCTGCTATCTGCCTGGAAGGCAACTTTCTTTTTCAGTGAAAAAAAATGTGGATCCATTATAGTCTGTTATGGTGCACAGTCATGAGCAATATGAGAAGGAACAAACTTTGAACATTCATTTACAGATAACTACGCAGTTATCTGTGAAAAACCAGTTTTTTTCTGTTTTCTACTAGTTTTCTTCTTGGCATATAATATCTAAAAGCAATTTGCAACTTTAGTGGAGAAATGGCCATAAAATTCGCAAATTTGTGTGAAAAGTTGGTTTCCACTCGTATTGCTCACTACTGTACACTTGCTAGCTATCACTTAGTGTATGTTATTTTCATTATTGAAGAAACTAAAGCACTCAAGACAGAATGAAGTGTCGTTACAGGATGAAAGGTGTGCAATATGGAACATGCCTAATTGTGACTTCATTGTGCTGTGACTTCGGTGGAGAGCCTACTGATACGAGAGGCACATTGCATGATCATTGCAGGGGGGTGTTGTGGCACGTGCTCTATTCACCCTGGAGGACTTTGAGCCAGATAGTGTGTCCCTGATCATGAGCTATGCCACGCCGCACCACAGCGCTGGTGAGTCACCGAGACCCATGGAGCGCGTGTTTCTTGTAAAGCCAAGATTACATGAAGGATCTCGCTTGTCCACAGACTAGAGTACATCATATTGTCTACCCTCAATGCTCCATGGCATCCATGTGTGGTGACAGGAGGAGCCAGATGGCTGTTGTCATTGCTTCATTTTGTTCAGAGCTGAGCTGACCTGATCTGACGGGGCCTGACCTAGCCTAACCTAACCAAACCTAACCTAACCTAACCTAACCTAACCTAACCCAGCCTATAGCCTAGTCTAACCTAATCTAACTTGACCCAGCCTGGCCTGGGCTGGCTTGGCCTAACCTAACCTAACCTAACCTAACCTAACCTAACCTAGCCTAGCCTAGCCTAGCCTAGCCTAGCCTAGCCTAGCCTAGCCTAGCTTATAGCCTATAGCCTATCCTAGCCTAGCCTAGCCTAGCCTACAGGGAAGTCAACCCAGGGCAGTCAGCACTGTCTTGCTGCCTGGAATTTGAGGTTTTGTATTGTGTTCTGGTATGTAATCTGTATGCCTGCCCTTGTGTGTCGGCACATGTGTTTGTTTTAGTCACTTCCAAATAAACTGTCCCTGTATATGCTTAGGTGAACTGCACTTGTTCCTGTAAGGAAGAAACCTTGATGACTATGTTTTGCTTGGTTTACTTGGAATCTTATGATACGCCAAGTAATGCACCTGTGCTTATGTAAATATACTATCAGTGTCAAATGAAATGCTGACGAGATAGCTGAAGCGCAAAAATCACAGCAGGGAGATCTTTTTGAGCAAGACGAAATATTTGCACAATTTAATGACACTTCCAAGGTGTGAAGACTGCATATCGAAGCCGTTTGTGAACTATGCTCATGTTTCCTTTCCAGCAGCCAATATTTTTGTTCTCGCATTTCATTTGACTGCTCGTGGTTCATTTGACATTTACGTTATATTTCCTTATTTATTTTTTCTGCCCACAGTGAGGTTTCCTGCAGTTTATTGACATGGTGCACTGATACATAGGACCAAGATTTTCATTTTGGTCGCAAGAAGGTTGTAGGCCACTCCCCACATAATTACCATCCGTGCTTTCCAAGAGCTGTTTCAGCAGGATGAACTTGTTTTCAAACTGACATCTTTCTTGCGCATTTTTTAAAACCACAAGATTTTTCATTGGTACCCCACTCAGTTAAGGTGGAACTTATTTTAGAAGAAGAAAGGTCATGCCGTGACACAAAGTGCAATCAAAGGCACTTTTTCTGAAACTCTGATTTCACTCTAAAATGATCTGTCACACTCTTGCTGCTCTTAACTATTAACAGCTTACCTTGCTAGCTGCATGGTAAGCTGTCAGGCATTTTGAAGTTAATGCTGGAAGACACTGGGTGCCACCCAGTGTTGTCTGACTTGCACACTTCGCACAGGCTGACTTCATTTTGTGTACTCTCGTGGTAGCTGAGTGATGATGAGCGCAGTTCACAAGAAAGCTTGTAGGGCTGTGTGCAATGTTCTTGCTTTTGTGCATTGTGCAGCCATCTTGGACTCGCACCTGGACGCAGTGTACGAGCGGATAAGAGCGGCGTGGTCCCCACCACGGCTGCCTGTGATAATGCTGTCGATTGCCGGTGGGCAGAGGGACACCCTTGTCCGCACCGAGCTTACTCGCTTAGAGCCACACCCGCACCACATCAGCACTATGGTATGTTGTCGCGACAGCGGTTGCATTTTTTCAGCAGGAAAGGTCATTTCAAGATGCTTGACACAGAGGCCTATCCTCAAAAAGCACTGCAGGACATTTCACGTGACCAGAATTTTAATGTAAAATATCATTCAATCGTTGGAAAGGGAGTTCCTGAACAGCAGTTCATCGGAACTAGTAAGGCTGAAGACAGAAAAGGGTTATAGAGCATGGCAAAATATGAGAAACCATGCTAAAGTATTATTTGGAGCAAACATACATTATGGAAATGTGGGGGGGGGTCTCTTACTTTTGCCCTCAGTGGTACTAGTCAGGATTGCAAAGGAAAAGGTATAAATTTAATTAGTCTTGTGCGAAAATTATATTTTTGACACGTTTCTTACGCATATTTCAGATTGGATTCATGTATTTTGAAATGCTACGGAATGAAATGGTGGGCAGCAGTTCAAAAGAAGTGGTGCTAAACTTGTTAGGTTTTGAAAATTCTATATAGTCAGTGCAAGATTTTTCATGTATGGCAGCATTTTGCATTTTTTTTTGTGTGTGGTTTTTAAGTTTTTTCTTTTTTTTTTTTACAGGGAAGGAAACCAGAGTTATGTAGTGTGTAGACAAGAAGTGTTCCATTCTAACTGCAGTTGTGCTTATAGTTAATGTTTATTTGGCTCATAGATTGCATGCAGTTAATGAAATAGTTTGTTTGCTGGTGAGCTTGGGTGGCAACTGAGTGTTTCTGAGCCTCTGGGATTTTAAACCCAAGCCTTTTACAAATACCTTAGGTGGTAAAGAGAAAAAATGGAAATGGTTATTTCTCTTGACATTTCTTTAGGCTCACTGGCAGTTCTTCTAAACTGCTCTTTTGTTTCTGTGTTGTGCAACTTTTGTGCAAAAAGACCTTATAGACATTTTTTTATAACCTACATTTTTTCAGAGTACGGCTGTGCCAGGTGTTTGGGGCTCTACAGATCACTTGACGATCGTTTGGTAAGGGACGCATTCTTTGTCATTTAACACGTGCTCATATAAGCTGCTGCTGTGTGCATTTCTAACGTGCTCAAAACCATACTGGCATCTTTGCTGCCATGGTGGCTCAGTGGTTATGGCGCTCGGCTGCTGACCCAAAAGACACGAGTTCGATCTCTGCCACGGCAGTTGCATTTTGATGGAGGCGAAATGCTAGAGGCTCGCGTGCTGTGCGATGTCAGTGCACTTTGAAGAACCCCAGGTGATAGAAATTTCCGAAGCCCTTCACTATGGCGTCCCTCGTAGCCTGAGTTAAACCCTCATAAACCATAAACCATACTGGCATCTGCTGCTAATTTTGGGTCCATAGCAGCTGACCTCAATTATAGTTGGATGCCATCACACGCCACTGTTGTTGCTTGTAATGGTTATTATAAAAAAAATTTGCCTTACACAGATTTCAGTTTTAAATTGTTGGGCAGGTTTTTTTCTTTACAACTGTTACCTGGCTGAAGATAGACTTTATTGCTGTTCTCTTGTGAGTACTTTCCAAAATTGTGGCACAAAGAGTCTCCAAACAGTTCTCTCGCTTGGCGAGGAAGTCACAACATCATCTGCACACTGCCGTGTCTCTTACCTGATTGCGTTGGTGAAAAGTATTTTCAGCTTTGCTGCTCTTCAGGCTTAATCGGTCGGAACAACCACAAGTATAGAAAGTGTGCTGTTTTTCAGTCTTTAATCTTCATTTTCCTTCGATTGTTGGCCTTGAGGTTATGTCCTTGCATCTCTCACACTTTGACATGTCCTAACCTTTGCATGGGTCAGGACGTCGACTTCCTGGGCGAAGTAAGTTGCCAAGAAAAAGTTTGCATAATAAAGAGCATGCCATTGACATGCGCCCTTCTGCTTTGGCTAGCCAGGGCTGCAGAGGCATCTGCTTGTATGTTTGGTGTCTACTTTTGAGTGGTAGAGCCATACTGGTTTGGGGTGGAGTTGCTTGGATGATGTTCGGGGGCAACATATGTGCTGTACTTGTAATTTGGCAAACGGATCAACAATCGTTCCATAGGGTAATGGATCAGATTCTGAGGGAAGGCAGAGTCCGATGGGCAGATGGGATCAAGTAAGTTTGCAGGGCAGAGTGGCTGCTGCTGCACCAGGGAAGGGTTTATTGGAGCTCAGTGGTACTACACTGCCTCTGTACTGCAGGAGGCCTAACTGGGCCAATGATGATGTTTTTATGCGACAACATAGAAGCGTCCTTGAAGCGAAAACCCGGCGACCGCAGCGCTGCTGTGGCGCCTGGCAAGTGACGACAATAGCCACCTGTCAACCGTCCTCCTCTCTGCTGCCACCTGTCTTTCTCTCCACTTGTAGGGGAGAGGAGGGAAATGCTGAGCTAAGAATGACCCAGCTCATGTAAAAATGACGAAGGCATAGGTAGCAAAAATTAATAGAAGTGTTCAGAATCAGAATAGAATCAAGAGTGGAATAGAATTGAAATTGGAATATAGTCAGCATTGGAATAGATTGGAAAATGAGAGCAAAATGCTATCTCATTTCCTCAGCATCAAAACTTTTTTTGTTTTGTGTTTGCACATAGTGTGTGCAATGAATGAAGCCCGGTTGACGAATGCAAGTGGTGGTACCTAAAGGACGTGGACCATGTGGTGTTGGGGAAAAAGAGCATGGATCCATTTGCCTTGATGAATGGAAGTTAGCTTTGCTACAAACACACATACTAATCTTTTTCGTTTCTAACCCTGCAGGTGTCAGCAGCTGGTGGTGGCATCTGCAAGGGCACTGTTTGATCTCATCTCCCGTCAGCACCGCCAGGCAGGCATTTATGTTCATTGTGTCTTTTGAGAATCTGCATGTTGCAGCTGCGTGCATGAAATTAACGGAAAATATTACATATTCGGAAGGGGCAAAGAAGGAGAATAATCTTCAAGGTCCTGGTACAAAATTTAATGTAAGACCAGCCATAGACCATGCACTGTTTTTCGATGCCCTTCCTTGGTGAGTAACTGCAGCCCTCTTTTGTGCTTGCGCTGGAGCTTTTTGCACACACAGTGAGTGCCTGAATTCAGGGGTGGAGTTTTTTCAGGTTTATAAGTAAGGCTGAGGTCGCTATGGAGGTGTCTAGATGCATGGAGCAGGGCCTTAAGTAGTAATGGACGCGTTGTTTCATTAGCACAAATATACCTCAGTTACTCGATCGAATGTAACGCAAGCTTTTTTACTGAAAATAAAAGTGAAAAATCGAATATTACATTGAGACAAAATCGCATTATGTCGTATTTACTCGCACATTATTTGATGGGATGTGCAGGTCGGCCCCCCAACTTTGGGAAACAAGAAAGAAAAAGTTAAAATGCTGCATTGGTCAATCAACAGAAGCTCTGAGTATGCCGATGAACACATATCGGAGCAGCAGCTGAGCAGTCAGGAACTCCTCTCTGGAGATGGTGCACTTGGCTACTTAGCACCATGTGTTCCACGCATCGTCTCAACAAAATGCGATAGGATACGTGCTGCTTGAAGGCATCATAAAGGTGTAGCTTAAGTAGATGAAGCGCACAAAAGACATCACACAGACAAAGACTAACACAAGACCGGCGAGACAGATGAGTGCCTGTCTTGTGTTATTCTTTGTCTCTGTGCTGTCTTTTGTGCGCTTCATCTACTTAAGCTATACACCAACTTGCCCCAAAAACTGCTATACTGCGATATCATAAAGGCGCCCGTTTCGTTCTCTGAAAGTTCGGCAGGCTCCCTCACTATTCGCTGCGCCACTTATACCACACACTACTTTCCTCGGTATCATTCTCTAATGCACTTTTATGCGACATCAAACTCGTGCAATTTTCCGATGGCTCCGCGCAAGACGACTCGTTCAAATGTTGCTGAGAATGGCCACTGTCATTCAGGAGACATGAATCGCCACTCGGTTTAGGTACTGGGAGAAGTGTCGTTTTTAGGGCGAGGCGACTGAAGCGCACAGTTGACGTGGTGGCGGCACGATGAGACTGTACTTATCTTTGTATTGGTCATATTTTTTGTGCTGCTCTCTTGAAACGGAAAGGAGGCTTGAAAGCCATTTATTTAGAGACTTCTGTTCGTAAACTTCTAGTCCTCAACTGTGCCAGCTCGGTAGATGTTAGCTGGCACATTGATCTCTTTGCTGCTGCTTGGTTGCAGATCCAGCTGACCAAGGATCTGGAGCACATCAGGACAGTGGTAGAGTTCCACTTTTTGCGGCGGTCCTATGGGAAGCGGCTACCCGTCGAGGCCATGGAGGCTCCTGACGGTCAGCTCACCTACTTTGGCTCAGCTGGCGAGTGGTCGGACCACACTGAACCTTCCTGGCGTATCCACAAGAATAAGGTGGGCACCACTGGCCAGGCACTGCTCAGGTCACAATAAGAGGGTCCTGCTGAAACTAGGGTTGGCATAAAATGACTTCTTTTTCCAGATTTATTTCATTTTTTGATTTCCAGTCGTTCGTCGTTGGGCGAATCGGCGCCAAGTACTGCCCTTCATACAATAACAAAGAGCGGGAAATTAAAAAATTGGCTGCGGTTTAGTTCTGGTTAACCCTAGTTGAATTGCGAAAGCTTCGTTTCCTCTGGACGTCATCTACACAGCGTCTCATTCTGACGCTCTCGAGAACTCAAACCGGTCTCTTCCGCAGTTGAAGAGTCACTCCGGGACGGGGCACGACTTCTAGCCGCAGCTTCATTACGACGCTTCTCGAGTCGTGTGGCGCGTTCTTCTGGTGTCTCTTGAGCGCATTGTCTCTTCCTCGCTTCATTCTGTCGTTGCGTCTCTTTCGCGCTCTCCATAACGACTACAATGCACTGAGGCGAAGCGCATATATATACCCCCCCCCCCCCCCCCCCCCGCGGGGCGACACCTCCTCTCCCTATACCACAGCGGAGCACATCTGGTGGAGCGAGCGGCGATCGCAGCGCCATCAGTCAGAGCGTGGCTGCGGCGTTGCTAGGCAATGGCGGCTCAAGGTCGTTCGTCAGCCATGGGCATATGGCATACGGCTGAAGTGCGCGACGAGCCGAAATGTCCCCCTGGCTGGCGTAGTGAAGGTTTCGCTTTAAAAATGGAATGGAATCGGCTTGAGAATATTATATTGTACCAACCCAGAACAGAGAATGCTATAGAGCTCTCAGTCTTCTTTGCTCCTTGGCAACAGTTAAAAGTCATTGTTCAAGAGCTTTGTTTTTGTTTGTGAGTACTGCAGTGTTAGCACAGCGTTCTGTGTAGCCTTTGTATAAAAAATATTCAGCCGATTGACTTTACTTCTGAGCCATGTGGTGAGGCTATGGTAGCACACCCCGAAGCTCTGATCTCCAAAGGGGTGAGAGTGGGAATGCCCCCTCAACTCTGTGGCATTTTGAACGCTGCGATGCAAAGACGGCTACATGGTCCGCCATGAAAACCGGTCGGCTGTATATTTTTGACAAAGGTTGCACATTGTAATTTGATGCAAACGAAATGCAAAAAGAAACAACGCGGCACAACAGGCAAAGATAGTACATAACCTGTTACAAATCCTGCGTGGCCAGTGTAGTAGTAGCAGCTAAAGCGGAATTCCTCTTCATCGTTGGTAGTGAAACAGCGATCGCAGTGCCCTGCGTCACTGCATTGACTGCGGCCACAGGTGCCTTGGTTTGGGAAAGCTTGTGACAGGTGGTGTCTTGTGTCGAAGCATCATTAATTCATTATCAAGCTGGTTCCACTTTACAGTGGTTCTAAGAAACAAGGGGAAGCCATGGCGGGCACCCACAGCCTGTAGAGCGTGAACTTGTGCAGTGTCATGTTTGGCCTGCAGGGAATTAGTTTTTGAAGATTAATGTAGTGATAAACTTTGAATTTATGCAAGCTGTAAAATTTTATGTATTTATACAATATGGCAGGATGTGACTTAAAAAAAAGCAGTTGGTAACAATGGCCCATGGCTTGTTCTTCACAAGAAAGGTGAACAAGACAACGTGCGCGTTGTCTTGCCCGCCTTTCTTGTGAATGTTTCGTATTTTGCGCTAACATTTGTGTGTAAAACACCATTTATTTGCAGTTTCAGTGTAACAAAGCAAATTTTGCCGCACTTTCAACGCAACAAAATTTTAATGCTGGCTTGAAACCAACCTCAGGAAAAATTGTAGTGCAGGCTCGAGTGCTTAAGCATAGCGTGCAACATAGCACGCATCGGAGTGCATACGTGAAAGTGGACGTTGCCCGATTGGCTGTGCTGGTTCGCAGTAAAAGACGGAAGTATGATACCTAACACTTGAAAGAGAAACTGCCTTATCATCACACTTACAGATGTGGTGACAACTGTCCCCACTTGTTTACAGAGAGGTAGCTGCTAAAATCTCCTCTCTGTCCATTCAAACAATTTTCACCCATGTCCCCTCTCATTGCAATGAGGTAGATGGGGAGCGTTTTTTTGTGTCAGCTGCCATGGATTTCTGTTGAACTGTGTATTCGGTGTGTCTGCCCACAGGTCCTGGTCTCCCGATGGCTGGTGATGCCCGTGCGGGAACCATACCACCTGATGCTGCGGGCGTCGGGTCTCGTAAGGCACGCCCGCCTGTGCCCTGGCTTGCGGAAGTGCTGACCGTATGTGCCCGCTGTCCGTTCTCTGCAGGGCACCAAGGAGTGGCTCTACGGCTGCACGGCTGTGCACAAGGAAAATGCTACCGGCAAGATTGTCTGGTGAGGATTTGCGAGGACAGGTGGCGCCACCTGGCTTGACACACTAACGGCGTGCTGGCCTGAATGAGCCGTTGCAGCTTAATGTAAGGACTGTTGGTAGGTTGGGCAGCCAAAAAAAGAAATATCAGCAGTGGCCTAGTGGTTTGAGCATCTGCTTTTCATGTGGGAGGTGCGGGATGCAGTCCCCAGTGCCACTGAGCACCCACCGGTGATACAGTGGGTACTGGTGCTCGTCTTCGCTGTGGTGAAATGCTTGGAAAATGGGTCTTTGATCACACCTTGTGAAGAAAAAAGGGCCATAAAGGGTTTACCACACAAGCCGGATTTTAGTACCTTGGGTTGAGGTTGGCCATAGACCTTTTCCAAGCATTTCACCCTTGAAGAGATGAGCTCTACGCTGGGGGAAATCTTGTACTCATTACAAAACCGGTGGTTACCCAGCGGCACTGGAAATCGAAACCAGCACCTCCTGAATGAAAGGGAGGTGCTCTACCACAAGGCCACCGCTTCGGTTCACTTTGGCCCTGCCCACACCGCCATAGGCAGAGCGGGCTAGTGTAAGGACATTCATTAGTTTGGGTGTTTCGAAAAAGAAATGAAAATGATGATTTTGGTTCCTTGGCCTTTCCTTCTAGCACGGCGGGTGTGAGTCTGTCCCTGGAAGGAGAGACGCTGCCATATCAGGGGGCCTACGGCGTCGAGCGCCGTGGTTTCCTCGCATCGGGCGCGGAGTTGCGCGCAAGGGGCCTGCAAGCCTTGCTTGTGCACGTTCGACCGACCACGTCCAAGGCAAGCAAAGAGCATCTGTTTTGTGGGGCCATTATAAACTTGGGAGATTACTGGATAGGTATCTTGCATGTTTGTTCTTGTAAAAAGTCCTTGGTAAGATTAGGTTTCTGAGCATCGGATGGAGTGTGGACTGTTGTGTTGCATTGTCTTCATTTTCAGTGTTTAATGTCGCTTTTCTCGACAGCATTAGCGGTGCATAAATACAGTAAAGTTCAGTGCAGTTGTGTGCTATACAGTAAAAGAAATACTCCTCTACCCTTTTAACGCGAGAGCATTAAAGAGCTCGTGTCACAGAAAATCCGGCATCGGTCTCATTGGCCGTGAGCGAAAAATCCACGAAAAATCCTCAGAGGCAACGTAAGAGGCAGATGGGCCATCTAAGTCACATGACCTTGTGGCATCATCACAACCTGCCCACCGGATTGTGAGCAAACTGCACAACATGGCAGGTGGCAGTTGAATTAATGATTGAAATTAATGATTGGTCGCTAGAGGGGCTGAGCAACCTGAGCCGCACAAGCCCCACCGGTGGCAGCACCTGTGCCATCGCACGGCAGTGGCCCATCGCTTGGCCGCTGCACCACTGTGCCAGGAGGGGTATGAAGACTGCCATGGACCTTCGAAACTTAAGTAGAGAATGACGAATTCCACATATATGGGTATTAATCAATTAAGCTGTTGTATCATACCGTTCAGGTGGAGCTTTAGTGTGCCCTCCAATTTTTGTCTCTTCTACCTGTCTTGCCCTGCCATCCTGCACCCAGTGCCTCCCCTGTGTTTATTCTCACTACTACGAGTAGACTAGTGCCCTTCTGTGGCACTGCCCACAACTTGCCTTGTCATGGCAGGCACATTCACTGCCACGCTTTGTGTTTGCTTGTAGCTTTGTAGACTCTGCACCAGCAGTATTGTACATGGATGCAACACAACACAAACATTAAATTGCAATACAATACAGTTTAGTGCGCTGCAGTTGCTTACAGTAAAAGAAAGGATGTAGGCACTGAGTTTGTATGTGTGCAGGTGGTTGTGGTAGGGGAGCGGCTGCAGTCCTCCGACCGTTGGCGGGCAGTGGAGCTGCCTCCCTGGTGGGGAGGCCCCTCAGTGCTTTTGTCGGTGCCTCTGACAGAGGGCGCAGCATTCTACAACCTGAGCCTTCACGGCTTGTGGCATCCCTGGCAGGCCTACCAGCTCACCTTGGTGGTGAAGATCTGCCGCTCGGGGACTAAGGGTGAGGAGGAGACTGTGGGAGTGTTGTGGCAGTGATTTGAAAGGTCAGTAGGCTACTGTAGTTGGTGTGGACTGTGGAGAAAGGAGGAAACAAGGGGACAGTGTGGTCAGCCTTTCTTTTAAACCACTCTTTTTGGTTTGCTTTCTCTGCTGTGTCTCTAGTGACAAATGTGACCGTGCAGCAGGGGATGGTTCTGTTGCTTTCTTTGTTGAAAACAAATATGGTGACCAATGTGGTTTTCTTCAGAGAATTTTTCCTCGAGTTGTGGGCGGGGTAGGCAATTGCCTATCTCTCCCTGTTCAGTCTGTCCTTTCTCTTCCCACACCCTTTCCCTCATACCACCCATGAATTTGATTTCAACGGACCCATGCTCACATGTCTGGTCAGCAGAGCTTGTGATGCACTCTGATGGGATATGTCCATGTGTTGAGCTGACCTTGCCCTCTTAATTCTTTTTAAATTTATTGATGGTGTATACTTTTACTCAGGAACATTGTGAACAGTGGGATTTGCTTTCACTTTCCAAATAGCAGAAGTGGTCTGTAAGAAAGATCTCGTGGCAAATTCCAGTCAGCAATCTGGAGCATGTTTTCTCTCCCCATGAATGAAATAGCAAGTGTCTGTGGGTGATTTGCATTGAGATACCGTCAAGTGGTGGCCTGCAGAGCAGATATTCAACTTATTAGACAGTTTGGATATAGCTGTACATTGCAGCTACAAGAGCTTTGTTAAGAGCTTAGTGATGGAACCAAATATCACTTGTTTGTTCTTAGTGCCAGGTGGGGCCACCCTGCACACTTGCAGCTTTCATGTGCACATGTACTGCTGGAAGCAATAGTAGTGGTTATACCCGGAGTTGTTGCGTGACTCTGTGCTCTTTCGACGCTTCTTAGCGTTCTTGCCAAGCAGGAGCACTATGGATAGAAATGAGCAATATGTCTTGCCTCTAGATAAAAATGATCACCTTGTTGTATTGATATTAGCCATTGCTGGAAAGTGGTGCGAAAGTGCAGTCTGGCCAACGATCTAGTGCATATACACCACTTTTGCTCTCCCATTTTAATGAGGCCTTACCAATTTGTGCCTGTTTCATTCTTTGACCTGAACACCGTCATCTCTATCTTTGTGAGTGTCGACATCATTCGCTCTTTTTTTTTCTTCTGAGCAGATGTGTTCCAGTTGTGTCTGTGTTCTGTGCTTGTGAGGACTGTCTCTCTCTGTGTTGTGTACTGAGTGGACGGCATGAGTGTGTGTGTATGTGAAATTCACATGTGACACATAAGTGCCTATCTTCTTTTTGCTCATTTTCTCTGTTTTCCCGAAGGTGATGGGTTTGTCCGGTTCCTGGTCCCCTGGGGCAAGGAGGACCTCTTCTTCCACATCCGGTACCCCCTGTACGCATGTCCTGTTCGCACTGAGGTTTTCGTGCATGCAATACCATGTGTTTGTGAGACCGAGGGAATCGCTGTTTCGAGAGACAAGGTCTGTGTGTTAAGCTTAGTTGACGGGACTTTTTGCTTATCAGGAGAGGTGCAGAGGCTGCGGCATGCCAATGAGGCGCACAAAATGGTGGGTTTAGTCCTTATTTGTGGTGGTCGCATTCCAGTGGTGGCAAATTACTGGAACGCCCACGCTCTCCAAGGCATCGGTGCCTGTAGGAGAAATCTAGCGGTCGCAGGTTGGCCCAGGCTTTTTCACTACATCTTTCCTTGTAGCTTGGACATAGCCTTGGGAAGGTAGGTGGGAAGGTACAGATAAAAACACATGTTATCAATGCTTAGGGAAACATACTTGAAACGTGCGCATAAAAGGAATGCTGCTGTAAAAGGCTGTCGATTGCTTTAACCATTCATGGTTTTTAAAAAGGCATTGAAATCACTCGACATATGTGGGCATGATCAGTTTTGTGTTCTGAATTGAGTTGAAGCACCACTGAATTGAGTTGAAGCACCCATGACTTTGCGTTCAGTGGCAGGACGCCCCAGCCAGTAAGCCACCCATTGCATCCTAGAAAATGATGCATTTAGTTCGTACTCTTCCGGCTGAAAACTTGCACTGAATAATTCTGTGCACAGTGTAGAATGATTAAGTTTGTAGTTCTCGCTAAGCCGTAACAAGAACTTTGTCAGAGTAAACATTAGTGTGTCATTGTTTTCACTTTAAAATCAGAGGAAGTACTGCAGATTGGTAGATGTAATGCATGCGTTTCAGCATAAACAATGTGCTTGTCTGCTTGAGAAATATTCTGGGTTACAGTATGCGCACACAGGTTGAGAACATTGATTACTGTTGAGTACAGTGCTTATTTCACTATCCTAGAAATATATTTAATAACATATTGCTCCACCAATCTACGCTAATTAGTTTAGGTTGTTGCTGCGAACGAAGCCCAGAATAACACGGGCGGTTTGTAGTGTGGGAGCGAATAGGTTGGTTTAAAAAAAAATAAAAATAGAAATTAATGTTTATTCGATGCATTTCGCTTTGCAAATGTTGCAGCAGCTTCCTTTTACTTCACTTTATGTAATTGTGCACACTCGCACATATTGGGAGGATTCATTTCCCATAGTAGATTGAATAAAACTAACATTAAAAAGACATTTTTAAAGGAGTACATCAAGGAGCATAGTAGCACCATACGCTGAAAAGCAAAAACAGAAGAAACACATTGCAGAAACAGATCTGTAACTGTTCCTCAGTTCTTAACACATACAGAAAAGTAGGAGACAGGAAATTGAAACTTGGTTTAAAATTTAGCTTGCGGAAGAATGGGCACGTCTGGGCAGCAAATGTAAATGGCGTAGAAGTGTTGAATAATAGGTGAACTGGTACAACATATTTAATTTGAAATTGCAGTGGAAAACACGTGCAGACTGAAAGTAAGACACATGGCATCAACTTACAGTCTTGGATGTTAGGAAGAGGGTTTTCAAGTTAGCACCATATATATCTGTGGGTCTTATTTTCACTCTGTATCCGTTGTGTGCTGCGACTTAAAATCAGATATGTGGTGCTGTTAGCGGCAGGCAACAAGAGCATACGCTTAGAATTAATTGTGCAGGAATTTATGTGAGTAATGCTGTTTGGAGCGAAGAATGGTCATTAGTCGCAGTGATCAGTGTGAAATTGTCCGCACCCCCAGGGGATCGCGCGTTGGTCCGAAGGATACGCGGATGCTGGTTCAAGTACAGACCGGTGCTGGATCAAATGATGGCCCTCCACCACAGCTGCACCTCTACCTGGACCCCGAGTGCAGCTATGAACTGCACGCAGAGGCCGCCTGGAAAAGCAGCCTGGGACAGGTGGGTGCGGCCGACAAATTCAAATTTCACTTTATTTTTATTTCACAAATTGACATTACTGCAGTCCACAAGTGATTCTTCTGGCACCGAAAGCTTAGACATCTCAATTATTTGAGCAGTTGCATGGAACCATTCATAGCCCCGTGCAGTTATTGACATTTTTTCAGGTTGCTTTAGTATCTCGGCTCTTTTCCTTTCCATTGAAATCTGCAAACTTGTTTGGCAAATGTAAATTGCATGATTGCATGTGCAGAGGGACTGTCACGATGACTCAGTGGTTATGGTGCTCGGCTACTGACCCCAAAGACGTGGGTTTGGTCCTGGCTGCGACGGTCGCGTTTCGATGGAGGCGAAATGCTAGAGGCCTGTGTACTGTGCATTGTTAGTGCACGTGGTCGAAATTATCTAGAGCCCACCACTGCGGCGTCCCTTATAGCCCGAGTTGCTTTGGGACATGAAACCTCATAAAACCTAAAACCAAACATGCAGAGGGATGTCATCATAAGGCTACGTAACTTTGGGTCTGACCTCCTGTGGTCATGGCATGTCAGAAATTGATAATGGTGATGAGGAAGCACAAATCAGTGGAGAGTGAACTTGGTGTTAGTGGCGATAAAATGATACCACGTCTGGTTCTTCATTTTTACAACAACTGAGGATATCATTTCTGCTGTTCCTTTTAGCTTGGGATTCAAGTCACACCAATATGAAACACCAGGAATGACAAATTAATGTTCCAATAACTTGGGCAGAATTAAGCTGTGGCAAGGGCGAAATGTGCAGTGTTTACATTCAAAAGCAAGTAATGTGGGAAAATGGGGAGATGAAGGGTGCAACGGTGTACTTTAAGGAACAGTTTACTGATGCGCAAAAAAATTGGCCAACGATTGTGCTTCTTGGTAATGCGATTTTTTAGTGCAGCTGCTGTGGTATTTGAACCATAGGTGACTTCATAAGGAACGTGCAGTGCCAAACAAAGGAACACAAATGCATTAAAAAAAATTCTCGATTGAGGATGTTCACTAAGTGGCATGCTTTTAACATAATGCCCAGGCATATTGCAACTTTTGACACCTTTATCATACTGTGTGTGCTGTGTTACCATTACTGGAATAATGGGAGCTTGCCCATCGCCTGTGCACATGCCCCAATTGGTTCAGATGCATCAGGTGCGTGTGCAGATACTGGGTACCCATGCATGCATACTGATGGCACATGGACTCCTGGCGCTTCGGTAACATGGTAGCATGGTACACTCTATGCTAAAGGTGTCTTTAATTGAGAGCCCCTTTCAGAGCCCTTTTAACAAGAATGTGTGTGTGTTGTGACATTGACGTTTGCGGTAAGGTCTTGTGTGCACCCTCTCTCCCCCTTTGTGGTGTAGATGATGAGGCGACACATCACCATGGTGCCTTCGTACTGCGTGGCCATCCTCCTGGCTGTGCTGGCCGAACAGCTGCTCTCCGTCCATAGCACGGGTGAGGGGGCCTTCACGCTTAAAAACACAGTTGTACTGCCACTGCCTTCTCTCTCACGGAACAACTGGCCCTTGGAATACGGTGCCATGTTTGTTTGCGTAATGGGCACATTCTTTTTTCCCCGAAAATTTATTTATATTCGGAGTATTGTTTATTATGCAGGGCAATATATAAGCGAAGGTTCATACTTTGAGAAATTAAAGAACTGGCTCATTCATTATGCAAATGCAACCCTTATGAAAGCAAATATGCTCTTGCATGGCTGCCCAGGCAGTTGTAGTTTCATCTGAAGAAACCGGCAATTATTGAAGCCGCAGAGAGCAATGGGTGGTGGCGCAGCTAATGCGGCCGCTTCTGCGCATAGGTGATGAAAGTTCGTATTAAAAATTTTGTTTTGTCTTTATTTTCTAACGGTGCGCTAGTTAACACACACTGCCATTCTCTTGTATAGGGAACTGGGCAGTGGTGGCATGTCTTGTTCATCAGTGCAGATAATGGTACCCCGATGCAACTAAAACAATGAGGGACTATATAAAATTGCACAAAAATCTGTGATAAATCGCGGGATAATCTAGTACGAGGCATGTTGGTCAACAACCAGACTGTTAGGAAACCACTAGCTTTAAATGGTGTAGTAACATTGCAAGTGAATTTAAAATTCATTGCATGCTTTTTCGAGTGATGTGCTTGAAGCATGCCCAACATTATAGTGTCGTCACTACATAGTATATCGTCACTACTTGAAACGTCTGTTATTGCAGATGTGAATTTCATACACTTATGTGAATATTCAGTTATTTCAAATACCTATTTGTTCGAATAGTGAGGTGTTCAATTCGATCTGAATTTTTGATATTCAAAATATCAGAGCATTCGTTTCAAGCAAATAACGTTTTCAGAACGCTTGCTTTGTGTGGTTTCAGTTCAACGTACCCCCTGTGGGATGGCATCGTGGTGCGCACACAGCTAAACGAGCGTCTCCATGAACACTTCCTAGGCGTATGTGCCCGCATGCATGCCAGAACTGGTCTACGCATGCACACAGCAGCAGATGCGAGCAAGTGTAAGCACGGTGCCCAGATGTGTACGTGCCAAGTTTTGGCGCACGTGCCAGAACCAACTTGGCGGCGTACACCAAAATGAGGATGCACATCTTTCTTGACTTCTGGGGGACAAATGAATCAGGCATGACGACGTAATGCCTGACGCGGGGTGGCATGTGCAGGCATGCGGTGCGTTCGCCTCACAAATATCAACACAGCCACTGCTTGAAAGCAACAGCCACGCAACGACGCACTCACAGTAAAGACCAGAAGTTGGAGGTCTCACAAATAGGTACCGCAAACAGGTCCCACAGATACGTCCCACAGCCCAAATATAGGTTAACTCTGAGTGTAGATTGACACCCATTTCCTGGCCACCGTTTTTCCAGAACGTCTGCATAGCTTCGATGAGTGCGACAGAGCTTCACTGCATTCTATTTTTTTTGTTCATTTAATGGCCTTGTGTGTTAAAAAAATACATGATTTTGAAAATGCCTGTTGTGCCATTCAACATTTTTTGTGTTGCAGAAGTATTTGAAATATTCACTCCGAAATTGTTTGAAGAAAATCACTATTCACTTTGAATTCGCTTCGAACCCCAAAAAGCCACTCTTCACGCCAGCCTAGAATTTCATAAGTTATTTATTGCACTCACTGCTCTGGCATTCAAGCAGTGGGAAAAAGCACACTGGGTGAAAGCACTGAGAGGTTATATTGGCTCGTCAGGATGTTTGCAGCAGGTTATGGCTTGTAAGTGCTTTTGATGCCCAGGTGTGTGCCTGGACTTCAACTGTGCCCTGCAGAAGGCTGAGACCTTCTTGGAGCTGACTCTGCTGTCCAGTGCAGTTGAGTACTTCTTTCGGTAAGGACAGCGCTTGGTCTTCTCTCCTTTAGCCCTTTTCTTGGCCTGTGTGGATTGTTTGCTTTTTGAAAAAGTGACGTATGCACTAATTTTCTAAACTGCTGTTATAGCTGACTTACTCTGTTGGGGGTCTGTGTTTTGTTATGCAAGTTGACGGGACTCCGAGGACAAATTCAAGCTGGCCTGCCTTAGCATATTACTGCCTCCTAATGGAAAAGAGGCTAGTTTCTATGAAAATGGCGCTTTCATAAGCTAACAAAAAAAAAATGGCTGGGGTTCAATGTGGCTTGAACCTAGTTATACGGGCAAAAGCTCTGCTAAGCATGGTCTCCACTCTCTGAAATCAAATGTCAAGGTCAGGTACTCAATGGTCATAGTCATATGATCACGTGGTCATACCACCACGCAGTCAAGTTCGGTTTGACATTGTGAGGCTTTGAAGGTCATATTCGATGTGGTGCCCACTGCCTCAATCGAATGTCAAGGTCAAGGATTCAAGTCAAAGGTCAAGGTCAGGTGCCCAATGGTCATAGTCATATGACCACGTGGTCAGACTACCATAGCTTGGGCCATACCACCACGCAGTGAAGTTCGATTTGACCTTGTGAGGCATTGAAGGTCATTGTCTCATCCACGTCTAAATTGGAAGTTTTACCCTGAGGAGTAGAGCGTTCACTCTAAAAATAAATTGCGGGTGTCGCTATCACCAGCCATTTTGACAAGCAAACTGCGATGACATCGGCTTCTGTTCTCTTTGTGGGTCTCGGAGGCTGTGTCACACTGCCATTTGCTTGTAGGCTTCTCACAGGTCAGTGATCACGGAGCCTTAATGCTGTTGACGCTGCCATCAACGTGACAAGCTTTAATCAAGTTATGAGGAAAAATCCTTCATTTTTCACTTCCAAATTTCTCAGGGATGAATATGTCTTATGATGCTGAATAAACATCAACAGAGCAGCAAAAAGCTAAGCAATTGAAGTTTACTGAGAACAGAAACTGAATGAAATTGTCCTTTAACGTTGAAAGTGTTGATACCCCTTGTCAATGATTAATGCATTCTAGGGTGAAGCTAAAATGGGTTGACATTAAGTTGCTGGATGGCCAGCTCGGTGGGCTAAAATCACAGTTGAAATGTGGCTGCTGGGCACTGTGTCTTTGTAGGAGCTTATCCGAGGAGGCTGGCATTCTTGTTCTGGACAACTTGGGCACCAATGGTCTGTGGGAGAATGTGGTGCTGCGAGTGGTGCTCTACTGCATCGGCTGTGGTGCAGTCTTTGTGCTGGGGTCCCTCTTCACGGTTGGCACCTACGTCTCCGGTATGGTGGTCAACAGGTGAGCACTCCAAGTCTGGAGTGGCAGTAACCAAATCATTGTCTTTCTGCACTGATGTATTCAAAAGAAGCCAACATTCATTGCAACCAAGAAAAGCACAGAACATTGTTTCTTTGACTACACTCATTTTTTGGTACAGATGGAAGTGATGACTGATTATTTATAAAGCACGGGAGTAATTGCTCTCTTATTTAAAACATACTTCACCTGGGGGGATTCCCATATGTCATTGGATTAATCATTATACATTAGACATAGACAGCAGCCCTTCTTGTTGGGAGGCAAATATTTACTTATGTAGAAGAGGAGACAGCTACTGCTGTAACTCACTTGGTAGAGCACAACACGTGACATGTGAAGGTCGTGGGTTCAGTTCCCATAGGTGGCATGTTGTAGTGAATGGCACCGTGTTTTTTCTGGCGCAGAATGGAGGGTCAAGCATCTAGGCTGCCAATTTCATTTCAAGTACATGTTTTGGTTGACTTTGCTGTGCAGTTCACAAGCATGAGTGATAGTTTGTGTGGTGCTTGGCAGAGCAGGGTATGCATAGTGATTTCAGCCTGCCAGATCAATTGGCACTATTACAAATCGGCACACTCAGTACAAAATGTTCAATGGGGTTCATTGGAAGCTTGTTATATCCCATAGTAGTAAATTTTTACTTCGTAAAAGCGACATATCAAATGCATGGGTTTCTATGGAAGTTTTCCAAGGGGAATGGCTATTCCTTCGTTATATTTGTTATTTCGCTATAAACCATTCGTTATAGCAAGTTTTGACTGTACAGTGTCCTTTGTGTGTCATGAGAACAGCTGGAGATGAGAATGTTAGTATAGCTGCCATTGCTCAGTTTTGTGTCATGAAGATATAAAAGAAGTGCGGCGAGATTGCTCTGTCGAAGCACACCCTCCTTTCTAACACGACTTTTACAGAGCGCTTGTGGCCATCAGAGGAGTGGAGAAGATCTCGCCACCCGGGAAGCGGCCACTGTCGCCAGCTGTGGTGCTGCTAGTGTCGGGCCTGCTCCTTCTGACGGTGGTAGCATGCGCCGCAGTGGCCCTTTTTGTGGGTGGCACCATTTTTGCCATCAGGGTAAGCTGCTGGCAGGTCATTGAGCCATTGCCAAGAGGCTGTGTCTCTCATTATTAGAGCACTATCGAGATGCTAAGAAACAGACAAATCGGGCAGTGTTCCTGCTTTGGCTAGCTGGTGTATCTCTCATCACTAGAGCACTAGCACATCGTTAGGGTGAACATGCGAAGAACTGGGGCTTACAAAGGCTGGGCAAGGCTTCTGCTTTGGTTAGTTGGTATGCCTCTTATGAGACGACACATACAAAGCTAAGGCATGGAGAACGAAGTAAAGCTTATGCTTGGGCTAGTTCGTACAACTCATTATTAAATGTTTACTAAACATTAAGATGGACTTGCAAGGAACTAAGACATGGACAGTGTTGTTGTGCATGTTCAGCTGGCTTGTGTTTCTTGTGGTCATCGCATGCATAATTAAGGAGACGGTGAATTACCAGGAAATGGTGTGGTTGTTTCCAGTTAATAAATTTCATCAGTGCTTGCCCTTTCTGGGTAAGTCGTACTACTCACACAGTTGAGCTGAGCGTGGTGACCAGTCATCAGTCATTTTTATGTCACTGTGCAGCAACAGCTGGCTGTAGAATAGTTCAACAGTGCCACCTGATGGCTAAGCATTGTCTACAGGGCCCTCACTCTATGGCTAAGCAGACTCGCAGTGCCATCTTGTGCTAAGCAAACTAAGCTGGAAGGGGGATGCATGAATCCTGTGGGCAGTTTCATGACTGGTATGATTGAAAAGCTCTTGTGGGCGGAGAGCAGAAGAACTAGATCTGGAGTGCCAAACCAGGCATGAGGAATTAAAATTTTTCTATCCTCCTCCTGCAAGCTGGTGCTGCAGTGTGCGCGCCAGTCTGCCCTGGAGCAGCGGCGAGGGCCGTCAAGTGAAACGGGCACCTGGAGGCTGCAGCTGTGCCTGCTCCAGCTGTGGCTTTGGGTGGCTGCCCTGGGGCTGCCCTCTGTATTGGTATGGCTTCGGGCAGGGCCCCTCTCTCCCCTGCCGGGGGTCACCGACCCGCTTATGCCACCAGCGGCCTTCCTGCTCTTGGCACAGGCCGTCCTATGGCAGCCTGCTGTACCTAATCCCCAGGGGTAAGCAAAAGAAAAAAAAGTGATTGGAAGTTTATCTTTGTGGTAACGGGAATTTCGGCGACAGCTGTGGGGTGGTGCAAAATGTCGATGCCGGTCGAAGTGTTAAGTAACCCTGCGTAGGGTTGTAGGAGTGTTTAGGGTAGGCATGCATTCTGCATTGGGAAAGGGATATGACGCTCGGTCAGTAATCTATACTTACAAACTTGAAGCAACCAGGTGCAGTGAGCAGCCATGGGGTGTGGGAAAGCGCAGAGTCGCCGTGTACATGGACACTGCCACTGATCACGACACAATCTCGCAGAATAATGGCACCAGTACAGCTCTCATGCCGCAAAAATAAGATTGCTGGCTTGGTAATGTTGCATGTAGTATGTGTGGGTGTTTTAGGAGGTAGCGCAACACCTTCTTGTATTATGCAAAGAAACCTTGCAGTGGATAGCTTAGTACTATGAGGTGCTCTGGAGAAAGACATCTTTGTCGCATGTGATGTAAGTACTGTGGAATCTCATTTATTCGGACTCGCTCAAATTTGAACTTCGTCTTCATTCCAACTGAGGCTTCTTTGGCCCCATCAACATCAAGTGGGTTAAAATGACTCCTTTTAATCTGAACTCAGCACAATTTAAACAAATTCATAGCGTACACAGTAGCAAACCTGTTGGCAAAGTCTGCTGTCCATTCTGTCTGCAGGCTCTACTACCGACCAGTTGTGTGGATCTGTCGGATCCTGTCGATAGCCTGCGTGCTGCTGTCTCCCATGCGGATGTACCGAGTCGCTCCACTGGTTGCACTGGCGCACATGGCAGTGGCACTCCAACAGTTGCTGTCCTGGCGTCGGCCCATTGGTCACAAGGCTGACTGACAAGAGCAAGACTGGTCACAAGCTGATTGCGCAGTGGGTCACACAGTGCGAGAGAGAATAGGCACCATTCTCAATCATGGTGATAAAAAGAGCTCTCTATGTTTCACATGCTTCACATGCACGACAAATACCAAACGCATAGCGTGCGAAACTTTACGTCTCAGGTCACACTGGCCTCATCACAAGGATGGCTGAACAAAGGCTGGTTGCTACCTGGCCACACCTGGTCACTGAGCACAAGGGAGAATAAACGGCATTCTTTCTTGTTGCAGTCAGGGGAGCTCTATATCTTTCATGTGCAAAATGAGCACTGATCGTGCAGTTTGTGCACTTTCATGTCTCTTGTTCCTTTGCACTGGCTTAGTTGTATGGCTTACTGAAAACAGACCTGTCATAGTGAGGTCACTGCAGGTTTCACAGTGCAAGAGGGAGGCAAAATCGGTTCTTTCTTTTGAGAATCAGTGGGACTCTTGGTTTAATACAAGGCGATGCCATAGTGTGCGAACTGTGTGTCAGAGCAAGGCGGGCACCAGGTAAGTACATATAACTTGGAATGACCCGCCTATTTGGCAGCCCATGGGGCTGCGCCGCAGCGTGGGCCCTGCAAATCAGTGTCCGTGATCTACTGGACGAGGAATGACCGAGCGCTTTGTGGGACACTCGCCGCGCCTCTCTGGTCCTGCTGTCCCTTGCAGCGCTCAGTGTGATCGAGCTCAGGGAAGACCTAACCTGCTCCGCTTCAAAACCAGAACTCTTTCTCTACCTCCCCAAGCAACACGACTCAGTCCATCTTTCCATCTCCCTCGCACTAGGTGTCCATCCCATCCCACTAATATCCAAAATTCGCTTGCTAGGGCTACTTCTTCACTCACATGGAATGTACGGAGAAATCAAAGACCCTCCAAGCTCGCGCTCAGCAGACCAACCGACTGATTTGCCGCATGGCGAACCGCCGGGCTGGCCTACGCGAGCGAAATGCGCTTCGTCTCACCCAGGCTTACGTCATAAGCTGCACCACATATGCCCTCCCATACCTAACTTTCCATGAAAAAGAAAGTGCAGCAGGGGCGGCAGAAAGTTAGGTGGAGGTGGATGGATGAGGAAGTTTGCGGAGATACGGAGGCCGCATCTGGCAGAGGACGGGGTTAATTGGAGAGACATATGGGAGAGGCCTTTGCCATTCAATGGGCATAAACACGTTCCTGAGGAGTTGCACGAAAATGGCTCCATGCCTCACCCAGCACGTCCAATGACCGACTCCTCAACCTCGGTGTCCACAACACCTTTGAGGAGCTCGCAGAAGCCACCTTTACGGCTTCCTAGCCGTAATCCCTACCCTGAGGTCTCGCATTGCGGGCGGGAGGAGTGTAGCCCTCTCTACAGGCGGGCAGCGTCTGCTCTCCTTCCGTGGTATCACGTACTACTGGGGTAAACGAAGGCCAGCCCCGTATCCCTCACCATAGCGCAAGCTGCACACTGGCGACCGTTACAATCTCGTGGACTGTGCCATACCCTTATAACTACTACATGCCTGGTACCCCTCCTCTGCTCATGCAAACTCTGCGGCAAACCAAGAGACTTCCTAAACACCTTCCTCACATGCCCCACCTTCCCTCATCACCGACCGTGGCAGAGTCCCACTGGGAGCCTTTTCTGACCAGCACTTCCGCTCAAGACCCGCGCCGGATCATCTCCAGTGCTGTGAGAAGGATTGCGCTCCAAGGGCTATCCTTAGCTTTGTAAGGGTGCCTCCTCACAGTGAGGGAACACCCAAGTGGGCTTCGCCACCACCATCTATATCACTGGCAATAAAAGTTTCTTCCACCACCACTTGTGTCTACCTGTGCCCTGCTTCGAATCCTGTCCGCTTAAAGTGATGCCAACCTTTAAAGAATACCGCTCCACAGTCGCCCTTACGTCTTTTATTCACCCCCACGCTGGGTGCGGCCGTCGTACGCCTCCCCAAGCGTGGGACGCCATTTTTTATGCATGAACAGACGTTTCGGCATCGAAACGAGAGGAGGAAGTGGAGGAGAAGAGAGCAGATGTCGCTACATTGGGAAGTTTGAGGGGTTTTACTCTCCGCCAGGGGCATCTCTCCCACCGCGGTTGATTCCCGGTCTACGCGCTTGAGGCAAGTAGCACCGACTGCAGACAGTCGGATACAGCTTAAAGGACAATAAAATTAGATGTCTATAGACCTTTTATCCGACTATAACAGGGTGCCATCGGTGCTGCTTGCCTGAAGCGCGTAGACCGGGAATCGACCGCGGTGGGGGAGAGGCGCCTGGCGGAGAGTAAAATCCGCTCAAACTTCCTAAAGTAGCGACAATAGACGCCTAATTTTGTTATTGGCCGCGGCTTTCGATGAAGGCGAAATTCTAGAGGCCCGTGTACTGTGCGATGTCAGTTGCACGTAAAAGAACCCCAGGTGGTTGAAATTTTCGGAGCCCTTCACTACGGCGTCCCTCATAGCCTGAGTCGCTTTGGGAGGTTGAACCGTCATAAACCTAATTTTATTGCATGTTTTATTTTTTAAAACAGTGTGTTAGACATTAAAATACATGGATCATTGCGCGGTATTCACCTACGACCGCTAAATAATCTATAATTGAATTTCTTCTCATGCTGTTCAGGTTTCAGCAACCGATAGCTGTGACGTGCAGTTGAACCTAATTATGTCAAGTGAGGCATAGAAAACTGCAGTATAAACGGTGATACGACTTTTAACTCACTACAGCACTAAACCAGCCTGCTTCAAGAGCTAGACTTACAACAAAGGACGTATCAGCAGTTTTATTGCCATTTTTTTCGTGACTCGGGATGGTTCGATTGATGAAACCGAAACCGGAAGAGCGTCAAGAAGAAATATTAAAAATTATTTAGCGGTCGTAGGCGAATACCACGGGGTGCTTCATGTATACCAATGTCTAACGCATCGATCGAAAGAAGAAAACACTAAAGCAAAAATTTGGTGTGTATAGTTTTTTAAGTCTGCAGTGGAGCTCTGCCCACAGGACCGCCACACACAATTCCTGCATGACCAAAGAGTAGTCTGTTGTTAAAACTCGTCCTGTAACCTAAAACGAGAAGTTAATCACAAGAAAAAAATTTCTAATCACTAGAATGTTGATGCCTGGCTCCTTTATTATAGTCAAGCATTAAAAATCTGGACAAATTCTCAGGGGAAGCCCCCAAAGTGCAGTAAATTTGTTATAAGGGAGTAATTACTCACTGGTATCCACCCATGCGCAGCCATACAGCTTTCTCAGAAACTTCGCAGTTAAAGAAAAAAGAAAAATTCGTCCTGGTCTGGGGTTCGAACCCGGGACCACCGCTTCAGAGCAGTCGCTCCACCAACTGAGCTTACCGGGACGGCATGTTTACGGTAGGGTGAGAGCGAATTGATCGGTAACTCGAAGTGAAAACAGTGCTGGTCAAATGTTTAGCGGAAGCCCCCAAGGTGGAGTACATTTGTAATAAGGGAGTAATTACTCAGGGGCATCCACCCAAGCGCCATGTACGGCTACAAAGGAAAACTATACAGTTTTCTCAGAAACTTCGCAGTTAATAAAAAGCTCGTTCTGGACTGGGGTTCTAATGGGTGGATGCGCTTGGGTGGATGCCAATGATTAATTACTCCCTTATTACAAATTTACAAATTAACTGCGAAGTTTCGAAGAAAGCTGTATGGCTTTCCTTTGAAGCCGTATGGCTGCGGATTGCCCGAAAAATCATGACTGCAAATTTGTGAACTGTCAAAAAAAAAATATGTATTCCATTCCTCTCACTTGTGATAAGTTTTATATTGGCCAGACAGAACAGTGCTTAAATGATAGGCTCAGGCAGCATCGTAACAATGTCGATAATGAAGATTCTCGTAACCTCAGCATATGCACTGCTGTGAGCGCGATTGCATCCCACAGTACGAATATTACAGAGCTGTTGCTAGGAACAAAGATCAGCTGTGCCGTGAAATAATATCGAGGCCACAAATATCAACAAGTATGGGGATTCCTGTGTAAGTGCTCCATCGGTATCTTTATCACAAAAAGAATTTCGCTTCATATGTATTGCACATCTTATAGCTTGTGTTGTCTTGCTGGGATCCGGGCGCATCAGTGTGCTCTCAGCGGTGTTTTCTATTTTGGTGCCAAAATATTTAAACGCACAGCGTGCGAAATAAATGTCAGTTCTTAGTTCACAGCTGTGTTTTGTCCGTTTCCTCCTTTCCTCGGCTCTCTTCCTAAGCCTCGGGCCTTGGGCTGCTTCACGTATATCATGCATAACCAACCCGCCCATCAGTTCATGCTTTCAAGCTTTTCAATTTTTGTGGTAAGAGGATACGTACACTTTGAGCAGGTACAGTAATTACCGCGTATCTGGACCGCGATAGTGAAGTAACTGGAAGAATTGGAATCGGGCGGAACGCATTTTGCAAGAACTCTCAGATCATGAATAGGAGGTTGCCAATATCCCTCAAGAGAAAAGTGTACAACAGATGTATCTTGCCGGTACTCACCTACGGGGCAGAAACGTGCAGGCTAACGAAAAGGATTCAGCTCACGTTAATTACAACGCAGTTAGCTACGGAAAGAAAAATCATAAGCGTAACGTTAAAAGACCGGAAGCGGGCAGAGTGGGTGAGGGAACAAACGAGGGTTAATGACATCCTGGTCGGAATCAAGGGGAAGAAATGGGCTTGGGCAGGGCATGTAATGCGAAGGCAAGTTAAAAGATGGTCCTTAAGGGTAGCGGAGTGGGTTCCAAGAGAAGACAAGCGTAGCAAGAAGCGGCAGAAAGTCAAGCGGCGGGATTAAGAAGTTTGCGGGGATAAGGTAGCGGCAGCTGGTAAAGGACAGGGTTAATTGGAGAGACATGGGGAGAGGCCTTTGCCCTGCAGTGGGCGTACTCAGGCTGATGATGATGTTGATGATGATCGTAGTGCGCGTCGTCCTTGTTGCCCCGTGCTCCTCGCAAAACACTGCATGAAATTGTGGCAGGTCACAACAAGCTGATCTGGTCCCGCACGATTATTGATCATTTTAGTGAAAATTGCACTTATGTTGTTTAACATAACTGCTCCTTGAGTTAGTCTTAAGCAGAATTTTCGTTTCTCGTCTCGCGCCAGCTCACCCCCCCCCCCACTTAAGAACTGCAGTGTGCTTACCGCTTGAAGTCATGAAGGTTCTTATCACGCCCTCTGATCCTCTGATTACTATTTCTTGTTACCAAATATAACGACGCAACTACGTAGTCCACTTTTTTCGCGAAATCTGTTGCACGTAAAAGTGCATGGGGTGAGTAAACGAATCATGTACAGTGAAGGAAGTAACCTGGGGCCGTATTACGGAACTGTCAAATAGCAAAGTTGTCAAAAACTTGTCACAAAGGTGTCAATAAGCCTCGCTCCTATTGGTCGGTCGTGGCCGGCGGCCATTTTGCTTTTTTGCGTCATGGGTGTTGCAGACTACGCCACGGATGTGGCAGAAGTGGTACCGTTGCACACATATGCAGGCGCTAATTGACAGTTTTTTGTGACAGCCTCGAGGCGGTCAATTTGACCGTTGCGTTTTTGACAGAAAATGGCGGCGGTGTACGTGGCGATACGACTGAGCTGGCTGCGCCAGCGCGAGTAACGGCGAAGGGCGCACGAAGACGCGTTTGACTACGTTTGACTTGCCGGACGAGCTGTTTCGACGCCTTTTTCGACTGTGGAGTGGCTATGCGACGAAGTCGCCGATGAACTGGGAGGTGCGCGTGCGAGCGCGTTGTCGGTGCGGCGGCAGGTGCTGTGTGCACTGCGGCGCGGTTCTTTGCTACCGGCGGCTTTCAAGCTGCCGTTGGTAGCGAGGCGCACGTCGGCATCGCACAACCGATGGTAAGCAAATACGTGCGGCAGGTGTTAAAGGAAATCTGCAAAGTTAGTGCGCAGATGGGGTGGGTTCCCGCGGCCATCTCTGTGCCACAGCTACATATAAACAAAACATATAGGCTTATGCTGGCTAAGCACTTAATTTTTTTTTCCCAGCAAATCGCACTTCACAGTAGTCTTCAATTTTCCAAGGTAAAAGAAACAAACAACCACACATCACATACTGCAACACTTCACCTTTAGGCATTTTTGTCATCAATCGAAAGAGCCGAAGGACACAGAATTCAACAAGTTGTCTTCGTCGATTTCGTACCATGCGCTTCTTGCAAGTTCGCTCGGCAGGCACGTAGCCTTCACTGCATTCGTTCAACTTTTTCAGCGCACTTAGGTCAACCGCACAGTAGCTTGATTTCAGACGCCGCGTAAAACAACACGGCGTGGGATCGGCTGCTTATCGTGTAAAGCGGCTTGACGTTTTACCGCTGTCAGCGCATCCCCGCGGCAGCAAAAGTTACCCACCAGCAAATATAATAGCACAACTTCTGACACCTTTTGTTTCGCTTAATATTTTCCAACTTTAAGCACAATGTTCGGCCAAATAAAATAACAGTTATTTCATTGCTGCATATTTCATGTCTTTTTACAAAAATTTAGCAGACGGCCCCTCACCCTGAAAAAAAAAAATGCTCTCGGACACCGTCCTGCTGTAATTGGCTGATTTCTCGTTGCGTCAAGCGGTGACGGCTCTTCGTTTCGTCATTTTGACGTCATTGCCAATAACTTTTGACAGAATTTGTGACAGTTACGTAAACGTACGGCCCCTGAAATATCGTTCACTATACCTGATATGCCAGAGCGCCATTAAACTTCCGTTGACGCCATGCAGTAAGGATACTCTGAACGGAGTTACAGTAATCTTCGTCCTCGTAAACTATACAGTCCTCAGCTATATGCAGTGCTCCGAAAAATTTGAGTGGTGCGGAGAGTTTATTTTGCCCTCGCTTTTGGCACAAGAGTCGGTAAACATACAATTTTTAGATCAGTCAGGGTGTCGTATCTTGAAACATGTGGCAACACCCTACTGCAACTGCATGGTGTATCGCAACTGGCGCGAGTACAGAAAGAATGTCCCACACACACAAAAAAGACTGCCATGTGGTACACTTTCGGTGGCTCTTTCCAGAGCCTTTTAAGCTCAATAAACGCGAGCCTCTGTGTCAACGTCCAGGCAAAACCCGCGGTCATCAGAAAGTTCGCAGACGAAGACATCGTCATGGGGGAAAATTGGATTTGAGTACAGGAAATGGCGCAGTGACTGTATCACATACCTTGGTGGACACCCGAACTGCGCCTGAAGGGAAGGGATAAAGGAGGGAGTGAAAGAAGAAAGAGGTGCCGTAGTGGAGGGCTCCGGATTACTACCACTTGAGGATGTTTAACGTGAACAGACATCGCAGAGCACACAGGCGCCTACAGAAACGCGGCCGGGTTTGAACTCGAGAACTCCGTCTCAGCCGAGCGTCTTTACTGAGCCACCGCGACGGGTTCGGCTTAATTCAGCCCTGACTGGCGGCCTGTAAGTCATGTTTCGAGCGACTGATAGCCGTCCATTTAGTTCTCATAGAAGGCGAGACGGACTGCTTATATCAGAAATTTGCAGCCATCAGCGGGCAGGATTCTGAAGTATTGAATCCTTGTGTGCATTTAACTTCTCATAACAAGGGCCCCATGATAACAGATCTCGAGCCATGTTTCCCTGTTTCCTCGATTGCTCATTGTTATCCGGCATGATATCTATTTTCACGTTCGGCATCTTGATCTCAACGTACTGGTCATGCACAACATTCTGCACATTTAGGCGCGCCTAACAGTGCTGCCGTACAGATAAAGTTGCATCTCTAATTGTGCAGTCTGAGAACTGCGCCCTTCCAAAGTTAACTGTCGCGGTCAAAGAGCTGTCAGCTCTTTCCAGAAGCGACATAGACGCGCTGGTCGTATCCAAAGAGCACGAAGTCGTAGAAAT